>NW_006408678.1:2424122-2424738 GCF_000296735.1 Chrysochloris asiatica | reverse complement strand
TTTGATTTCTTGACTGCTGCTTCCATGAGTGTTGATGGTTGATTTAAAAAAATGAAGTCCTTGACAACTTCAGTCTTTTCTCCATTGATAAGAATGTTGTTAATTGATCCAGTGGTGAGGATTTTTGTTTACTTTACATTAAATTACAATCCATACCGAAGGCTAAGGTCTTTGATCATCAGTATTTTAAGTCCTCTTCGCTTTTCAGCAAGTAAAGTTGTATCATCTTCATATGGCAGGTTGTTAATGAGTCTTCCTCCAATCCTGATGCCATGTTTTTCTTCATATAATCAGGTTCTCATATTATCTGCTCAGCATACAGGTTGAATAAGTATGGTGACAGAATACAACCCTGTCTCACACCTTTCTTCATTTTAACCCACTCAGTGTTCCCGTGTTGTATTCCCACTTCTGGGTACGTTGATGTTATTGTAGTATAAGCCCACATTTCAGACCTACTTTAAGTTGGTCTCTATGGCAGAATAAAAACAAAAATTAGATTAAATCACCTATATGAGACTTTCATTATTGAAGGATTATCTTGGCAAATTATTGCAGAAAGCATCAAGAGAAGATGGAAGGAATAAACAGAGTCACTGTACCAAAAGTAAATGGT
>NW_006408678.1:2421209-2422662 GCF_000296735.1 Chrysochloris asiatica | reverse complement strand
GTGGCAACAGTAGTGAGGTTGGCCCAGGACCGGGCAGTGTTTTGTTTTGCTGTGCATAAGGTTGCTATGAGTCGGTACAGACTCGATGGAACCTAACAATAACAACAACATATGAGACTAAATAGTCAGCAATTATTTTAAAATAAAATGAGAATGTAAGGGATCAGGGAAATGAAATTAATGAAAATGAAACAACCAGAATGGAAATACTTAGGATGTTCTCACATTGTGAAGTCTATAACCAGTCAGCATCAGTGACTGACTGGACCCCTGTTTGTTTTTCTCTACTTTATTGCCCGAAGTCTCACTGTGAGTGTAAGGAACATTACCATGATTTTGTACCTGGAGTCGGATGCAGTGTGACTGATATCTGCCAATCAAATAACCCCTGCCACAGGAATGCCAACTGTACCACCATCCTACCAGGCCAAACTGAGTAAGTCTTATCAATCCCACATTATCTTTTCCAAACAGTTAAATTGGTGGTGAGTCAATTCTATAATTTCCTTGAAGGGCAAGAAACATGTCTTGTTCAGCCTGGTATCTATCTTCCACCCCATATAACATAGTGGATATTCAATAAATCTTTGTTTAACCAGGGAATCACTCAACAATTATTTCCTTTATGATGGTCATTAGAACATTCTGGAATATTGCCTTGGCCTGAAAACTTGATCTTAAATAGTCAGAGCATGGGAGAAGGAAATCACTGCCTCTGAGAAAACAAATGCCTGTTGAGATGACAAGGGTTTGCCCTTTAACATATGTTCCTGTTTCCTCGTTTGTGAAATATTACCTGTCAGTGGTGCAAAACAAGGCTGGAGATGGGGTATAAGGGGTATTTCCTGGATCTGGGTCTGAAAATGTCTGAGAATTAAAAATATTTACATGAAAACTCCTAAGGCAGAGGCAGCTCAGGCAGTGGAAAGGGTTGTTTAAAGCCCTGCATTTGAAAAAGCAAAACAAAAGATAGACCTACTAGGCTGATTGAGATTGGATGGCTGCCCAAGATGTTGCTGTTGTTATGTGCCATCGAGCTGGTACTGACTCTCAGTGCAGCAGAATGAAACACTGCCCAGTCCTGAGCTAACCTCACAATTGTTGCCACGCTTGAGCCTATTGATGCTGCCACTTTGCCAGTCCATCTCGCTGAGGGTCTTCCTCTTTTTCCCCAAGATGGTTGCCCTGAAATACTCTTAAAAACCTTGATCTGAAACAAGTCCCTATTCACCTTGTAGCTAAATAGCAAACTGGCTAAAAGAGTAATGAATATCACCTGCAAGTTCTGTGCTCCTCTTAAAAATCACCTAAATCACCATTATGAGACCAAACAGTCAAAAATTGCTTTAAAATAAAATGAGGATATAAGGGGACAGGGAAACTAGATTACTGGAAATGAAATAACCAGAAGGGAAATAATGAGGATGTTCATGCACTGTGAAGGATATAACCA
>NW_006408678.1:2409712-2412594 GCF_000296735.1 Chrysochloris asiatica | reverse complement strand
TTCAAACCTTCAAAATATTCCTATCTCTGTGGTTCCGAATTTTGGAGCTCTGCCCTGGATCTGCTTTTCCTGGTATTCTGTGGTATGGCTGACAGTGAACTTCACTGCACCTCCACCCAAGCCGCCATCCTATATTATTATTTGTAAAACCTGGATTTGAACTCACCACCCAAGAAAACAAACCCATTGCCATAAAGTCAATTCCAACTCATAGCAATCCAATAGGATCTAGTACAACTATTGCCCCATAGGATCTCCGAGGCTATAAATCTTTACAGAAGCAGACTGCCACATCTTTGTCCCATGAAGCAGCTGGAGGATTTGAATCACTGACCTTCTGGTTGGCAACTGAGTGCTTAGCCACTGTGTCACCAGGACCCCATCTTGAATCTTGGCACCACCTTCTAAATTCATAACCTTGAGAAAGTAACACCATCTCTCTGATCTCCATTTCTCTAGCTATGAATAAATTGGGCAAAATAAGCTCTACTTTATAGGGTTGTTTGAGGATTTTATCAAATCTTTTGAAAACTACATCCAGTTGTAGTCCATATACTGTGTCACAATGTGTTGGGTAATCTGTTTTTAGTTGTGGCAGAATTGAGGTCAGAGCCCAAATCCTTTAACTCTCAGATTCAGGTTTCTGTTTCTGGAACACCTTCAGTTCCCATTGTTCTAAGATCTATGAAGGACTCATGCCACCTTTGTGAGATAAAAATCATAATAGGAGTTGTCATTAGTTGTCATCACATCAGCTCTAACTATTGGTGACCCCATGTATGCAAAACAAAATATTGTCCAGTCCTGTGCTATCTCTACAACTGTTACTCTGCTCAAGTCTACTGGGGTGCCTCTTGTGTGTTCCGAGTGCCTTCCCACCCAGAGAACTCATCTCCTAACACTCATCAGACAATCAGCTATATGGCTATCATTGGCTGATATTCAAAAGCAGATCACCAGGCCTTTCTTCCTACTGTCTGAGTTGGGAAGTTCCACGAAAACCTGTCCACTATGGATGGCACAGTTGGTATTTAAAATACCTGTGGCCTATCTTCCAAAATCATAGCCATACACACCCACCCCAATAGAACAAAGTGACAGATGGGTGGAGGATAATAGATCAGGAGCCATGTAATTATGGGACAGTTACTAGACTTCCGTAGTCCCATTTATGTTCTCTGAGGTTCATTCCTTTTATAGTTGGGTTTTGAATGTATGAGCTTACCAACATATGTTTATGATTATTATGTTCTATCTGGATTAATCTTTATTGATGATGTTGTTGTTAAGTGTCATCAAGTCGGTTCTGACTCATAGTAACCCTGTATAGGGTTTCCAAGAAGCAGCTGGTAGATTTGAACTGCCAACCTTGTGGTTCACAGTTCAATGCTGATCCTCCAGTGCCACAACAGGAGTCCTTTATTCATGAGGATGTTACTGTTAAGTGTTGCTGAGTTGGTTCCAACTCATAGCGACCCAGTATAGGATTTCCAAGGAGCAGCTGGTGGAGTTGAACTGCTGACCTTGAAGTTCAAACCAACCTTGCTGTCTGGTGCTTATCCTACAGTACCACACCAGGACTCTTATTCATGATAGTAGAGAGAAAAGAGCTGAAGTACCAGAATTAACCAAAACAAAGCACCAAACATGATGCCATCAAGACAATGTCAGTTCTTAGTGACCCGTTGTTGTTGCTGTTGTTGTTGAGAAGTTCCGTCAAGTTGGTTCTGAACAGCTGGTGGGTTTGAAATGCCAACCTTGTGGTTCACAGTCCAGTGTGGATCGTACCAGAAAGAGTACATCTGCTCCAGAGGATTTCCAAGGCTTTAACCTTTACACAGCAGACTACCATATCGTTCTCTGTTGGAGTAGCTGTGGGTTTGAACTGTCAATCTTTAGGTTTGCCACCAAGTACTTAACCACTGCTAAGGGATCCCAAGTGTTCAAACTGTTGTTGTTTTTAAGTGCCAGGGAGTTGGTTCCGACTCACGGTGATCCTCTGTAGGATTTCTGAGGCTTGTTTTTTTTTTTTCATTTAAATGTTTTGTGGGAGCAGAAAACCTCATGTTTCTCCCACAGAGCAGCTGGTGAGCTGGAACTGCTGACCTTGTGGTTTGAAGTCCAGTGCTTATCCTATGGCATCATGTGGCTTTAAATCACAACGCTGCCACTTACCTTAACTTCTGTGAGTTTCTTCTGTTAGTGTCTCCAGTTATTCAATGGGGAGAATTGTGCCTCCAACAAGGGTTGTGATGAGAATCCGTGTGCCAATGCTTGAGCAGTATCTGCAAAATAGAAATCATTTGATACCTGTGAGCACATATACAAACACAAAGTCACATGTATATTCACATAAGCACCCAATACTAGTACATTTTGTTGTTGTTAAGTGACATTGAGTCGGTTCCGACCCATAGCGACCCTGTACAGGATTTCCGAGGCTCTAAATCTTTACAGGAGCAGAAATCATATGCATGCACAAAATCCCTCAAATACAGATTCTGGAAATACTGACAAGCCAGCAAGCCAGGTTACACAAGGTACCATCCTCTGAGAAAGTTGACCAGCATAAACAATTTCCTTCCTTTGTGTTTGAGAAGTTCCAATTTCCAAATGAAGCAGGAACATCAGAATAACATCAGCTGCATTAAAACTTATTTTTACAATGTCGGTGGAACTAACAATGTAAGTTAGGGACATGACACCCAGAAGCCTCCTCTTCCCCCAAAAGCAGCACTGCTGGAAAGAGACCAGGCTGAAATGCATTGATGAAACATGGAGCCGCAGACTTCAAGTCATCTAGCTCTTGTTTGTGATAAAGATGTATTTTGTTGATGCACTTGGTTTATCCTTGCTTAGGATAAAGATGCATTTTGTTGATG
>NW_006408678.1:2409092-2409383 GCF_000296735.1 Chrysochloris asiatica | reverse complement strand
TTGATGCACTTGGTTTATCCTTGCTTAGGATAAAGATGCATCTTGTTGATGCACTTGGTTTATCCTTGCTTAGGATAAAGATGCATTTTGTTGAGGCAGCCTCAGTATTATTGTTGTTTAGTGGCATCAAGTTAGTTTGACTCACAGCTACTCTGTATAAAATTTCAGAGGAGCAGTGGTTGAGTTTGAACTGCCATTGCGTTTCCAATGACCTGTCAGTACAGTGCTTTATCCCACAGCACCACACCAGGACTCCACCCTCAGTATGGCATGTTGTTGTTAAGTGCTGTC
>NW_006408678.1:2390786-2408541 GCF_000296735.1 Chrysochloris asiatica | reverse complement strand
TTGTGGTCCAGTGCTTATCCTACAGCACCAGACCAGGGCTCAGCTTCAGAGCAGGCTTTGAATCTTTACAGGAACAAAAAGCCTCATCTTTCTCCCGCAGAGTTGGTAAATTCAAACTACTGAGCTTGCAGTTAGCAGCCCATTACACTACCAAGGTTCCTTCCTCAGTCACTATAAGTTGGAACTGACTTGATGGCAACAGGTTGGTGGTTTTGGATTATTTTGTGGCTTCTACCCATCATAGAGGAGCCCTGGTATGGCACTGTGGGTTAATGTGCTGGACTGCAAAGTTGGTTTGAACCACATGGTTGGCAATTCAATCTCACCGGCTGCTCCTTGGAAACCCTATACAGGGTCACTATGAGTCCCAACTGATTCGATAGCACACCAACAACAACCATTAAGTGTGGCACCATAGGATAAGCACTGGATTGTGAACCACAAGGTCAGCATTTCAAACCCACCAGCTGCTCTTCAGAAATCCCGTACAGGGTTGCTGTTAGTCAGAATCCACTCAGCAGCACTTAACAACAACAACACCCATTAGGCACCTGTTGTCGCTGCTGCTGTGGGAAGGTACCATGGAGTCGGTTCCAAATCATACCAATCCTGTATAGGCTTTCCAGGGTGTTAACCACTGACCGTGGACTTAACATCCAGTGCTTGTCCTATAGCACCCTGCCCTACGGTATTGTCAATTGCTCTATATGCATGTGGAAGCTATACAACATATAAGGAAGACTAAAGAACAATTGATGCCTGTGAATTATGGTGTTGGTGATGAATATTGAACATATCACAGACTATCAAAAGAACTAAGAAATCTGTGTTGGAAGAAATGTAGCTAGAATGCTCCTTAGAAGCAAGGCTGGAGAGATGTCATCTCACAGTTTGGGCATGTTATCAGGAAGAACCAGTTCCTAGAGAAAGACATCATGCTTGGTAAAGGAGAAAAAAACAAACCTAACCCAGTGCCGCCACCAAGTCTATTCCAACTCATAGTGAGTCTGTATAGGATTTCTGAGGCTGTGTATCTTTTTTTAATTTTATTTTTCTGCTTGTAAGCCAGTCACTTCTTGCCCTTGTAGCCCCTCCCCCCCATTTTGGGTAGCCAATGTCCAAGTTGCCCATCCCTGTCTACTCTGTGTATGGAGGGGGTGGGAATGATCCTTGCTGTAAAGATTTGTTCCCTCTTTTGAGCTACTGCATCCATAGGTGTAGGTCAAGTTCATCAAATTGTATCAGATTACTCTTTTTTCCTCTTCTTTCTTCTTCTAGTCGAGTTCTAGTCATCCGGCCATGAAAGCCAGGTCAAGTGGGTATTATCTGCAAGTGTGGGTGTTCTTGTGCATATCTCCTCACTTCTTATCAGCTGGATGCTTCACTCTCCACTCTAGTCCTCTGTGGCTATGTCACTGAGTCTGGGTCCAAGAGTCCCCAGGCCTTGCCATACTGCTGGCCAACCAGGTCTCCACCCGGGTTCACAGGAGTCTATTGAATGTGGTCAGACTTAGCTCACAACTTCATTGCTGGTTTTCCTTGCTTCCCCTTATTGGTGACCAACGTGTTCACCAGTCAGATTCATCTCATTGGGGGTCAGTGAAAAGGAGGAAGACCCTCAGTGAGATGGATTGACACAGTGGCTGTAACAGTGGGCTCAGACGTAGCCACCATGGTGAGACTGGTGCCGGATGAGACAGGGTTTCATTCTGTTGTGCATGGGGTCACAATGAGTCAGAAAACAATAGCAAGTGGTGTGTTGGAGCCAGAACCGACTGATTCACAAGAGGTGTGGGATGAGAATTACGTTTTCTTTCCTCTCCTAGCCTAGTCCCCATCCTCATTTTCTCTATCTGTAAAATGGGTGCCTTGGACTGGATGAACTCAGACCCTCTCAGACTAAACACTCAGAAGACCCAGAGACTGTGTTCCCACTCTCTCTGTAGATGCACTTGTCAGAAAGGTTACGTGGGAGACGGTGTGATGTGCTATGGGAACATTATGGAGCGGCTCAGAGATTTAAACACCGAACCCAGAGGGAAATGGCAAGGAAGACTGACCTCTTTCATCTCACTTCTGGGTATGTAGCTAGGGGTGTAGCTCCTTATAACCTAGACAAGGACTGCCCTTGTTCAGGCAAGGGTATCTGCAAGATACAATCATCCAAAGGGGTGGGCAGTTCTGGGGATTAGCCATTCTAGGGTGGTGCCATAGGGTTGGGACAGGAAAGGGCAGGCAGCTGTTTCCATGGAGATAAGAAGCAGTTAACACCAAGAGATCCAACAAAACAGAGAGCAGAGAGCTAAGAGTAAGGTCTTGGGATCACCATAGATGAATGGGTCTGTCACACCAACAGGGGCACAGGGGGAGCTACTTGGTGTTATGGGTCCCCAGATGTGGACAAAGGTTGGCAGGTACTGCTGAAGTAGGGAGTGACTAAGACCCTGAGACAATACCCATCCTCAATGACCATCTCACACATTGCCAGATGTTGAGCATCCTTAGCTCCCAGCTACTAACTGCCTATAGTGACACATCTCCCTAGACATCTCCCTAGACAGTGAGACAGCCTAAACATACTTACATGTCCCCTAATGCCCTCTAGGGCTCATTATCCCACATGGCCTTGAGGAGGAACCATCATAGCTGGTCACAGCATTGGGCAAGACATTGAATAAAACTCGGATTGGGCCAATCAACAGAAAATAAAATACAGACTTTACCAAACAGCAGAAGGCTGAAATATGAGCATCTAGATTTTACTAGCCATCAACAATGATTTCCCAGAAAGATCAAAGAGAGAGAAGTAAATGTCAGCCATGGTTCAATGCTGTGTTTGCCCATAAATCTTACCATACATCCTGTGTAAATGTCCTGCTCTTTCCAAGTGTCCTATGAAGACTCAGGCATTGCTGACCATCTAAGAGCTGTTAGAATATCAAGTGGGAGCAAACAGGAGTGACGAGTGTCCTTAGCAGACTGGGCCTCAAACGTTCCCCTGGTGGACATATCTGTCGCCTCTCCTGTGTGCTGGTACTTTCTGCCTATCTCAGGAAAGCACAGACCACATTCTGCTTTACAAGCTCCCCAGAGGTGATGGCAGCCGGACCAGCAACATATATGGAGGGTCCAGTACAAAATCAGAGTGTAGCACCCATTGTTCAAACATTACCGCGCATTTCAAGAGGGCAATAGCAGAGCAGTAAACCATGCCGGGTTCCTTCTATGCCAGTCATTGGTGGAAACATGGGCTGCTTCTGTGTGGCAATGGTGACAGCTCAAAATTGGGCGCAGGACCTCCTGGGATTGTCACAGGGTTTTGTCATGCGTCTCTCACAGAAGCTCAAATCCCAAGATTTCCCCAGAGCTAAAGAGAGGACTCCTGGTGTGGCACTACTGGATAATGCACTGGCAAGCAAGGTCGGTTTGAACCTCAAGGTCGGAGGTTCAAGTTCACCAGCTGCTCCTCAGAAACCCTATACAGGGTCACTATAAGTCAGAACTGACTCAACAGCACTTAACAACAACAAAAAAGCCATGACTGCAGGGAGAATCCCACAGGGTTACCTGGAACATATTTGGGCAACATGAGTCCTTATAGTCTTAGTTCCCCAAAATAAAAAATGCTTCTGCGTGCCTATTAAAACAGAAAGGCTCTTGGTTTACTCTATACATACATTTGATGTTTTTCTTTGTGTATTTCAATACCTAAGATAAAGCTTATTCCTGGCCATTAAGTAACCTGGGACCATTCACTGTGCTGTTACCAACAGACAAAGGACTGAAAGGACTCAATGTAAGTATTTAAACGATTACATTGTACATACAAGGGCAGCCACACCAAACGGCTAATGTAATAAACCTTACAGAAAGTATACAAACCCTAACTGTACAACTCAATGAATTTGCACAAAGTGAACATATCTGTGTGTCCAGCAAGACTATTACCAGCACCCTGTAACTTCCTGTGCCCTCTGCCAGTCATCACCCTATCCAATGATAGGGATTAAGGGTGTTGAACAAATAATCAGGTTATAAATATGATTTACTGAATGCAAACCCGTCACTCTCTATAGGAAGAATCAAATGAACATAAAGTATGTTTCTTTACATTGTCATAAATGGTAATAGTTACAGGTGAAACTAGAAGAAAATTTTAGTCTCTCAAAAAAAAATTTTTTAATGTGTCTTTAGGTCAACATGAGCAGCTGTGGTTTGAGATAATGTCATTCAGGGGCATGAAGAATCCCAGTGCCTGGTGTCTTACTACCATGATATCAATGGAATTGATATTTGGTTTAACAGAACTGATAGACTTATTGGTATGCATTAGATTGATTTACCTTAATCCAAGATATTTTGTGGTGATCATTTTTACTGCTTTGACCAAAAACCCAGTAAGTTCTAGACTCTCTCACTCTAATATACCACCTCTGTTAATCGAGCTGAGATGTATCTGTCATTAATATTCAGAAATATCTTCACAGCTTTTCTACTGAGGAAGAGAACTAGCAAATATTGAATGTCTCTGAGCTAGGTCCTTTGTGTATGGTCTCTTGTTTAATACATAGGTTAAGTTTAAGCTTCCACAGTCCCTGCATGGTGCAAACTGTTAATCTACTCAGCTACTAACCAAAACATTGACGATTCGAGATTACCCAGAGGTGAGTCAGAAGAAAGGCCTGGTGATCTTCTAAAACATGAGCCTTTGAAGATCCTAAAGAGCATATGTCTACTCTGACACATACAGGATCACTGTGCATTGGAATTGACTTCATGACAACTGTTTTTTGTTTTATTTTCAAGTTTGATGCTGTTCAATGCCATCACCAAGTTGATTCCAACTCATAGGGACCCCATGTGACAGAGTGAAACTGTCCCATAGGTTTGGGCTGTGATAATTAAGGAAGCGATTACTAGTCTTTCTACTGCATAGATGCTGGGTACATTTGAACCACCAACTTTTCAGTAAGCAGCCAACCTCTTAACCATTACACTGCCAATGCTTCTTTTTAAAAATTTTACAGAGTTAATAAAAGAAGTATCTGCTGATTTTATTCACTGTATAATAGTGACAAAATTTAGCTTTGGTCCAAATGGATTTTTTTTTTTCTCTTTACTATTCAAAATCACCATCATCAGTCCAATCCTTTTTCACATAATGGCATATTTATTCCCATCTGCCCCTTGGGTTCAAGATCGATTCTTTGGTGCCTGCTGCCTCCGCCCTTTTCAATACCGCGACAGTTCAGCCAGATATTGACAGCAGACTGTGCATCTCTCCAGCTCTTCACATCGCCACTCCTTTAAAGCCTGGACCAGGGTACCGATCTCTGGGAAACCCATCTACATTGAAAAGAGTTCAAATCCCAGATAGTGTGCACTGGCTTTGATGACTTTGATGCTAAACATAGCATACTGTGAATCACATACTTCACCTTCTCCTTCAAACAATAGCCTGCTATCTTTTCTTAGGTCAAACAGCTTTTGACGAATAATGAGGCTGCTCGGTACTTTGTGAAACTGCACATCATTGCTGGGCAGATGAGCACAGAGCATTTGAATTCCACAGACACCTTTTATACCTTGACGGGAAAGTCCGGGGAAATCTTCAATGGTGATAAGGTAGGAATTTCTCTGAGTTTCACTTCAGTAACTAAACTGTTGACTAAGTCAATGCCCCTTGACTTTTTTCTCTTTGTATTTGGGGCTTATGGAAGTTTTCAGAAACTTCTCACCTTATTCCTTATTTGTCAAAGCACGTTTCCTTTGTAGGAAGAAGCTGAAAGCAACAAAAGTCAGTGTCAGGAAGGAAGGGGTAGATTGTTTGGCAGTGTTTGGGTTGGGCCTGGGTCTGAATTTGTTTTCAAGGCAACCATCATTCATCTGCCAGCAGGAAGGAGAAACTTTGCTGTAACCTTGTTTCCTGGAAGCATCAGCATAAAGCCAGATAGGTTGTTTTTTGGTTTTTTTGTTTTGGTTTTTTTGTTTTTTTGTTTTTTTTTTAAACAAAAGGAAATTGTTTATTCTAGATTGCTTTAGATGGGTTTATCCATCCTCTCCAACTTAACCATCCATCTCTCTTCATGCCATTAGTTCTGTTTTGTTCGTTTCCAAATAAAACTCCCCTCCTGCCATTCACAACTAACTTTTCCTATGATTTTACTCCCATTACTGAGCTGGGGGCAAGGGATCCATCAACAGATGTGCTGTCGGGGTTATGACCATTGCATTTCACCAGCTAGCAATAGCTGCTCCAACTGTGGCATGCTCATTTTGTGCAAGGCCCTGGGAGAAACTTGTGCTTTTGTTGCATAAGGTTCACAACGATTATCCATGGGTTTGAATTTATGGCTGGCCCACTCCAGAGAGCTTCTCATAGTGTCCCACGCCAGAGCAAACTTAGCCCCAAATCACTGCCTGGCCTCCTTGCCCGCAGGTCATGGGCACTGAAATGGGCTGCACAGTGGAAAAAGAAGGCAGCTTTATCATTCTTCCAGTTGTTCCCATGGAAAACTGAGAGGTCATTGATCTGCCTGACTCCAAAGGCTGCATCATTAACCAGCATGTTGTAATGTGTGCAGGAGGATGGATGGGTGGGTAGGTAGGTAGGTAGGTAGGTAGGTAGGTAGGTAGGTAGGTAGGTGGATGAATGGATAGAGTGATAGAGACAGGTGGATGATAGATAGATATGGACACATGGCCTTCTTCATCACAAGGACATATATTCATCCATTCACCAAATACTTACTAAATCTGAAACACATAGGCCCTGCAGTTGGAAGAAAGAATTCGTTTCAGCTATTAATTCAACCAGTACACACTCTATTATTTTTCTTCTCTGTACAAGACACTAAAGTAGGTGATGAATTTATAATAAATGGTCCAGTCTCATGGAGTTTGCAGTCCTTGTACTCCTTATAATGCCTTATCCACATTGAGCCTGTAGTAGTCATCACTGATCCCATTTTCTCTTAATAAAAGTCCTGTGTCATTAGACAAGCAGCTACCTTAATCCCCATTTCGGTTAAAAGACCCACCAAGATCTCACAGCCAATAATGGCGCAGCCCAAGGACTCAGGACTTCTGACTCCTCGTTTTAGTGCTCCTTCTGAGATACACTACATTAGCTTTCTTTTTTCTTGGTGTTTTAGGACAATCAACTTAAGGTCAAACTTTATGGAGGCAAAAAGAAGGTAAAAATTATACAGGGCAACATTATTGCTTCCAATGGGCTCATGCACATCATCGACAAAGCCATGGACAAGACGGACCCCACATTTGAAAGCAACACTGAGGTGGGTTGTTTCAGGTGAAAGCGATGCCAACCCAGAACCCAGATCCATCTGTCTTTGTGCCCTGGAGAGCCATATCCAAGAAGAAAACTTCTGCCATTGACATATGTACTTAGACCCCAAGCACATGGAAGATAGGATAATTCATATCTGCTTTCAGTGTAATTGTAGGTACATCTGCAGAGAGAAAGAAAGGCACAGAGTAGGCATAGGCACCTTGTTTCCTTTTGTGACCTCTCTTACGTATGCATCTGACAATTAAATCTAACAGCCAGTTGCCATGATGATGTATTCCTTATGCTTTATGCTTGACTCACTCTGATCTATATGATGCTGGCCAAAGATTACTTCAGAACATACAGGTCCAAATTACTATTTAAATAACCATAGTAAACATTTGTATAATGCACTGAAGCTTATCAGATCTTTTTATATCTATCTAAAAAGCTTTATGTGTAACTGTAGAGCTACAAGTATATACATATTTATACATACATTTTTACTAAATGAAATGCATTATTGTAATATATTCACATAAACTCTCACCTGCTTTTAAATGTCAGGGTTTCTATTTCCTAAGCCGCCTTATTTTTTACTGATTTTTACGTAAAATGTCTCTTTTTAGCAAACCATAATGACAATGCTACAACCAAGATTCAGCAAATTCAGATCTTTACTAGAGGTATGTACTTTCATGAATTTCTGAAAAATGTTATATGTCCAGTTCTTTGTGAAATTAGCAGAGGTGTCCATTCAAAATATTTGCTGGGGAATTGTTCCAAATAATTATCTAAAGTATGTTTCAATTTATATGAAATTTCATTTCTCAAACACAGGAAACCAACGTGGGACATGCCTTAGATGAGGATGGGATTGGTGGACCATACACCATTTTTGTTCCAAGTAATGAAGCATTAAATAACATGAAGGATGGCACTCTTGATTATCTCCTTTCTTCAGAGGTATAGTATCCTCATCTGATGACATTGTGTCCGCACCACTGCCTCCTTCTATGTCTTCACAGGCCTCTTCTAAAATAGGAACGGCAAATAATAGCACATGTATTACCACCAGTGTTCCCACAATCAAGGCAGATCAATCACAGCACTCTAGAACTAGGTCTTGATATAGCTTTAATTTCCTTCTCAGCAGTTTCCAGTAGCCTAAGACCAGTCACTCAGACCAGGCACAGAAAACAAAATCTTTTTGCAACCATACATCTCAATGGTTGGTTTATTTTGTCCTGGATGTTCTAGTATTTCTACATATTAAGACCAGCATTTTAAGTTCCCCTGAACTCTAAATCCACTTTCAGACTGATGCCTAGGTCATTTGGGGCCAGGCTTGGGTAAATTTAAAAAGGGATAAATGTTCTTTTAGATGCTTTTCAACACAACATTTTAGTTTTTTCTTTCTGTTGCCTTCATCTTCCTTCATAATACCAAAAACAAACCAAACTCACAGCCATCAAGTCTTTCACAACTCAGAGTGACCCTGTGTAGAGTCTCTGAGGCCGTAAATATTTACAGAAGCACAAAGTCTCCTCTTTCTCCTGTGGAGCAGCTGGGTTTGTTCTAGCAGCCCTGGGGCTCACAGTCCAGTGCTTATGCTACAGTGCCCCCAGAGCACCTGCCCTCCATGATAACCCATGGTGGCTTGCTCCATACGATACACACTGGACTGCCAACCACAAGGTCTGCAGTTCGAGCCCAGCTGGTCCACAGGAGAAAGATGAGGCTTTCCATTCCTGCAAAGGTTTTAAAAGCCTCAGAAACCCTATACAGAGTCTCTATAAGTCAGAACCATCTCGACAATACCTTACAATAACAATATAACATGCCTTCCAGTAGATCCTGACTCATAGCAACTCCTTTAGACAGAGTAGAACTGCCTCGGAGGATTTCCAAGGCTGTAAATCTTTCCAGAAGCAAACTGCCATGTCTTTCTCCCACAAAGCTGAAGAGAAGGAGGGCTAATTATGAGATGCTGTTGATGAGAAAGTCAAATGGTGACATTTTATGAAAGACCAAATGCTGTCTTCCAGGTCCCTGAAATCATGCCACCAGATTCTGGTGACAGTCACAACTATCTATAACCTCATACAGATCAATGTTGATTATACAGAATAGGGGGGAGGGCGGGTGCCCAAATGTTTTAGGGTGCTGATCCCCAAATGTTAGCTTAGGAACTTGTTGGTGGGTTTCAGAGCCTGGCCCCAAGCATTCTGACTTAGTGAAGAGTTTGGGGAGACATTGTCTTCTGGCTCAGGTAAGCTCAGGGATCACTGGTTCCAGAATCCTGAAACTTGCTGTTGCCTGTCTGGGTTAGGTGTTCACATACACACACATTCTTCTAGAATACATTCACGTGTCTACAAGGATATTTTGCTTTCAGAAAACGTTGGGAGATAAATCAGGAGATAATCTCTTTCACTGCAAACACATCTTCAACATATTAAAATATCTGGTCATTTCAAAAGCCAAAACTCCCAGTGTGTTTAATATAGGATTTTACATAGATACAGATACATAGCTCCCAGAGGACAATGTCCTGACCCTGTGGCCTAGGCACAGCCAGGATGGTGGCTGGCAGGCAGATATGTGTTTGTGAAGATAATGGCACAGAATTATAAGTTAAGACCATTTTAGAAAGTCTAGAATGTAGTCTTAGACATTCTGATGCAGGGAGACAGAAGAGTAGAGTGATCTTGTCCTTAGGCCTATGTCCTTAGGAGAAGTCCTGGTGTGGTGCTGTGGGTTAATGCACTGGACTACAAGGTCAGTTTGAACCACAAGGTTGGCACTTCAAGCTCACCAGTCACTCCTTGAAAACCCTATACAGGGTCTCTATGAGACTCTAAGTTGGAACCGACTCGACAGCACTTAACAACAACACATCCTGAGTTGGAGTCCTACTGTAGAGATAAGCACTGGACTCCAAGTTTGGTTTGAACTGCAAGGTCATCAGTTCAAATCCACAAGCTGCTTCTTGGAAACACTTTTCAGGGTTGCTATGAGTTGGAATCTAGTCAACAGCACTTAACAATAACAATGTCCTTAGTTATCTTCCTGACTTCAGGAATGTCTTTTAAAACTCTGCATTTTCACACATTGTTGTTGTTGTGTGCCGTGGAGTTGGTTCCAACTCATAGAGACCCTGTACAGGGTTTCCGAGGCTGTAAATCTTTACAGGAGCAGAAAGCCTCATCTTTCTCTCGTGGAACAGCTGGTAGTTTCAAACTGCTGACCTTGAGGTTCGCAGCCCAATTCATAACCACTACACTACCAGAGCTCAGTTCCTACATCCAATAAGGATTAAATGTTCTGTTAAAGGCAATATTTCACAACAGAGCGTCACAGAGAGTAGCTGTTTTGAGATGGAACATTTCTCACCTTACATCTCCCAATCCTGAGATTATGGATACTTTATTTTTTCTTAACAAAGTCTGAGGAGGCTCCCACAAGGAGGAGAGAATGTTGTGCTTTCTTCATTGGCTAAACAATCATTTTGGTTCCTTTGCAGGGTTCTCGGAAGCTTCTAGAACTCGTCAGATACCATATTGTCCCATTTACCCAGGTTGGTCCCACTGTTCCTGCCTTTGTTTTTCTATGTTTCCAGATATCGGGCTCATCTTAAATTCCAATATCTTTGTGCTAAGAAAAGTATGATGATTAAACTTTCTCTGTGGCTCTAGGGGAATCCTCAGCCTCGCATAATGAGTCTGTTATTGAAGGAATCTGCAAAGCCACAAGAACTGACATCAAAGCACTCGTTGTTGATTTCAGGATCTTGAGGGCTATTTTTTTCTGATAAAGACTAAAAAAAATCAAGGATCTGTTTGCTGTTCTACATGACCCTATCTATTTTCCTTTCAGCTCGAAGTGGCTGCTCTCATTTCAAGCCCTCACATCAGAAGCATGGCCAACCAGATCATACAGTTTAATGTGACCAACAATGTAAGTGAAAAATCATTCCTTGGATGTATTTTTGCTTTGATTATGACTACTCACCAAAGATATCCTACATGGCACTGTAGGATAAGCTCTGGACCACAAGGTCAGTTTGAACTGCAAGGTCAGCAGTTCAAACTCGCCAACCACTACTTAGAAACCCTATATAAGGTTGCTATGAGTCAGCCGCACTTAACAACAACAATACTAATGTACAGACAAAATCTTAATGCTTATTTAATTCATTTGTTAACTCTTGCAGCAAATATTTGCTGAGCAATTGCCTTGGAGAGTCTAAGCTAGATGCCAAAGAAAATGCAATAAAAAAGGTTGACGTCCCAGTAGGGAAAGTAGACTTGAAACAACTAAGAAGGTGAATGGTTAGATATTTAAAAACAATTTTAATAAAGGTCACCAACAAGACATTTAAGGGACTGTCGGTGGTTCAAGCTCACCAACTGCTCCTTGGAAACCCTATACAGGGTCACTATAGGTCAGAACAACTCGAGGGCACTTAACAACAACAACAAGAGCACATAACAGGGGCAGTCTGAGCTCATCAAAAGGTCTTGACATGTCCAGTGAGGAAGTGACGTTTGGGCCAAGCTTTGAAGGAGGCATGGGAAAGAACTTGGGCAGAGATGAGTGGAAAAGCATTCTAAGCAGAAGGAGAGCATGTGCAAGGGCCTTGAGGTAGGCGGGAACATGACTTATTTAAGAACTCAAAGACAAGGTTATTCAACAAAGGAAATACTGGGCCTGTAGTAACAGCAACAGTCTAATAGTATACAGCTTTATCTCCTGTAGATTCATTGATGACAATGATGACCACTCATCCTTCCAACAAATATCCATTGAGGGTCTACTATGTTCCAGGCACTGGTCTCGGTGCTAGAGATAGACCAATGAACAAATGGACAAAAGTCCCTGGTTGCATGGAACTTTTTAGTCTAGTAAACAGGGGGATAGACAATTAAAAGTTAAAGAAGTCAAAGGTATCATATGTTAAAGAGTGAGAAGTACTAAGGGAAAGCAATAAAGCCGTGAAGATGAGTAGAAAGTGTCAGGGCGAAGGCATAGGCTGACATTTAATATATAAAATGCCTAAGAACTCTTCACTAAGAAGAAAATGTCTGAGCAAAGATTATGTGTGACAGCCTGGAGAAAGGGCATTCTACCGGGAAGGAACAGCAAGGTCATTGTGGTTGGAATCAAGGGGAAAATGCTTGGTTCTCTGGATTGAATTGTGTCCCCCGCAAAATAAATTATGAAATTCCAGTAGAGATGTTAGGGGTTGATTGGTGATCTGCTGTGTCTCTCCTCTTCTTATAAGGAAGGACATCAGCCATACTGGATAAGAGCCCATCCCACTCCACTCTGACCTTATGTCAACTTTACTAATTATATCTGCAAAGACACTATTTCCAAACAAGGTCACACTCATGGGTACTGGGAGTAAGGCCTTGAACATACCTTGCAAAGTAACCTATAACACCTATACCTACAAATACGGCTTTGTTTTTCTTATATCTGGAAATAGAGGGTTATCTTTTGTTATGTTATTTCCAGTATAGGGTGGGTCCTAAACCTAATTACTTCTGAGTTATACAAAGTGCAGAAAATACACAGATACATTCAGAGGGACCATATGAAGACAGACACATATGACAAGTGCATATATAAAAGCCCAGGAACTTCAAGAATGCCAACTACTAGAAGCTGAAATAAACAAAGAAGGATCTTCCCCTAGAACCCTGAATTTGGACTTCTAATCTTTTGAACTGTAAGAAAAATGCATTTCTCTTCTTCATAGTCACCCATTTGTGGTATTTGTGTTAAAACAGCCCTAGGAAACTCTAGGGTCATATATGGCCAAAGAGGTCATGGTAAAGACCTAGGCTCTTACTTGAATTGAGGTAAGTAGCAATTAGAGAATTTTGAGCCATGGACTTAGCACAGGCATACATTTTCATCAGGTTACTCTGGTTGCAGCAAGGGAAGGTAACAAAGGCCAATGACAAGAAGACTGGCTGAGGTTACTGTAATTATCCAGAGAAAGGATTCTGACTCAGACTAATGTAGTCACAGGCAGGTAGTAGGAAGTAATTGAATGCTGAATATATTTTAAAGGTTGACCCAACTGAATTTACTGGAAGACTGAATATGGAATGGAGAGGAAACCAAGAGGGACTCCAGGGTTTTTTATTTGAGCAACCAGAGGAGTGGCTTTATCATTGGTTAAGATAAGGAATACTGCAGGTAGAACAAGTTTGGGGTGGGGGAAGTGGGGATAAGAATTTGTTCATTTTCTACTTCCTTCACTTGAACATAAATTAGAATTTGTTTGTGTTCACAGATAGATCCTTAGTTCGTAATTCAAAATCAATGTTTTAAATGAAATCCTCATTTCACTGCAGAGGAGAAAAACAATTTACCAAGGAGTACATAGCACTTATATTGTAGAGTTTGGAGAATTATATCTCTCCCCACACCCAGCATCTGGGAGGACATTTTCCTACAAGTCTCACTTCTTGTGAGAACATCCTGGCCTGATGTAATAGTTTCCTAGGATTGACACATCAAAGTACCATAAATTGGGTGGCTTAAGACAAGAGTGGACTCCTGATTTGGTGCTCATCGATAATCACTGAACTGCTAACCACAAGGTCGGCAGTTCAAACCCACCAGCTGATCTTTGGAACACCTGTACAGGGTCTCTGAGTAAGAACCAACTTGAGGGCACTTCATGACAACAAGACAACAGAAGTTTATTCTCTCTCAGTTCTAGAGGCTAAAGTTCCAAATTCAGGGAGTTGGGAGAGCCACACTCTCTCCAAAAGCTCTTGGGAAAGATTCTTCCTTTTTGAAGGCCATCTTCCCTTTGTGTCTCTCTTCTTCTTCTAAGGTTCCCAGTCATGCTAGATGAGAGTCCATCCTTCTCCAGTATGACCTCATGGCAACATAACTAATTACATCTGCAAAGATGCTGTTTCCAAACAAGGTCACATAGGTACTAGGAGTAAAGACTTGAACATACCTTTTTGGGAGAACAAAAATCAAGCCATAATACCAAGTCAAGAATTCATATCACAGTCGTATGTCCCTGTCAATCAAATTCTTCTCAGAGCAGCTCTCGCCCAATTAAGTGAAGTGAGTCATTTAGTGAGGTCACTGCCACTCAGACCCACCTGGTACTCCTGCAATACCAAGTGGAAAATGCCATGCTTCTTTGCAGGGACAGATTCTTGCGAATGGTGTGACCATCGAAGAAACTGAGGTCGCTGCCAAAAATGGCCGAATTTACACCCTGACTGGAGTCCTCATCCCTCCTTCTATCATCCCAATCCTGCCTCACCGATGTGATGAAACCAAGAGAGAACTGAAATTGGTAAGAAGACCAGGAAATAAACAAGCAGCCAGTCCCTCATTGCCAACAACGCTCCAGTCCCCAGAGCTCTGGCGAGCTGTAACCACTGGTACCTTGTACCTTAGGGGTTTCTGTTTTCATGAAGAGACAGGTGGGCTTGTGATCATATTCTCCAAGTTCTGTGGAGAATTTCCACAGGGTTCCAGGACCAGATGGAGGTCGCCCTCCCCCATGGGACTCAGGGTCAGCCTCTTCCTTACCATGATCCCTGTCACCTGGGACCACCTGCTCCAGGCCTCCAGTTTTTCTTCTCTCTAAAAGGGACTTTCAGTAGAGTTTCTTTCTCTCAGGTAGATGATATATATGGCCAGCTGATAACAAGCTTTCCATAGTTCTTTTCAAATACCAAATTTTCTTTTTTCCTAGGAGACTGTGTACCCTCTAATGGCCTTTTCTATTTCCATAGCAACTTCGTGGCTCTGCCAGCTTTTATCAGCATGCCCCAAATGTCAGCCTTGCTGTACGTGCTTGGTTCCCAGGAAAATCATAACCTTACAGTTGTAGCAATAATAGATCTGGGCCTTTCTTTTCAAGACACATCAATAATATCTTCATTGTTCTCACAATATAGTTAGAACATGGACATTGAACAAGGAATTAAAAACACAAAAACAACAAAAAACACCTCATTGCTGTCCAGAGGAGTCCTGGTGTGGTGTTCTAAGATAAAGACTCTACCACAGCATTGGTTTAAACCACAGATGGGTGGTTCAGACTCACCATCTGCTCCTCAGAAACCCTATACAGGGTCGCTATGAGTTAGAACCAACTCCATGACACTTAACAACAGCAATAACAGTCTTCACAGAAGCGGATCACGAGGTTGTTCTTCTGCAGTCACTGTGTGGGTTTGAACCACCAACCCTGTAGGTTGCACCACAGAGATATTTGGACAAGAAATGATGATCCCCTTTGATTTACTTTATTTTTTTTTCCAATTGATGTCAGAGGAATTCTAAATAGTTTTATCTTTTTCATGATTTCTTTTTTTTTTTTCTTTTTAACTGCCTTTCCCATCAAGTTAGCACATGTTTACCCTCTGGCCAGTGAATAATTCTCCCTTCCTTCCTACCCAAGGTAGCCATCAGAGAATTTTTTTTAGCATGAAAACCTTTTTCTTGGCTTCTTACAATAGTGATCTCACACAATATTTGTCCTTCTATGACTGTCTAATTTCACTCAGAATACTGTTTTCCAGACTCATCCATGTCATGAGGTATTTCACAGATTCATCACTATTCTTCAGCACTGAAGAGTTGCATTGTTTGTATTTACCAAAGTTGTGTAACCTTTCTTCTGTTAAAATGGACATTTAGACTGTCTCCATCTTTTGCTTGTGAATAGTGCTGCACTGGACATGGTTGTGCATGTGTCTATTCATGTCACAACTCTTGATCTCTTGAGTAGAGGGACTGCTGGGTCATATAGTATTTCTAGTTTCATGTTTCTGAGAAAGCGCCATACTGTTTTCCATAGTGCTTGCACCATTTTACAGTTCCACCCGCCGCATAACGGGGGCCTCATCTCCACACCCTCACGAGCATTTGTTGTTTTCTGTGTCTTTAAACTTTGCTATTAATGTTGAGATAAAATCAGGTCTCATGGTTGTTTTCATTTGCACCTCTAATGGCTAATGAGCTCTGGTATGGCATTGTAGGATAAACACAAGACTACTAACCACAAGGTTGGCAGGTCAAACCTGCCAGCTGTTCCTGGGAAACCCTATACAGGGTCGCTAAGTTGGAACCAACTCAACGGCACTTAACAGTAGCTAATAATTACGAAAATTTCTTCATATGTTTGTTGGTTGTCTGAATGTCTCCTTTGATGAAGTGTCTATTCATGTCTTCTGCCCGTTTTTAAATTGGATTATTTATCTTGCTCTTGTTGAGGTGTTGAAGTGTTCTGTAAATTTTAGACAGTAGCCCCTTGTCTGATATGTTATTGCCAAACATTTTTTCCCAGTCTGTGGGCTCTCTTTTAACTCTTTTGGTGAAATACTTTGATGCACATAAGTGTCTAATTTTTAGGAGTTCCTAGTCATCTGTTTTGTCTTCTGCTGTTTGTGTGTTTTCAGTTATGATTCATAGTGTATGTATGCCATATAGCTGAACCTTTCAGTTTGTCCCTATTTTTTCATTGATAACCTTTATAGTTCTAGGTTTTACATCTAGGTATTTAATCCATGTTGAGTTTGGTTTTGTATACAGTGTGAGATACAGGGCTTGTTTCATTCTTCTTATTTGCAAATAGATTTCTAGTTTTGCTAGCGTCATTTGTTGAAGAGACTATCTCTTTTTTTAATATGTTTTGGCTCTTTGTCAAAGATAACTGAGCACAAGTGGATGGATTTACTTCTGGGTTTTCAATTCTGTTCAATTCTGAATTTTTTCAATTCCATTAATCTATGTGTCTTTCCTTGTACCAGCACCAGGCTGTTTTGATTACTGTGACTCTGTAGTAGTACATTTTGAGATCCGGAAGTGAGAGGTCTCCTGTTTTGTTCTTTTTCAGTAATACTTTGCATATCTATGGTCTCTTTCCATTCCATAAAAAATTAGTAATTTGTTTTTCCATTTCTTTAAAGAATGTTGAAATCTGGATAGGGATTGCATTATATCTGTAAATTGAGTAGTATTGACATTTTCACAATGTTAAGTCTTTCTATCCATGAGCATTATATATTTTTCCATTTTTGTAGGTCTCTTTTGGTTACTTGTAGCAGTATTTTGTAGTTTTCTTTGTATAGGTCTTTTGTTTCTCTGGTTAAATTAACTCCTAATTTGTATTTCGTCTTTGGGGTGGTCATTATAAATGGTATTGTTTTCCTGATTTTTTTTTTTCAGAACTGTCTTTATTAGTATAAAGGAAACCAACTGATTTTTGCTTGTTGATCTTGTGCCCCATCACTTTGCTGAATCTTTCAATGAGTTCCAATAATTTTCTTGGTTAATATTTGTGGTTTTCTATGTTTAGGATCGTATCATCTGCAAATAGAATTATACTTCTGCTTTGTCAATGTGGATACCTTTCATTTCCCTTTCTTGCCTTATAGCTCTAAGACTTATTGCACAGTATTGAAT
>NW_006408678.1:2333336-2389221 GCF_000296735.1 Chrysochloris asiatica | reverse complement strand
AAAAAAAAAAAAGTATATTGTACCATTGTTGGGTTGTGTGCTCAGTATGAGGTCAAGTTGGTTGATTGTGTTACTTAGTTCTTCTGTGTCTTTGCTGAATTTCTTTCTAGTTGTTCTGTCCATCAAAGATGGTATATTACATAGATTTTATTTTTCATGAATCCCACTTCTTATCATAAAGGCTAAAATTAAAGCTTAACTAAAGTTAAGCACTTAATTAAAGTTTAAGCACCTGATATAATATGATGGTTGGTTTCTTTCTTTCTAGATTTCTTAATATAATGACTGTGACATCTTTTCCTATACTTTACAACTCTGATATATTTAAACCTTTTGAGGATGGTACATTCTTCATGCTCATCAGATACCATCTGGGGCATGTGATTAAATTCTGAACAGCCTTTGTTAAGTAAGAGAAGCAGAAATATAAGGCACGTTCCTAGCCAGTCTCTGGCAGTAATTACCTTTAGAATTAATTGACACAGGAGTCACCTGACTTTGACTGGGGAGGATCAGAATAGACCAGATGAGAAGAGTCATATTGTCTGTCCCAAAGATGAAAACTCAATGCCATCAAGTTGATCCTGACTTCTGGTGATCTGATAGGACAGAGTAGAACTGCACCTTTGAATTTTCAAGGCTGAACTCCTTATGGGAGCCAACAGCCAGCCTTATCTGACCTTAGCATAGCAGCTGGTTTGAATCTTAAAGTTAGCAGCCCATTACTTAACCCACTGCACCACAGGGATCCTGAGGGAAGGGGCTGTTGTTAGGTGCAACTGAATGAAACACTGTCTGGTCCTGTGCCATCCTTACAATTGTTATGTTTGAGCCCATTGTTTCAGCCATGGTGCCAATGCATCTCATCAGAGGTCTTCCTCTTTGTCATTTCCTCTACTTTACCAAGCATGATGTCCTTCTCCAGGGAGAATAGACCCTCCTGATCACATGTCCAAAGTCCATGAGATGAAGTCTTGCCATCCTTGTTTCTGAGAAGCATTCTGGCTGCACTTCTTCCAAGACAAATCTGTTTGTTCTTCTGGCAGTCCAGGGTACTTTCAATATTCTCCAACACCATAATCAAATGCATCCTTTGTTCTTTGGTCTTCTTTATTCATTATCCAGCTTTCACGTGCATTGAGGCAATTAAAAATACCATGACTTGGGCCAGGCACACATTAGTCCTCAAAGTGACATCCTTGCTCTTCAATACTTTAAAAAGGTCTTTTGCCGCACATTTGCCCAGTGCAATATGTCATTTGATTTCTAGACTGCTGCTTCCAGAAGCATTGATGGTGAATCCAAGTAAGATGAAATCCTTGACAACTTCAATCTTTTCTCCATTTATCATAATTTTCTTTATTGGTCTAGTTGTAAGGATTTTTTTTCTCTCTCTAGTGAGTTGTGATTCATACTGAAAGTTGTAATCTTTTTCTTTATCAGTAAGTGTTTCAAGTCCTCTTCGCTTTCTGCATGCGAAGTTGTGTCATCGGCATATTGTAGGTTATTGCAGAATCTTCCTACAACCTTGATGTCTCATTCTTCATATAGTTCAGCTTCTCAGATTATTTGCTCATTATACAAGGGAAGGGATTGAGACACAATAATTAGAAGTATTCTTCAGAGCTCTCCCCACCGAAGCAGCTCTGTTGAAGTTTGGGGAAGGAGGTCTGTGAAGAGACAAGGGTAGTCTGCCATTTGATTCTGATTCAGGTTCAAGCTTTTTCTCCATCTCCCCAAAGGGTACAGTCAAGATATGATGGAGCTGGAACCAAAAGAATGTTGGTTAGATCAGGAATAGAATTTCCTAATAGCTCCTTATAAGGGATCTCCCCCTCCCCCCCCCCCCCCCAATTTCTTTAGGTTTAAAGACAAATCCATCTGTTCTGCATGATGTAGGATGGTTCTGTTTGGGTCTATTACTCTAGTGTGGGCACTGAATGATGCAAATGGTTTGTGATCAACTACTAAAGACTGGCAGTTCGAATCCACCCAGTAGCTCTGTAAAAGAAAGGCCTGAAATCTGCTTCATAAAGATTACAGCCAAGAAAGCCCTAAGGAACAATTCTACTTTGTATGCATGGGGTTCACCATGCAACAGGAGCAACTCCATGGCAGCAGGGAGGGTAGCATCTGACCAGGGACAGGAAGTCGCCCTGCTCCTTCTTACAGGGACGCTTGCACTGATCCACTGTCTTTCCTTCCAGAGCACCTGTGTGAGCTGTTCCCTGGTGTATTGGAGCATCTGTCCAGCTAACTCTGAGCCCACAGTGAGTATGACAGCTTCATGAACCACAGTTCATCCAAGTAACTCCACTGAGGTGTCTTCTCATCCTTTGTACCTTCTCTGTTTAAAAGAATATAATTTAATCTCCTGAAGTCTTCTTAAAATGTATTTAACTTAAATAATAATAATAAAAAAAAAAATGTCCGCCTAAATGCATTGTGCTCTTTTCAGCTATATATGGGTTCAAATTGACAACAGCAAGTGGAAAGATTAGGGAGAAACTTTTGGGCACAGTGAGTTTGTGTCAATGGGGAAGAAATCACTCAGAAAAGGAGGTGACAATGGACATGCAACTCGTGTTATTGTTGAATTACTGTCTGCTCTGAATAATGATAACTAATTTTTTTAAAGCCTCTTGGCATCCTTTGTCTTGGAGATGTGTCTCCACATGGTGTCTTCTCCGTTTCTAGTTCTGTTAACATCTAAACGTCACTTATCAGAAGGGATTAGGACCCAACCTGCTCCTGTGTGACTTAACTGATAATATCAAAGAAAGACCCCAATTCCCCACACATGGTCACATTCACAGATGGAGTTCAACATCTCTCTCTCTTTTTTTTTTTGGTGATTGGGGTTGGGGGTCATGGTGGAAGCATAATTCAGGAGACACAGACATATGAGTAGGAGTCAAAAGAGACCCCTAGAGTGTCACTCCTGGGTTCCCACAGTCCACACCTGGTCTAATTAACCAGAGTGCTAAGGAAAGGGCTGGAATGTACCCTGCAATCTGTTAAGCCCCCCTCTGATCCCTGCATGTATGACCCTCTATAGGATAACAATAGAAGGAAATCTCACTTTTCTGGCCTGATTAGATAGAGCAGCTCAGATACTCTAGGCTTCCTTTTGTTTTGTTTTGTTTTGTTTTTAACCACAAGAAGAGTTCCAGAATGTGAAAAAATATGTTCTGACTTTATGGTTATTCATCTGGCTCTCACTCCTCCCTGGAATCATCACCCTTAACACCTGGTTATCGTTAGCTGCTGTTGAGTAGGTTGTGACTCACAGCGATCATAGATAAGACAGAACAAACACTACCCAGTTCTGCGCCATCCTCGAACTCATTGCTACGTTGAGCCCATTGCTGTCACCACTGTGTCACTCCATCTCACTGGGGGTGTTCACTAGACTGTCCAGTAGAAACACTCACTCCATCCCTCTGGCTGGTCTCTGTCTTGTTCCCCTCCTTCTGAGGGTGACAATGCCACCACCTGTATGCCACAAGTGAAATCTCCATTTCTATGAAGTGAGTAGCTAGTGGTCTACACAGATATTCCTAGGTCTGGAAGGTTCTTTCATGGGTCCTTCAAAGGAGTTAGAAAACAAGCGTCCTGCCTTTAAGTACAAAATGAATACCAAACCAACTGCCATCTAGTTGATTCTGACTCATAGAGACCCTGTACTTCAGAGTAGAAGTGGCCCCCTGAGGTTTACAAGGCTGTGAATCTTTACAGAAGCAGTTTGCCACACCTTTCTTCCACCAAGTAGCTGGCGAGTTTGAACAGCTGAACTTTGTGTCAATAGGACCCCTTTCTCAAGCACTCCCAGCTTCACAATTTGTCTTCCTAAACAGTCCCTGATACCCACAGTTCAGCCTCTGTCCCTTTCCACCACAATCCAAGGGCAGACACTGGATAGCCTCAGATATGTAAACAGTTTCAAGGGAAAAGAGAGAGAGATTTTTAATCTCCAGCTGATACAAGTAGCACTCAATAGTGGTAGTTTGGAAGGAGGCCAATTTTAGTTTTTGATAGGGTCAGTTCATGAGGATAAAAAATTTTTAAAACACAAATGGAATTGTTCAGAGGATTGATAAACTCATGTCAATGTGTCTAGTCCTTAGTAAGTGCCCAGTATACTTGGCAGTTCTAGATAATTAGTTGTTGAGAAGTACTGCCAAGTTGGCGCCGACTCATACCAACCCTGTATAGGGTTTCTGAGGCTTCTTAAATCTTTGCCAGAGCAGAAAGCCTCATTTTTCTCCTTCAATAATTGTTTTTGTTGTTGTTAAGTACCATTGAGTCAGTTCAGACCCATATTAATCCTATATAGGGTTTCTAAGGAGTGGTTGGTGAACTTGTACTGCCAACCTTGCAGTTCAAACCAACTGTGCAGTACAGCACATTAGCCCACAGCAGGAGTTAGGTTATGCATCAGGGACTAGAGCATGAATGGAGGCATTTAGATCTTCCTTGTACTGCAAGTTTACTTGATCTTTTCTAACTAACCCGATGCCACTGAGTCAACTGTGACTCATGGACACCCCACATGGGTCAAAGTAGAACTCTGCTACAAATAATTTCAATGAGTGATTTTTCAGAAGTAGATTTCCAGGCCTTTCTTCCAAGGTACCTCTGAGGGGACTTGAACGGCCAAGGTGCTAAACAGTTGCACCAACAAAAAACGACTTCTACAAGTCAGAGAGAGATTTTTTACTGCCTCCAAAATTGCTCTATAGGAAGAACATAGAATTGGTCATTGAAGTTAGACTACATTTGGAGTGAACAGGAAAGGGTACCCTGATCAGAGATCTAGGAGAAAGCATACAGATACCTGTGCCATGGGTTGTACAATCCATAAGCAGAGGTGTGAAGAGGGGCATTAACTTACTTAAAAGGCTGCTGGGCAGACCACACTTGGACTTGGCTCCAGTGGGCTGGCCTGGTCGGAGTTCTTTCCATGATAAAGTGGAAAGCTGAGTCATGCCCAAAGGGCCTTGCAGTGCAAACTACAGTAGGCCTTTCTTCTCGTCCCTTGTCCAGGCGCTGTTCACACACAACTGTGTCTACCCCGGCAGAATAAGGAGCCTGAAGAGCGGCTGTGCCCGATACTGCAATGCCACTGTGAAGGTGAGGCGTGTGTGTGAGGCCAGGCTGCAGGCTCAGGCAGAAGCCAGCTGGGCTGGCCTGCTCCAAGAATCACAATCTTAGCCTCCAGGCACCTTCACCTTCGCACTTTAACTGTGGGACCTTGCCAATGTCTTCCTGCTGGGAATTGAGCGCAGGTTCCTTCTATGTGGCCGGGTCACCCTGCTCCTTACATCAAACCCTCGCAGAGCCCCCAACCCCTCTTAGCATGGAACCTACCCTCTTGATGCTTCCTCACATGGCCCACCTTCTGCCCATCTCTCTGCCTGTCTCCCACCTTCATTCCTAGCTTACAGAATGCACCTGTGCTGCTCCCTCCCTTGGGAATGTGATTCCAGGTTTTCTTGGGATTCACCTTTCAACAGTCTATGAAAATGCCACCTCCTCCAAGAAGGCTTCCCCAACTACCCAATCCAAAGTGCCCCCACCCTAACCCGCCCCACACACACACACTCTGCCCCACCTTCAACAATTTTTTATGATACTTTGTTTTCCCAGCACTTAGCACTCTCAGATATTATTTTCTTCTTGCTTCTTTATTGTCTGTTCCCACCCCCTTGAATGTAGACCATGAGCAAGGGGTCTTCCTTGATCTTGTTCACATTGTAAGAGCTCAGCTGGCCCCATGGCAGACACTCACTAGATATATGAGAACAGCTGGCTCTCACAGCCACCTCTCAAGGCCCCTGATAGCCAAAGAGACAGATGTTCTCCTAAAACGAGGCTAAAAGTACTTATGATAATAATGGGCATTAAAATAGATCTCTTTGGAGGAATTGGTGCTCTGTTTGGAGTCTAAAAGGCAACATCGTCTTGTTTCTCAGATCCCCAAGTGCTGCCCAGGCTTCTACGGACCTGACTGCAATCAATGCCCAGGAGGTTTCTCAAACCCATGCTCAGGAAATGGACAGGTAACAATGACCTTTCCTAAGACACATTGAAATGTAATTTTTAAAGCTACTAAACCAAAAAGTAATAGAATGCCAGACATTATTCCCAAGCAGTGAAAAAAAAAAGAAAAATCAGGTACAACTCACGGTGACCCTGTGACTCCATGGGTGTGGTACAAGACTCATGCTCCACAGGGTCTTTAGTAGCTGTGATCTTTCAGAAGCAGATCACCAGGCTTTTATTTCAAGGCACCTCTAGGTAAACTTGAATCTCCCACCCAAGAGCTCCAGAAGAAACAGAGCAGTTGCTGAAAGAGTAGAAGGTGTCTGCAGTAGAGAAACCTTGACCCAGGCACGTGACGGGAGAAGAGCGTGGTAATGTTGCTGTTAGACTCTGCTCTCCTATTGCCATGACCATGGGCAACTTGGCAAGTGTGGGGAGACCGGCTCTCCGTGGGGGGTCGTGGGACATGAGAGAATACGCGGAATCAGCGGATGGAGAAATGAATACAACTTGAGAGGCTTTTCAGCTTGCTGTGCTGTCTGGCTCTTCTCTCCAGCTTCTGCCCTCTGCTTCTACCTCCTTCTGCCGCTTCTACCTCCTTCTGCCGCTTCTGCCACTTCTGCCAGCCCAGCTCAGCAAGTCTTTTTTTTTTTTCATACTTAAAACTACACAGTACATCATGAATTAACACTTTGATCTTTTCTTGAATTATTACACAGTTAATCACAACATTCTTGCACCTGGTCAGTAGACAACTTTGACAAAAATAGTTTTGTGATGTTCAAACTGACTTTCACCTCTTTTCTCAGCATGTGATAAACGGTTTCTTCTTGTTTCCACTTAAAGATTAAGTCAAACCTTACACAATTCATCGCTACTTCTCAGACTGCTGATTACACTTTCTTAGTAACATAAGTTTCTACTAATCATTAATGTTTGCACTACCTCATTATTCCTACTAATTGTCATCTTTCTATCTTACATAATGTATTATTATTTTTATAATAAAGGTATAACTAACATCTACTTATTTATTTTTCTAAAGTATTCATTAAATTGCTTGGAAGTTATGTGGCATAAAGCACAACCTGGCTAATTGCTACAGGAAGTATAGATTATTAAGTCAAAACTATCTTTCACTTAAGTTCATTATTTTCTGCTTGTTTACGCAGGTGCTTGTATGTAGGGGTTTGTGAATTCTAGCTAGTGACTGAATGTGGTGAGGCCTATAGGGTTAGGTCAGCTTGACTCTAATATGCTATCTGCTTTTGTGGCCTCACAAATGCAGTTACTTAGGTTTTCTAATGAAAGGGAGTAATTTACACAATTCTCTTTGTATTCAATCCACCAAAGCTGAAAGCAATTGTTGCTAAGCTAGTTTTTCCTAAGGTTTGTAGAACTCCTAGTGAAAAGCTGTGAATATTGCAAAATTATATATTTTTATAACTAAATTTAAGATTACTCTAAAGAGAAGGTAGAAAGCAACTTCTGAGAGCTATCTGTCTTGCAAGACGGCTCTTATTTGCTGGACTGTGTCAAGCAGCAAATAGAAGCTGTCCTCTACCCTCAACCGCTCCCAGCAGGCAAGACTTTCTGGACTTCCCTTTCCTTCCACGAGGGGCCTCTACGATTCTTTCCAGAATGGAGATTTTATGATATTGAGGAACTAAAACAGCACTGCCCAGTAATGACTTTTTGCCAGTCCTCTACAAAACTTAGTAAAATGTCAAGTCCAAAAATTAACTCATCGAACATGGTGGCCAGAGCTAAATTGACAAAAGTAAAACAGCTGTGATTCATAGGGGGAAACTACAAAATCCACATTGAAAATGTGACTCTATCAAGGAGAAGGGAAAACTGGGGCAGACTGGGGTGGGCACACCTTGTAGGTGAGGAGAAGGGGTGAAGCTGGTGCAGATGACTGGCTGGTGGCCAACTCCGCAGCATGGCAGTGAATACAAATCTAACCTCACTGGGGCTGCGGCGGTGGAGTCTCAAAGTTATACCCCTGGAGAGAAGATACTGGCAGTTTGATTAAGTGACAGTCTGGAGAGGAGGGGCCAGGGGTCCTCCTGAAGGCCTGTGTCCGACCACTGACACCTCCTTAAGCCCTGCTTAGGGGTTCAGTTCACCATTACAATCCCCTGAGATGTTCCCTGGTGGCTTCAAAGTCCTGGATTGGAATCTCCAAAATCATCACTGTTTTCACAACGCTGTTGATTTCCAGTTCATAACAACCTCACACATTTCAGAGGAAGTGTGCTCCATAGCGTTTTCAGTGGCTAGGCTTTTGGAAGGAGACCAGCAGGTTTTTCTTCTGAGGTGACTCTGGATAGACTTGAACCTCCATCCATTGGGTTATCAGCAGAGCCTGTTCACCCAGGGACCTGATGCCAACATGACTCCACTTTCTACCGAGAGTCCCAAAGAGTCATTTCTAGTGCAGTGAACTCTGAGTTTAAAGAAGTCAGGTCACGAATCCCAAGCATCCGGGGACTCCTGTACCAGTGTGTGTTGGCCTGATGGCCCCGGGCTCCCTTCTGTTTCAGTGTGCAGATGGCCTCGGTGGTAATGGGACGTGCATATGTGAACATGGTTTCCAAGGCTCTCAGTGTCAGTTCTGCTCCAATCCCAACAAATACGGCCCTCGGTGTGACAAAAGTAAGTACCTCTCCAGCGCTTCCTTCCTCTCAGTGCCAGGGTCTTGCTTGCTTAGCAGCAAGCTGATGCTACAAGCCCAGTGACCTGTGATACTCTGCTTGCTTCACACCATTGTCACAGCACTGTTTTGAGAACATTTGTGGTTTGGGTAAATGTTTAGAGGGTACATTCAGTTCCCATTCAATCGTTTATACATGTATTGTTTTTATGACGTTAACTGCCCTCCCCTCAATGTCGCAGCGCTCTGCACCCGTCCTCGCTGGCTTCCGCATTTCTATTTGTTCTTTCCAGCCCCTTCCTGTCCTCTGAAGTTTATTTTGGGGCCCTTTTGGTATTATAGGATTGTTCTGAGGAGTTCGTTCTTCATGAATGCTATTTGTTCAGTGTCTAGGTTTGTCTGTTGTTTGGCTAAAAGGTAATACCCAGGGGTTCAATTGCAGGTTTTGTGGGGTGTTTTAGTGTTTTATTGTGAATTATGTGATAGTTTACATGGGAGAACATTAGCTTTACATTCATCCTATTGTATATTGTTACAATGCCATGTTTACAATCCCCTCCATACATCATCAACCAACCAAATGGTACCCCCCACAAGCCTACCCTCTGGTTGTCAGCACACAGCCCCTCTCCCTCTCTGGGTCTAAAGTCCTCAGCTGCTCCATCTCTCCATGTCATCGTCTATGCCTTCATCTCTGGCATCACTGCCTCTCTAGGTAGGATCCCATACTCCGCTTTTCTCCCTTGATGGTCCCATTGACTGCAAAGTCAATCCCCTCCTTTTGCTACAAAACATCTACCTTTACATTTCCAACCCTAACACTCAGTCCTGGTAGCAATTATTCACTATTCTACCACATTAGTGCTATCCCCATCTCCTTTCATCAGCCCCACCCAGACAGATTGGATACTACTCAGAGGAGATTCTACCTTCTCCGCACCCTCTGGATCTAGGCTTCCTAGGTTCTTGAAAGCCAGTCCCTTGAAAGCTTGTATACCAGTCACTTTTAGCCTCCCCGCCACCAATTTTTGGTAGCCAATGTCCAAGTTTCTCATCCCTGTCTACCCTATGTATTGAGGGGGTGAGAATGATCCTCACTGTAAAGATTTGTTCCCTCTTTTGAGCTACTGCATCCATAGGTGTCAGTCTAGTTCATTAAATTGTATTTGATTACTCTTTTTTTCCTCTTCTTCTTCTAGTTGAGCTCTGATCATCCAGCCATTGAAGCCAGGTCAGGTGGGCAGTTGCAGGTTTTAAGGGTATCTAAGGTCTATAGTTTCAGGGGTTCCACCAATTTCTATCAAACCAGGAAGTCCAATGTTTTTGATGATTTGAATTTTGTTCTACGTTTTTCTTTTACTCTGTCTACAACCTTCTGTCGTGATTCCTATCAGAGTTGTCAGTAGCTGCATGGTGTATTTCTTTTCTTTATTTAAAAAACTATCTTATGGTGTTTGGGGTGAAAGTGACACAGTAGATTAGGTTTCCATTGAACAATTTCTACATGTACTGATCAGTGACATGATTACATTCTTCACAATGTGTGAACTCTCCCACTATTTTAGTTCTGGTGTTTCTGTTTCCAGGCAACAAGTCTTCCTTTCCCTTTCCCTTCTCATCTTCGTTTTAAAAGTCGTTGTTGACCATTTGGCCTCCTGTAGATGGTTTTTTTGAAAAGGAACACAGTAGTCCTGGGCAACATTCTTTATTTTGTGAACCAGCCTGTTATTTAGTTCAAGGTTGACCTCAAGGGCTTATTGTGGTTCAAGGTTTAAAAAGTATCTCAGGGCAGTAGTCTCAGAGGGTCTTCAACCAGTCCAGGGAGTCTGGTTTGGTTTTGTTTTTTCAAGAATTTGAGTTTCTCTTCCACAGTTCTCTCCCATTCTAGCAGTGACTCAGGGGCTATTTCTGCAGCAGAAGTTCTCAAACTGTAGCATGTACCATTCGGCTGGGCTCCACTCACAGAAGTTCTGTCACTAGACCTGGGTGGGAGCCTGAGAATTTGCATTTCTCGCAAGTCCATGGGCAATGCTTCTGCTGCTCCAGGGTCCACACTCTTTGTAAATTGTCCCCACATACCTAAAGAGATTGTGGGTTTGCGATCAAGAAGCCGACTTGCTCCCTACCTTACAAGTTCTCCTCTTCCATCAGCTTCTATTTCCTCATGTGTATAGGAGTCCTGGTATGGCACTGTAGGATAAGCACTGCACCACGAGATCAGTATTGACCACAAGGTCGTCGGTTCAAACTCACCAGCCACTACTTGGAAACCCTATACAGGGTCTCTATCAGTCAGAACTGACTCAATGGTACTTAACAACAACAATAAAGTGGTAATCATGATAGTAACGACTAGAAGACTTAGTATGTGTCATCAATGGCAAGCACTTGTATTAGAACAATATCTAACACATAATATGTATTCCAAACATCTTAGTTATTATTTTTATTATTATTGATATTCTGTTGCTGTTGTTCTAAGTTCAGTGACCTAAATATCAAGAAACTCACAGAATATTTAGAAAGTTCCGCCTGTTCTTCCTCCCTCAGAGCGGCTGCTGGGTTTGAAATGCTGACTTGACAGTTTGGAGTCCAATGCTTATATTACCACACCATGGAATGACAATGTTGTTGTTATTGTTAAGTGCTGTGGAGTTGCACTGTGACCCAGAATAGGGTTTCTGAGAAGTGATAGGTGGGTTTGAGCCTCCAACCTTATGGTTAGTAGTCCAGCGCTTATCCTATAATGCCACAAAATGACAATAGGGATGTGGAAGTAACAATTGAATGATGATCTATGATATTTATATGAGTTGTTGTTGTTGTTATGTGCCATCGAGTTGTTTCCAACTCTTAGCGACCCTTTATAGGGTTTCTGAGGAGCAACTGGTGAGTTTGAACTACCAACATTTTGGTTCAAACCAACTTTGCAGTCGAGTGCTTACCCCACAGGGCCACACCAGGTTAACAGCAATGGATTTTGAATGCCAGGGTTCGAGTCTCTGCTTAGGAATTTGGCAGAAATTGGACATCCTGTTTCACCTTTCTGGGTGTCATTTTCTCATCTAGAAGAGGAGGATTACAAAAGGGCCTACCTCCCAGAGTTGATGACTACTCATGAGATGGCACGTGTTAAATGCTGGCCCAGTGCCGACAACAAAATAATGGCCCTGTGGCCCTGTGGGATAAGCACTGGACTGGCAGGAACAAGATCAGCAGTACAAACCTACCAGCTGCTCTGTGGGAGAAAGATGAGGCTTTCTTCTCCCATAAGGATTCACAGTCTTGGAAATGCTATACAGGGTTGCTATGCATCAGAATTGACACGGTGGCAGTGTGGTTTTGGTTTGGAGTAATCATTGGTTGGCTGTGCTAAAGTGAAGGGCAAACATTGGAGCAACACACTCTGTGTGGTTCAGAGAAATCACTTCTAGTCACTCCAGGATGTTTCCATGAGATAGTGAGACATTTCTAGACTAAACTCTAGCCACGATGTAGTTGGGAATTGAGTTCCTTGGTCTCTTTCATGCCCCCATGTCACCCTCCCCACACACAGGTGCATCTCAATAGCCCTTGGACAAGTTCTTCCCATTCTTAGTGGGACAAGCAGGCTCCCAAGGGCCCTGACAGGCATGGAGAGAAACATCTGAGTCCCTAAGACACGGCAGCCCGAGCCTCCTCACAGGATCTGCTGGGATAGGAGAGGGGGAGGTGAAGGAAGAGGTTCCTATTCTGCATGACATTGTGCCTCTTCCTCCATTACCAGCGTGTCTGTGTGTTCACGGAACATGTGACAACAGGATAGACAGTGACGGGGCCTGCCTCACTGGTACTTGCAGAGACGGGGCCGCTGGAAAGTTCTGCGACAAGCAGACCTCTGCCTGTGGGCCCTATGTGCAGTTCTGTCATATCCACGCTGCCTGTGACTACAGCAATGGAACAGCCAGGTAGGACACCGCCCTTAACAGCCCATGGCTACTCTGCTGCCTGGACATGGACACAAAGTTTACCTCAACTCTTGGTAGACTCAGCCGTGTTCTCTTCAGTGCATGATGTGACTTTGTGGTAAAGAACCTTGCTGTTGTTGTTAAGTGCCATTGAGTCAGTTCCAGCCCATAGCGATGCTATATAGGGTTTCTCAGGAGCAGCTGGTGAGCTTGAACCACCAACCTTGCAGTTCAAATGGCTTATGCAGTCTGGCACATTAACCCACAGCACCACACCAGAACTCCTTGTGGGAAAGAACCTTAGCTGGGTTCAAATTTCAGCATTCCTTACTTTGAAATTTAACAGCTGCGTGACCTCAGACAAGTTACTTAACCTCTCTGGGTCTCACTTTCCTCATCAGTATAATATGGATGAAGTTCCCCATCTTGCAGAGCAATTCTGGAGGTTAGAAAAACTTAATACAAAAATACCCAGCCCCAGAAGTAGCCCATAATGGTTGTCCAGTTATGGAAACTAGGATCATTATCATCATGCATGAGAAGGAAATGAAGATGTGTAGACCAACTTTCCAGCGGCAAACACTAGTGCAGTGGTCATGGTGAGCCCATGTGCTGCAGAGTAAAACTAGTCTCCAAACGGTTTTCAGTGGCTGTAATTTTGTGAAACAAATCACCAGGCCTGCTTTCCGCAGCACCCTGGTGGATCTGAACCACCAATCTCTGTTAATAGCAAAACATAAACCCAAGAACCTTCCCAATGACAACTCCCCTGATAAAGGCATCTTGCAGGATGTTGTTGTTGTTGTTATGTGCCATGGAGCTGGTTCCAACTCACAGAGACCTGGTACAGGGTATCCAAGGCTGTAAATCTTTACGGGAGCAGAAAGCCTCATCTTTCTCCTGTGGAATAGCTGGTAGTTTCGAACTGCTGACTGTGAGATTAGCAGCCCGATTCGTAACCACTACGCTATCAGAACTCCTTGATGTTGCAGGATAGTGGGTCTAAACTCAATGGAACCACTATGTGTTTCCTTAATACTGTCAAAATATGTAGTAGCGTTGGGGGGAGGGATATCAGATAAAATTTTCCTCTCCAGGAATATCTGGCTCAAAGGCCGTCCCAAAAGCCAAACCTATTGTCATCCAGTAAATTCCAATGCATAACAATACTATAGGATGGGGTAGAACTTCCCCCATAGGGTGTCCCTGGCTCTAAATCTCTAGAGAAGCAGCCTGCCTCATCTGCCGCCCCTGGAGTAACTGGTGGGTTCTGATCTTTTGGTTAACAGATGAGCACTTAACTTCTGCATCACTGGGAGAATCATCTCTAAGATCATAACTACTCAAAGTACCCTAGGCAGTGCCCAAAATATCTAAAATGTGGGGCCCTATTCTTAGCCCTGGAGGTACAGTAGGGTAAGCATTGGGTTGCTGACCACAAGGCCAATGGTTCACACCCATTGGAAAAGTGAGGCTGTCTGCTCCCATAAAGGTGGACAGCCTCAGAAACCTTATAGAGCAGTTCTCCTCTGTCCTATAGGGCACTATGAGTTGGCATCCATCTGACAGCAGTGGGTTTAGTTTGGGGTTTACTGTTATTCTAAGGAGGCTTGGGGGTGACGTGGTTAAAACATTTGACAGCTAATTGAGGTCTGAACTCACCAGTCACTCCACAGGAGAAAGATGAGACAGTTTGATCACAGCCTTGGGAACACTCTGGGCAGTTGTATTCGGTCTTATATGGCCATTATGAGACAGAATCAACTAGGCAGCAATGAATGGACTGAGGCTGCTTTTCATACCATTTTTCTTAATTAGTAACCATATAGTCATTTGCTTCCTTATTCCTGGCCTCTCCCCCCAGGAGACTGTAGGTTACGTGAAATTAGGGATCATGTCTTTCCAGCCACCCTCAATTTGTACGGTTGCAGCAATCACTTGCTTTAGAAGGAGCAGCACAAGGCTGATCCCTATGAGGTAGAAGTTAAGGAAATCATGCTACACTGCTCCATAATCCCTGATACCAACCTCTCCGCCTCTCAGTGTTCTCCCCCATATCTCAGGGTCCCTCATCTTGTTGGAACATTTCACAAAACTCACGGACCATCATGGAGATGACTCATGTGGTTGTGTTGGCTGAAATGTCACAAATGTACAGTTCAGTTGTCAGTCTGGAAGAGTCTCCTCACTCACGCAGAATTGGGCTGTTGACTCACAAGGCCAGAGGTCAGAGGGAGGCAAGCTCAGTTAATCAAGCAAAGGGAACAAAGCCCCTCACATCACCAAGATGGCTTAACTTATACCCAGCAGGATGTCAAGTGTGACCGAGCCCCTAGTTAGATTGCCAAGCTTTCACAATCACAGTGAACTCTGTTAACAAACATTCACAACGGAATCATATATTCCTATCAGCTTGCTATTACCTAGCCCCATCAGTTAATAGTTGTTTGGTGGAAGTTACAAAGACTTGGCTAGAAGAGACATTATCCCCTGCACTGCAACAAGGGAAATGCATCTTCCAATGTTATTAGATTCTATGTCGGTACATTAGGCAAAAATCACATATACTCAAAATGACCCTTGTTGTTGTTATTGTTGTTAGGTGCCATTGAGTCAGTGCCAACTTAGAGCCACCCCGTGCACAAAAAACAAAACAATACACTTCTGGTACTTGACCAACCTCACAATCATTGCTATGCTTGAGTCTACTGCTTCTGCCACTGTGCTAATCCATCTCACTGGGGGTCTTCTTTTTCTCAGAGCCTCCACTTTACCAAACATGATGTCCTTCTCCAGAAACTAGTCCCTCCTGATAATATGTCCAAAGTATGAGAGACAAGGTCCTGCCATCTTGGCTTCCAAGGAGCACTCTGGCTATATTTCTTCCAACACAGATCTATTTATTCTTTTGGCAGTCCATGGTACTTTCAATATTCTCCTCCAACACCATAACTCAAAAGCATCAATTCTTCTACGGTCTTCCTTATTCACTGTCTAACTTTCACATGCATATGAGGTTATTGAAAAGACCATGGCTTGAGTCAGGAGCACCTTAGGCCTCAATCTGACATCTTTGCTCTTCAGCACTTTACAGAGGTCTTATGCAGCACATTTGCCTAATACAACACCCTTAAAAACTCTAAAATCATCCACAGTAGACTACAGACATGCATCTATAGAAATGATACAGCCTTAGCTAAGTCAGTATTGGGGTACAACATCCAGGTTCTGTATTTGGTTCCTATGGGAGTCCTGATAAAAGAAAATTAATTTTATTTTTAACAGAATTTGCAATCATTATATGAGAGTGTGATGGGTTCCCCCAGCACCTATCCCAGGAAACTCGATAAATATTTGTTGAACAAACAAATGAATGGCCCCTGCATTTAATAGTGATAGTTTCACAATGGAATAATCTGAGAGGAAATGATGTCACAATGGAATAATCTGAGAGGAAATGATGTCCGCTCTCAGAATAAGGCACCTGAGAGCCTTCTATCTGGAAAAAAAGGAAAACTTTTTTCCAGTTAAGGACCAGGGGAAGGCTTTCACCTGGCTGCCCCTGTTATAGACTCTAAGTGCTGCCTCACAGAAGAGTGAGTAGAACTGCTGTCTGCTGAACCAGAAGACATCCAGCCCAGTAAGAGCAGAGAAGCTGCCATCACTGAATCTTAATGATGAGCCACTTGCCCTGCAAAGTGCTCCACACACAGTAACTCATTTCATCTTCCCCTCAACTGCATGAGCAAGGTGGAGTTACTAGACCCATTTTCCAGATTAGGAAACAAAGCCTCCCAGAGATTAATGGATGGTCAAGTGGCAAGACCTGGACTCCCAGCCAGGTCCCTGACTACAGACCCCAGAAGTGTCCCAACCTCCATCATACACTGTCAAGCCACCTGGCCGTGAACCAGTTCACCCCTGTCTGACTGACGCATTTAGGGGCGATTGCTGCTTCTATTTCTATGGTTGATTTTGAACCCTTGTCTTCGCAGCTGTGTTTGCAAAGCAGGATACAAAGGGGACGGAATCCTCTGTACAGAAATGGATCCCTGTGCAGGATTAACCCCAGGAGGCTGCAGCCACAATGTAAGTGTTGGTCTTTATTTCCAAATTACCTGTTTGGCAAAGATCCTGAGGGAGGCTGCATCTGCTCCCTTCTCAGAGGCTTACAGCACTTGCCTTTGATGCTGAGGAGAACTTCCTTTAAAGATGGCAGTGGGGCGCCTTCCGTGGGCCTCTTCTTGCTGATACCTGCAGGGGGCGCCCCAGCTCCAAATGTGCAGATGGCTTTGGGTTCTTAAAAACATAGCCTGAAAATCGAATATCAAGATAATAGTAATAAACTGTTGACTAAAAGCTTAAAAAGCTTACAAGGGACTTTAATGTACATGATTTCATTTGCTCTTTCCACTGGGCCAAGGAAAAATATAATTGCTATTCCCATTTTACTGAAACTGAGATTTAGGAAGGTTAAGTGACTTGCTCTAAGCCCTATTATGGGATGTAGCCAGAACCCACCATCGCCTTCATGAATGCCTTTCAAATATTATAACACCACCTCCTTGGCTCTGTTGATAATGGTTGTTGTTTGTTGCCATTGAGTCGGTATGGACTCATAGCGATCCTATGTACAACAGAACAAAACACTGCCCGGTCCTGGGTCAACCTCACAATTGTTGCCATGCTTGAGCCCATTGATAGTGCCACTTTGCCAATCCATCTCACTGGGGGTCTTCCTTCTTTTTCTCTACCCTCTACCTTACCAAACATGATATCCTTCTCCAGCGACTAGTCCCTCCTGACAATATGTCCAAAGCATGAGAGACGAAGTTTGGTCATCTTGGCCTCTAAGGAGCACTCTGGCTGCACTTCTTCTAATACAGATCTGTTTGTTCTTTTGGCAGTCCATGGCACTTTCAAAGTTTGCCTCCAACACTATAATTCAAAAGCATCTATTCTTCTATGATCTTCTTAATTCACTGTCCAGCTTTCCCATGCATATGAGGTGGTGCTGGTTGACACTAAATCAGTTTAATCTCATGACAATCCTCATATGCAGGGTTGACTGTGCTCCAGAAGATTTTCCATTTCAGAAGCAAATCTACAGGTCTTATTTCCAAGCCATCTCTGGGTGGGTTTGAACTACCAGCCTTTCCGTTCATAATCCAGCACTTAACCATTTTTATGACCTTCATTCTTTACCTATAGTTTAATAACTAGTCTCCCTGCTTCCCCTCTTGCCTCCCTACAGTACATTGTCCACAGAATAGCCAGAATGGCTCAAAGTGAATCAGATCATGTTTTGCCAATGCTGTAAGGAATGCTGGAGGTGATGTAGGATAAGAAGTGGACTGCCTACCGTAAGATTGGCAGGTCAAATCCAGTTCAAACTTTCTGTGGGAGAAAGATGAAGCTTTCTGTTTCCATGAAGATTTACATTGGAAATCCTATATAGGATCCTATGTGTCTGAATTGACTCAATGGCAGTAGGCGTAGATGTTTTATTTGTTTTTGTTGTTGTTATTTGTGGGGGGGGGTGTTGTTGTTTTCTTTAGTTTTGTTCTTGTAAGCCCCTTCAGTAACTTCCCCTGGCTCTAAGGATAGAATCTAGACTCTAATACCTTAACCTAGCCCACCAGGAGTCCTGGTGTGGTGATGCTATAGGATAAAGCACTGGCTACAAGGTTGGTGGTTCAAACCTACCAGCTGTCCTCAGACACCCTACATAGGGTCACTATGAGTCAGAACCAACTAGATGGCACTAAACAACAATAGCAACAGCCCACCATGCTCCCCTCAGGTTAGCTTACCTCAGACAGCCTTTTATCACAATTTGTCTCTCCTCCCCTTGTCCTTCAGCCCCCAGTGTGGTCATCTTGAGAGCATGGTTAGGAACTTGGGCCCTGACATTATACTCATATGTTGTTTTTAAGTGCCATCGCGTCAGTTCTGACCCATAGTGACCCTGTATAGGATTTCCAAGGAGCAGCTGGTGAGCTTGAACCACTGACCTTGCAATTCAAATGGCTTTGCAGTCTGGTGCATTAACCCACAGCACCATACCAGAACTCCATTTATACGCATATATAGCCAGAGTGCTCGTTGGAGGCCAGGATGGCCAAACTTTGTCTCTCATACTTCAGACATATTGTTAGGAGGGACCAGTTGCTGGAGAAGGATATTATGTTTGGTAAGGTGGAGGGTCAGAGAAAAAGAAGACCCCAGCAAGTTGGATTGGCAAAGTGGCGCAGTTTCAATGGGCTCAAGCAAGGCAACAATTGTGAGGTTGGCCCATGATCAGGCAGTGTTTCATTCTGCTGTGCATAAGGTCGCAATGAGTCGGTATTGACTCGATGGCACCTAACAACAACAACAGACCTGGTTTTCTGCTTCTCTGTAGCTTTGTGACCTCAGGCAAGTTCCTTAACTACTCTGAGTCTTAGTGTCCTTAGCTATAAAATAGATTGTTTACTCCTGTAACACATCAACAACCACTCCCGGCTCTGTAAATGACATGATGGTATTAGTAATATCAGTCACTAGCTGGTCAACTCCCAATAGTTTTGCTCTTTCAAATCATCGAAAGTTTTCCCTTTACTTCAAAGCAAAGATGTATCCCAGTCATTTCCACTGGCTCTATGGAAATCAGAGTTTCTAGAATGCACGTCTGCAGTCCTGGTGTGGCGCTGTAGGATCAGCACTAGACCTTAAGGTCGGTTTGAGCTTCAAGGTCAGCAGTTCAAACCCACCAACCACTCCTCAGAAACCCTATACAGGGTCACTGTGAATCAGAACTGACTCAACAGCACTAAACAATAAGACTGCACCTCTAGAAATCCTTTTTCCTTGTGGAGTCATATGGCAGGACTAAGGTGTCACAGGCTTGCTGTCTTATTCCCCCACAGGCAGAATGCATCAAAACTGGCCCGGGGACCCACACCTGTGTGTGCCAGCCGGGATGGACGGGGAATGGGAGAGACTGCTCAGAGATCAACAACTGCCTGCTGCCCAGCGCTGGGGGCTGTCACAGCAATGCTACCTGTTTGTACATAGGCCCTGGGCAGGTAAGTATGCTGTGGTCAAAGGCAAGGAGGAAGCCAGTTTGTTGCAGTGACTTTCCCCCAACTAGACACAGAGCATTTGGGCTAGAACTTATTGCCGTTTGTCTGTTTAATCATTTATAGTAAAAAGAATAGTTTGTTAATTGTCACAACAAACCTATGGTGGTGGTAGTGGTGGTAAGTGCCATGGAATCAGTTCTAACCCATAGCACCCTGAAAAGGGTTTCTAGGAAGCAGCTGGTGGGTTTGGACCATCAGTCTTGCAGTTGGCAGTACTGTGGTTATTCTATGTTGCTAAGTTCCATTGAGTCAGGATCCAAGGAGCAGCTGGTGAGTTAGAACTGCAGGCCTTAATGGCCCACACCGAAATTGCAGTTTACTGCATTTACCGGCAACGCCACACCAAAAGTCTGTGGTTATTCTATAGTACCACCTTATGAAAAGGGAGATCCCTAAGTGATACAAATGGCTTTAGCTTGACAATTAACCTAAAGGTTGGTAGTTCCAAGGCACCCAGCAATGTGGCAGTAGAAAGGTCTGGAGATATGATTTTGTGAAAGAATCTTGGTGACACAGGTTCAAACTCACCGTTCACTCTGTAGGAGGAAGATGAGGCAGTGTGTTTCTATAAAGATTTATAGCATTAGAAACTCTATTGGGCAATTCTACCCTGACCTAGAGGGTGGCTATGAGTTGGAGCCAACTAAAAAGGCAAAAACAACAGAAAAAAACTCTATAGAGCAGTTCTACTCATGGGGTTACCATGAGTTCACAAATTGGAATGGAGTCAGCAGCGATTTGGATTTAAAAAGAAGAGGAAACAGAGGCATAGAGAGGTTAAGTAATCAGCCCAGGTCATACAGATAAATCATAAGACAAGAATTTTGTGCAGAGTGGCTGACAACAGAGTCTGAGTCTAGGGATGCATGCTTAATCACCAATCTGGACCACACCCATGTTTCTGTAGCGATCTGTCCTTCACCAGTCACTTGGATGAGCATTCACTCCACTTAACGGAGACTGGGCAGAAAAAAGCTGTTGTTGTTAGGTGCTATTGAGTGGATTCCAACTCATAGTGACCTTATGCACAAATGAATAAAGCCATGCCCAGTCCTGCACCATCCTCACAATCATTGTCATGCTTGAGGCCATTGTTGCTGCCACCGTGCCAGTCCGTCTCATTGAGGATCTTCCTCTTTGGGGCTCACCTTCAACTTTACCTAGCATGATGTCTTATTCCAGGTACTGATCCCTCCTGATAATATGTCCAACATATGAAAGACAAAGTCTTGAGTATCCTGGCTTCTAAGGAACATTCAAGCTGTGCTTCTTCCAACACAGACTTGTTTGTTCTTCTGGTAAAACCATAGTCTTCTCCAAAACCATAACTCGGTTGTATCAATTCCTTTACAGACTTCCTTATTCATTTTCCTACTTTCATATGCATATGAGACAATTGAAAATACCGAGGCTTAGGGTAGATGCACTTTAGTCCTCAAACTGACATCTTTGCTCTTAAACAGTTGAAAACGGTATTTTGCAACAGATTTGCCTAATGCAAAACATCATTTGATTTCTTGACTGCTGCTTCAAAGAGTGTTGATGGCAGATACTAGCAAAATGAAGTCTTTGACAACTTCAATATCTTCTCCATTTATCATGATGTTATTTATTAGTCCACTAGAGAGGACTTTTGTTTTCTTTACATTGAGGTGCAATCCATACTGAAGGTCATGATCTTTGGTCTTCATCAGTATTTTAAGTCCTCTTCACTTTTAGCAAGCAAGATTATATCATCTACAAGTTGCAGGTTGTCAATGAGTCTTCTTCCAGTCCTGATGTCACTTTTTTTTTTTTTTTTTCCATATAATCCAGGTTCTTGGATGATCTACTCAGCATACAGACTGAATAATATGGTGAAAGAGTACAACCATGGCACACACATTTTCTGATTTTTAACCATTCAGTGTCCCCTTATTTTGTTTAAACTACTGCCTCTTGGTCTGTGTACAGGTTCTGTATGAACTCAATGAAATGTTCTGGAATACGTATTCTTCACAATGTTATCCATACCTTGTCATGATCCACATGCATAGTTCATAAAGCACAAGTAGAATCTGTCTGGTATTCTCTGCTTTCTGCCAAGATCTACTTGATGTCAACAATGATATCCCTAATACAATATTCTTCTCTGAATCTGGCTTTAATATCTGGCAGTTGCCTGTCAATGTACTGTTGGAAGCCAATTTTTATTATCTTTAGCAAAATTTTACTTTCATGTCATATGAATGACATTGTTTGATGATTTCCACATTCCCCGAATCACATCTCTTTGGAATGGGCATAAATATGGATCTCTTTCAATTTGTTGGTCTTCCAAATTTCTTAAAATATCTGAGTGAGTGCTTCCCATGCTGCATCAGCATGTTGAAAGATTTCAGTTTGTATTCCATCAATTCCTGGAGCCTTGTTCTTTACCAATGCCTTCAATGTACCATGGGCTTCTTCCTTCAGTACCATTGACTTTTGATAATATTCTATATCTTGAAATGGTTGCACATAGTATAGTGACTGATTGTATTTCTTCTATCTTCTTTTGACGCTTTTGGCAACATTCAATATTTTATGCATAAAATTCTTCAGTATTGCAAGGCGAGGCATGAATATTTTCTTCAGTTCTTTCAGCTTGAGGAAATGCAGAGCTTATTCTTCCCTTTTAGTTTTCTAACTCCAGGTCTTTGTACATTTCATTATAATAATGAACTTTATTTTCTTGAACTGCCCTGAGATTTTCTGTTCAGCTCTTTAACTTCCTCATTTCTTCTATTTGCTTTAGCATCTCAATGCTGGAGAGCAAGTTTCAGTGTCTTCTTAATGACCCTTTGCTTTCTTGCTGTAGGGTGTTCTTGATGTCATCCACAACTCTTCTGGTCTTTGATCATTAATGTATAATGCATCAACTATGATCATTAGTGTATAATGCTAATTTCAGGTGGGATCTATTCAGAGATCAAAAACCACAGCCTACGATATGAGTTGCACCACAATATAAAGAAAACAGAAATCTTCACCACTGGACCAATAAAAAAAAAAAAATCAAGATAAATGGAGAAAAGGTTGAATTTCTAAAAGACTTCATTTTGGTTGGATCAACCATCAGCACTCATGGAAGCAGCAGTCAAGAAATCAAATGACGTATTGCATTAGGCAAATCTGCTACACAAAATCTCTTTAAAGTGTTGAAGAGCAAAGATATCAGCTTGAGGACTAAGGTCATAGAATTTTCAATAGACTCATATAAAAGTTAGACAGTGAGTAAGGAAGTCCATAAAAGAATTGACGCATTTGAGTTATGATGTTGAGGAGAATATTGAAAGTACCATGGACTGCCAAAAGAACAAACAGATCTATGTGGGCAGAAGTACAGCCAGAATGTTCCTTAGAAGCCAGGGTAGTAAGATTTGATCTGTAATACTTCAGACATATTATCAGGAGAGACCAGCCTCTAGAGAAGGACATCATGCTTGGTAAAGTACAGGGTCAATGAAAACAGAAGAAGCCACCCAACAAGATGGTGAAACACTGGAAGCAACAGTGGTCTCAAGAGTAGCAACAATTGTGAGATCGGTGCAGGACCAAGCATCAGCGGTCCCTACTTGATGACGACTAACAACAACATATTCAATGTCAGATGTTAGCTCTAGTGGACTTGTTTTAATATTCTTCAACTTCAGCCTGAACTTACATATGAACAATGGGTGGTCTGTTCCACAGTCTGCCTCTGTCCTTGTTTTGGCTGATGATATGAGCTTTTCCACTTTCTCTTCCCACATATGTAGTCAGTTTGATTTCTGTGTATGCCATCTGGGAGGTACATGCATACAGTCATCGTTTATAGTGTTTATAAAAAATATTTGCAATGAGTAATTCATTGATCTTGCAAAACTCTATCATGTAATCTCCAGCATCATTTTCTATCACCAAGGTCATGTTTTCCAACTACTGATCCTTCCTCTTTGTTTCCAACCTTTGCCTCCCAATCACCAGTTATTATTACTACATCTTGATTACATAGTTGATCAATTTCAGACTGGAGAAGTTGGTTGTTGGTGGTGCCATCGAGTCGGTATTGACTCATAGCAACCCTAGCACAACGGTATGAAACACTGCCCAGTCCTGTGCCAACCTCACAGTCATTACTACACTTGCCTCCAGTGCTGCTACCACCGTGCCGATCCAGCTCCCTGGGGGTCTTCCTCTTCTTCTCTGACCTTCCACTCTACCAAACATGATATCCTGCTCCAGGAACTGATAATATGCCCAAAGTACGGGAGACAAAGTCTCACCATCCTGGCCTCCAAGGAGCACTCTGGCTGTACATCTTCCAACACAGATCTGTTGGTTCTTTTGGCCGCACAGTAACATGCAAACCGCCACAGTATAACAAACTTACAGACAACTGGGTTCTTACTGGTTCCCTAATTATTATGCAATCAAAAAGAATGTAGGTCTACATTCTACCAGTTGAAGAGGTTATTCCTGTGTAATTTTGTTTTGAATTTTAAAATAAGTCCTGATAGTGGAAGAAATTTAGAAAACAAAAGGGCAGGGGGAAATGTAAATCAATCACAGTGCCCCCACAATCATTTCTATGCTGGTATCTTTTTTTCTTCTTTTTTTTAATTTTTTTTATTTATAGGTATTTTGTTTTGTTTTGTTTTTATAATTTGGTGAAATACATATAAGAAATAAGTCCTGGTGTAGCACTGTGGACCAATGTGATGGACTGAAAGTCAGTTTGAACTGCTGGGTTGGCAGTTCAACCAGCCACTCCTTGGAAACCCTATTCAGGGCTGTTATGAGTTGGAACCAACTCGACAGCACTTAATAACAACAACATATATAAGAATACTTTTGCCATTTCTGCCATTTTTACGTTTACAATTCAGTGACACCAATTATGTTCACCACTAGGGTTGTTCTGAGTCAGAGATGATTTGATGGCAGTAGATTTTAGGTTATATTGTACAACCATCACCACTATCTATTTCTAAAAGTTTTTAATAACCCTTATCAAGAACCTTTCATCATTCCTTAAGCAATATCTCCTCATGTCCTCCTTCCTCCTGCCCTGGTTGCTGTTAGTGTTAAGTGCCATTGAGTCAGTTCCGACTCATAGCAACCCTATAAAGGGTTTCTGACGAATGACTGGTGGATTTGAAACTCCTGTCTTTCAGTTAGAAATCCAGTGCATATCCTACAGTGCCACACCAGTTAGCCACTAGTAAACTTTGGTCACTATGCACTTGCCTATTCTAGATATTTTATATAGGTGGAATCAAACAATGTGTCCTTTTGCAATTGAGTTATTTCTTTCAATGTAATGCTTTCAAGAGTCTTGTTATGGATATGATGCAGGATACTGCACTGGACCACATGGTCAGCTTGAACCTCAAGATCAGCCTCAAACCCACCAGCTGCTCCTCAGAAACACTAGAGAGGGTTGCTATGCATCAGAACTGACTCGACGGCACTTAACAATGTTTTCAAAGTTCATTCATGCAGTAGCGTGTGCATAGGTTATTTTTCTTTACATTATTGTCATCAATAATTCAGTTTTGTTGGTTTCCACTTTGTATTTGGGCTCCTGGTGTAGCACTGTAGGATCAGCACTGCACTTTGAACCACAAGGGTAGTAGTTCAAACCCATCAGCTTCTCCTCAGAAACCCTATAAAGGGTCACTATGAGTTGGAACCGACTCAATGGCACGTACTAACTTTGTACTTGATGTACACATTTCCCCTGTCTTATTACACAATCTGTCATCGTCATCATCATTCCTAGTACCTGCATGATCAGGGCCACAGCACAAAGTGCCCAGGCAAGGAGGCAAATGGAGACTGATGTCCAGTTGGGGCCCTGCTCACCAGGCACACACACACACACTGATGCAAAGCTAAAACCACCCATTGGAAGAGACACTGTTCTGTTGCATGAAGGTGCTGTCCACTTTCCAAGCCACATGTCCGTGGCCTGTTTGTGCAGGGGTTATGCCCTACTCAAATTCATCCAACCATAAAACCAAGCTTGTGGGTGTCCAGTCTACTGTGACTCGTAGACACTCCATGTGTGTCAAAGTACCCTGTGCCAACCATTTGCACCACCAGGGACGCCCATCTAACCATAGTTGATGACTTTTCTGAATGGCACAAGGTGCCCTGTGCATGGAGATGGGTCAGATTTTAGGGTCTGTGTTCTGTCTCAGATGATCCCTATATAGGACCTTCTAGTATAATGAAAGGAGTCCTGGTGTGGCACTGTGGGCTAATGCGTCAGACTGCAAAATCATTTGACTGCAAAGTTCAAACTCACGAGCTGCTCCTTGGAAACCCTATAGAGGGTTGCTATGGGTTGGAACTGATTCAGCAGCACTTAACAGCAACAATATTATGAAATGAGCCCTAGTGGCACAGTGGTTAAGTGCTCAGCTGCTAACCAGAAGAGAGGCAGTTCGGACCCACCCAGTAGACCTGGAGGTGTACTTCTATAGGATTGTTGTTGTTGTTGTTAAGTGCCGTCGAGTTGATTCCAACTCATAGCGACCCTGATTTCCGAGGAGCGGCTGATGAGCTTGAACCTCCAACCTTGTAGATCAAGCTGACCTTGCAGTCCAGAGCATTAACCCACAGCACCACACCAGAACTCCATGAGGATTACAGCTGAGAAAGCCCATATGGGGCCGTTCTCCTCTGACATGTAGGGTCATTATGTGTTGGAATTGATGCAGTGATACACACAACAACAGGATAGTCATTTCAGAAGCAAAGTACCAAGGAAGTGCAGGATTAGAAGATGTGCTATGGAATATGTGACCAACAACAGGCATTAACACTGTTCTCGGGGTGGGCAGAACAGCTGTACGGCTGCCATGCATACATGTTTCAATGCTATTGAGAGCAAGATGTAGAAAGCACTGGTTTTCAAAGGTCCCCTGTTGTTCTCTTCTTGGAATTATAGAATGAGTGTGAGTGCAAGAAAGGATTCCGAGGCAACGGAGTTGACTGTGAGCCAATGACTTCTTGCTTAGAACTAACTGGGAAATGTCACCCTCTGGTGAGTTACTGGATTTGTTTTTTTCCCTTTATTGAAAAAAAAAATTGTTTGAGAACTAAAGACAGTTTATTTCTTTTCTGGGCATAGTAATGAGCCAAAATCTTTCCTATTCCCTAAAGGAAGTCCCTAAGTAGACTATGTGTGTTCACTGTCATTTTCACCCTATTCTAAAACTTAGAGAAGCAACATCATGATTTCCAGGTAAAATAAACAATGCCCTGTTCAATTTTAATTTCAGAACAAGTTAGACCCTAAATATTGCATGCTGTTGGTTGGTTGGTTATGTGCTGTGAAGTCGGTTCCAACTCACAGCGACCCTGTACAGGGTTTCTGAAGCTGTAAATCTTTACAGGAGCAGAAAGCCTCATCTTTCTCTGGCGAACAGCTGATAGTTTCGAACTGCTGACCTTGCGATTCACAGCCCAATTCGTAACCACTACGCTACCAGAGCTCCTTGCAAGACACATACTGTATTCAAAATTACTCATCATTTGTCTTAAATTCACATTTAACTAGATGTTCTGTAGTTTCATTTGTGAACATCTGGCAGGGGATAAGAAGAATCTAATGTGATCTAAATCAGTGTTCCCTAAATGTGTAGACTAGTGCATAGCATGGCGACACTGGAAGGCCTGTGGGTTAAAAGGTACACTTCTCATCTTAGATGGGATCTGTTGTCTCCTGAATGTAGTGCATAGCTAAGTCTTGAGCAGGAAAGCAACCCGTTCTTCTATCTTCCGTTTATCAGGCCTCTTGCCAGCCTACTTCCTCGGGCGGCAGTGTCTGGAGCTGTGTTTGTGGAGAAGGCTATGAGGGAGATGGTCTTCTGTGTTATGGGAATGCAGACGTGGTAAGTCATCCAAGACAAACTGAGGGGAGAATGGCTGACTTAGTGTCCTAGCGTCACTGTAACCAAATTCCACAAGTGGGTGACTTTCAAGAACAGAAATATATTTTCTAACAATTTAGGAGACTAACTGGTGTGGGATAAAGCACAGGACCGCAAGGTCAGTTTGAACCACAAAGTCAGTGGTTCAAATTCACCAGCCACTCCTGGGAAACCCTATACAGAGTCACTATGAGTCAGAACTGACTCGAAGGAACTTAACAACCACAGCAACAACTAGAGAAGTCTGAACTCAGAGCATTAGCTTCAGGGGAAGACGCACTCTCTCTCCCTACTTCCCTCCCTCCACCCCCTGTCAGTTCTGAGGGAAGATCCTTGTCTCTTTCAGCTTCCTCAGCACCAACATTTATCACTCCCTTGGCCATCGATCCTCACTTGGCACCTATCTGCCCTTGGCTGTGCTTCCTTTTGTGTCTAAACTGCTCTCCTTATATCTCAGAAGTGATATGATTTAGGGCACAATCAACACTGATATGACCCCATTAACATAACAAAGAAAACCTTATTCCCAAATGGGACTCATACAAGTAAAGGAGTGAGCGTTCAACACATATGACTCATTGGGGTTCAACACATATGACCCTGTATAGGGTTTCCAAGGAGCAGCTGGTGGATTTGAACCTCCACCTTGTGGTTCAAATCAACCTTACAGTCCAGTGCTTATCCTACAATGCCACACCAGGACTCCTTTGGGGGGTAACACAATTCAATCCATGGCATTTAACCAAGATGGCTTGAGAATGTTCTCTGAATCATTTTCTCTGGGAGATTCTATAGGAAGCCTCTCGAAGGTGACATGCGTGTTCTGCGCCTCACAAATTCTTGCAGGCTGGCAGGGGATTGCTGGCTGTTGCTGAGTGCCTACTATGTGCCAAGCAGTTCATTTAGTTTTAATTGTCCATTCTTGCCATTCTACTTCTTTCTATTCCCAAGTTTTCCTAATGCTCCGCTGAACTCTCTAGGTGCTCCTGTTTGGGTTGTAAGCCTCCTATGGAAACCGAGAACACCCTGAGCTTATCCCTACCTGGTGTGTGTAGATGTGGGTGTGGGTGTGTGAAAGCTTTCTATGTACCAAGCATCTTATATAAGCCCTTTGAATACATTTAAACCTCACAACACCCTCTGAGGTTGGTGTTATTATCATGCCCACTTTGTAGATATAGAAACTGAGGGGTTACACAAACTTGCTGAAGGTCTTTCAGCATCAGAGTGAGGAATCCAACATGTAGCCCACTTAGTGCAAAGCCCAAACCCTCCAGCACCAGTGTATTCTATCGGTACAGGACGTGTGATAGCAAATCACCATTGCTTGTACTTTTCTGTCTCCCCCACCACTGGACTGCAAGTTCCTTCAGACCAGATCTTTGAATTGCTTCCTGTTTCACTCCCAGTGCCTGATCGAGTGTTTATCAATACTTGGTGGGTTGAGGAATAAAATACAACCAACTCTCATCATTGGTGGAAGTTATGTTCTATGACCTCACGGATTTAGCAAATACCAAACCATTGTTCCAGAGGAAATACAGGGTTAGGTTTCTGAAAGTCTCTGATCACAACATTTTCATCAAATGATTAATACATATTCTTGTCTTATGTGTATTTCTGTTTAAAGACACCTTATTTAGTAAGTACTGTGGATTCATTAACATCAAACTCACAACTAAGGGCACTATAATGCATGCCTGAACAAAGCTTATCTAACACGTATATTTTCTCCATAAAGCACATCACAGCCTTCTTGTGCTTACCAACACCAGACAACAATGTGTGGAGGGGGCATTTGAAACAGTGATATTACCAACAAAAATGCAAAAACTATGAGCCATGAAATAGACTGCAAAGAGACACAGGCTGGGTGGGCAGGCTGCCATGTTCTCACAAGCTAAATTCCAACTCCGGAGGACTGCAGGTTGTTCTTTCATTTGAACTTTCTGGAATTACTTTCACTTCAAATATAGAAGATAGTAGAACCTCCTAAGCATGAAAGAATTGCACAGTTCTAGCAACATGGGAATTCAGCTAGCTGGGTATCAGGGAGGTTGGCCTGCCCCAGAGAAAGTAACCCGACCCCAGGAAGGGTCAGTGCAGGCTCCCCAGAAAGGCACTGTGATTATCTTCTCATTGGTCCCTGTCTTGTGTTTTCTCTCCTGTCTCCTCCTGCACAATATGAATAAGGAATTGTCATTTCTCTCTGAGGCAGCTATATTTAACCAGTGGATAACTGTGAGTACCTTTGTTGGAATTTATCATTGGGAATGTATATCATTTTAGAAATTTGGAATATATGTAATAGAAAACTGAAAGTGCAGTGGGTAAGGGTGGAGAAGGGACTGTGGCTCTTGGTGCTGGCCACACTTAACAATCACACCTGGACCACAGTATACAATATCCATCCCTAGGCTTCCTCCCAAGAGATTCTGATTTGGGCCTGGACATCAGTATATTTCAAAAGCTTTCCAGACAATCACAGTTGAAAATGTCAGTCTAGGATAATCTAAGGTGGTCAGCTTTTCAACCAATTCAAGTATGAGATGAGCACCTTCATTCATTACAGAAGTCTTTTTTTTTTTTTTTTTTTAATATAATTCATCATTGCAATTCACCAAGTTAGTTTTGGATGTATGAGATGGCTTCAAAAAGGTCATGGAAAACTGGAATGAAAGAGAATGGAATTTTTCCATGAACTGTTTTGAAGCCCCCTCATATGTTTGCAATCCAGAGTACTTCGTGCTTAGCTGTCAGCTCATCGTGCCCTGGACGGTGTATACTTCACCCCCCAGAAAGAATTCTAACAAAGAATCCATCATCACACTGCCCAGTGATCTGGCTCTCTATCCTCTCGGGATCAATGAACCAAGATGACTGGTTTGGTCAGTCATCGCAGCAAATGGTTTATGATTTCTGAATGGGTACATGACAAAACAGGTCTGATGTGGTCAGCAGCCACTCTAGGTCACCTCCCAGACTTCCATACGGGCCTCTCTGACCACCCACACACACACATAGACAAGAGATGGGACTGAAACTTTTCCCTTGAGCATACCGATTTCCATCTAACCTGATCATGCTTGGTCTTCACCCATAAGCATAAGATTGTCCAGTGGTAAGCAGTAGCCAGCTTGGACTACCTCATGAGAATTGGTGGTACCATTTTATCCCAACTCCATTTTCAGTACCATTGTTTGAGTAACTTAAAATCAGCTGTGGGGGAAATATTTACACTACAGAAATGATCAAGTACTACAAATCAGGGTCTGCTTCTCCTTCCCCCTGAGAGCCAGTTGCTCAACGTTTATCAGCATGTCATTACATCTACCTAGAACCATGTCTAGGCAAAAGTGAAACCTAGATCAAATTCTATTTTAGGCCTCCTAGCTCTCTCCCATGCTGAAATTGTTCACACAATCTTCCCATCATCCTTACACCAACAGTAGCCAAGAATTCCCAACATCTTCTGCACATGCGTATACATGAATACAATTTTATTATGACTGTTCTCTGGTTCTTCATTTAGACTAAAGTGTAAATAACTGTTCACTACTGAAAAGTGTGACTTAATCAGAAAAGGTTACATTTTGACCTGACTCTTATGTTTAAATAAAAATACTAAGTTTCAGGGGGAAATATGAAACATCAGTCAGTGGGTGAGTTGAGGAGGGTGTCTCTAGGATCCTCCCCAAATCCCTGAAATAACATCACACAGGAAACTATCATCTCTACCAGGCTTTATGTCAGTCCTGTCTGACCCTAAAATGGATCAGTTTATTCTTTCCTTCTGTGATTCAGGACGCTTCTCTACGGCCTGTGCTGTCAGCCACCTCAAACCTTACTGTCCTCGTGCCTTCGAAACAAGCTATTCAGAATATGGACTCAGATGATAAAACCTTTTGGTTGTCAAACAGCAATATTCCAGCCCTAATAAAGTAGGTATCATCTATTCTATTCTTCAGGATCTTTTACTGACATCAGTGTGAACATATCTTAAAACACAATGTAGGGAAGCCATGTGGCCCTACAAATCCACAGAAATGAGCATGTTCCAGGACTCCTCTCTCCCCCAGGATAGGAATAGTTAACAGTTAGTGCAACTGACAGCCAACTCTTTGGCAAAGACTGTTCTAAGTGCTGCACATATAACTCAGTTAATCTTCCCTACAACTCTATGAGATTCATATTATAAGAATTCCGTTTGGCAGATGTGAAAAGTAAGGACAGTGTGATTAAGTAACTACCCAAAAGTGCCGTGGCTGATCATTGTTGTTGTTAAGTGCCATTGAGTCTCGGTTCTGATTCATAGCAACCCTGTATAGAGTTTCCAAGGAGTGGCTTGTGAGTTTGAACTGTTGACCTTGCTGTTGAGTGCCTATCCTATAGGGCCACACCAGGATCATTACAGGAGCAGAATTTGAACCTTTCAGTCTAGCTCTGGGGTCCTGGTGTAGTGCTGTAGAATAAGCACTGGACCACAAGGGCAGTTGGAACCACAAGGTTGGCGGTTCAAACTCACCAGCCGCTCCCCAGAAATCCTACAGAGGGTCTCTCTATAAGTCAGAACGGACTCAATGGCACTTAGAAACAACAAGAAATCAGCCCAGAGCTTGTGCTCTGTGGTCCCCAGTGTTCCTCCCTCTTGCATTGATGTTTGATTACACCCTTTGTGGACTGTTGTTTTAGATACCATATGCTCCTGGGCACATACAGTGTGGCAGATATGCAGACTCTGTCGTCTTCTGACATGCTGGCAACATCTTTGCAGGGCAACTTTCTCCGCCTGGCAAAAGTGGCTGGGGTAAGAATGCTTTGTAGTTGGTCTTCGTCATTGAAATATGTCACATGTGTTCATATTATATTTCTAAAATGTTTGTGCTATGAACATCTCCACACATGAGCAAAATATAAAATAAAATAGTATACTAAAGCTTCCCATAGGCATCCCCAACTTCAGGATTATAAATATAAATTGATAGACACACATCTCTTGAACAGTGACCCTCAGCTCCTAGGCTCCTTCTGACAGATCACAGACTGATCCAGAAAGACAGAGCTCTCATTTTTCCTGAATGAAGGATTTGCAATTTCACACCTTTCATTTTTATGTAGCGTTAACTAAGAGCTGGTAACTGGTAACCTACTAATTCAATCGTAGATAACTGAGGTATTATATTAAGTTTGGGCCAGACAGCCAGAATCTTTTTGTGGCACCTCTCTTGTGTGCCAGGCACTGATGGAGACTCTGGAGACTGAGGAGGGAACAGGAAGGACCAAGCCCTGAGGAAACTCACGTTCTGGTGTTATTTCCATGTGTCAAGAGCTTGGATTTGATCTCCACCAAGAAGTTCTCCTCCACATAGCACTAGCTTTTGATGGAGAAAATGGAGATGATACTGGAAAATGGGCAGTCTCCATCTGTAGAGCACGGTCCACAATGTGAGAGAATTCATACTCTAAAGCCTTTCTGTCTTCCTGCTGGAGTGGCACTGTAGGATTGGCACTGGACTGTGAAACAAGGTCAGCAGTTCAAATCCACCAGCCATTCCTCAGAAACCCTACATAGGGTCGCTATGAGTCATAACCAACTCAGTGGCACTTAACAACAACAACCTACCAGTGTGAGCACTGAGAAAGAGTCTATGTCTGCCACTACCAGTTGCTGTGGATTTGATTCCAACTCACGGCAGCCCCGTGTGGGTCAGAGCAGAACTGTATCCCATAGAGATTTCAATCACTTGTTTTCAGAAGCAAGTCACCAGGGCTGTCTTCCAAGGCATCCAACTGTTGAGTTAGCAGCCTCGCATGCTAACCATTCTCACTTCCCAGGGACTTCTGGATCTGTGCTAGTATCGTCTAAAAACATATGAGTATGTGCTTCCACAGAGCAGTTCTTTTATGGAGCAGAAAACAGCTACATCCAGTCCCATAGATTTTTACATCTTAAAAGGATGATCCCAGCATACTAAACATACATCAGACATTGGAGTCATTTTGCATCAGTGTTTTAAATCATTGATTCTTTTAGCTAGCATGTTCCATTCTCTTAGCAACTGCACACTCACTCTAAACAAGAATATCCCAGGCTGTATATACTCAAAGATACTTCAATGATGGCCCCTGATCCAGAGAAGCTCACCTTCAACGACACATTTTTAATGACTGAATTCCTTTTGTGGTACAAATGTCTCCCTTGAACCACAAGGTGGACTTGTGAGCTGCTCAGGGTAAGGTAAGTCCCCTTCTCCACTCCCAGGGTTCCTAGTAGGAACTTCAGCTAAAAGGCAGTGGTGGGGAAGAGGGCAGGGGAGCAGAGAAGGTGGAGGCCAGTTCCTGAAATGTTGGTTGTTGAATTGATAAGTAGGTTGGTTTCTACTTAGCTCTCTCATCATGTAATTAAAAAATTTTTTTAACTGGCTGGATTCCAACCAAGAAAGTCAATTACTGTCTATAGTGTTTTTCAACCTGTAAGGTCAATTTAGTGAGCCTCAACCAGCATTTTTTATGGAGTAGAATGGAACAGAATAGAATCAAAATGCTCAGAGTGCCATTTGCATTGTAGGGAAAAGACTCATTTCAGCTACTATATAGGGGGTAGGGCGTCACAATGCATTTCTCACTGCGGGCCATGGTCCAAAAAGTGTGAAGATTGCTGATGCTCAAAAAGTGGGAACCTAGAAATAATTTCAGTCCCTGGGAGTACTGTAAAGAGACTCCCTTTCTCACTGGTTTACATTTCCAGAATATCACCATTGAAGGTGCTTCCATCGTCGATGGTGACAACGCAGCCACAAATGGAGTACTCCACGTCATCAACAAGGTACACGATCCCAGCAGCCTACATGTGTAGCATCTATCTCTTCTCTCTTCTGTCCTTCCCTAGGGGGAAATGGGAGACTTGAACTTTACATAAAAGTGAGCTGTGTTGTGTTTTGTTACTTTTATTTTAAATCTGTTTAGAGACTCTATTCGTTCAATTAGACTCAGTTATCATTTGCACAGCCTATATGCTACAAAATGAAACCCTGGTGGCTCTGTGAGTTAAGTATTGTGCTGCTAACCTCAAGATTGAGGGTTTAAACCCACCTGCCACTCTGTGGAAGAAAGATGAGGCTGTCTGCCTTTGTAAAGATTTAGTCTTAGATACCCTAAGGAGGGGAGTTCCAGTGTGGCGCTATGGGTTAATGAGCTGGACTGCAAAGTCGGTTGGAACCACAAGATAAGCAGTTCAAGCTCACCAGCTATTCCTAGGAAACCCTGTACACGGTGGCTATGGGTTAGAATTGACACAATAGCACTTAACAACAACAACAACAACCCTAAGGAGCAATTCTCCATCCTCTCGAGTGGCTATGAGTTAAAATTCAGTCGATGATAGTGGGTATATTCTACAAAAGGAATCCTAGGGACACAGTGGTTAAGTGCTTGGTGGCCAGCTGAAAGGTTGGTAGTTCAAAGTCATCAGTTAGCTGCTCTGCAGAAGAAAGATGGGACCATTTGCTTCCATAAAGAGTCCAGCCTTGGAAGTCCTGTGGGGCGACTGTCCTTGAATGCCACTATGAATTTGTAATTGACCTGATGACCACAGGTTTTATACGCTATTAAAGGTTCTATATTATAGAGTCCTGGTGTGGTGCTGTGGGTTAATGCACCAGACTGTAAAGCCATTTGAACTGCAAGGTCGGCAGTTCAAGCTCACCAGCTACTCCTTAGAAACCCTATACAGGGTGGCTATGGGTCAGAATCGACTCAACGGCACTGAACAACAACAAAGGCCCTATTTTATATAGTCCTGGTGTGGTGTTATGGGTTAATACACCAAACTGCAAAGCCATTTGAACTGCAAGGTTGGTGGTTCAAACTTACCAGCTGCTCCTCAGAAATCCTATACAGGGTTGCTATGGGTCGGAATTGACTCAACAGCGCTTAACAACAACAACAACAAAGGCTCTATACTAAATGTGGTCACATGTATGAGAAGGCTTCACAAAGTTAAAGAGAACATTCCATTACCTTTCAATTCGATATTTCCATGAATTTTTTGAAGCTCCCTCATGATTGTTTCTCTTATTTATGGAAACATCTTAAAAGATACATTAGGATCCTTGCTAGTCTTGAAAAGTACTTATGTACAGATAAGGTATAAGCAAGAACTAGAGGAGAAGCAAATGGTTAATGATCACAGTCCACATCTTTCTCTTCATTACTGTATCTAAAAAAGAGGGTTGAAGAACATCCCAGGGGGAAAAAATGGAAAAGACAGAAAAAAGCATTGTAAGAATTCTATTTTCTTCTAAGACCAAATTCCATAGTATTCAAAGGTATGAAGTAGGGGAAAGAGGATTAGGGGAAAATGGAGTTTAAAATTACTCTATAATTTTCTGTTTGCTATATTAAGATCTTCATTTAAAATTAAAATCAGAATTAGGGTATATTGGGAACATCTGGAAGGTGAAGGATTGTAAAAAAAACAATTAACCAATTGCATTTTAACTAAAATTATTCTCACTCTGTACTTTCTAACTACTCACCTTTTTTATTTTAAGCTAAAGAAAAGGTCAATTTTCTCACTTCTGACAACAATGGGCTATTTACCAGACTCTGGGTGCATTCTTTTGCAAAGGCCTTGTCATCATCCTTTATTGTCAAGATACATTAAGAAACACAACATTTTGGGGCAAATGATTCATCATCCATGAGCAACTTTGCTAGTTTTATGACTTCATGGAATATAAAGTAATATTACTTGTTAAAGGTATTTTTCTTCTCTGATCCTGACTTCCAAAGTACTACAAAATCCTTAAATAAAATACATCACCTCTCCTTCTCACTTACAGTTTGTGATGGGCACAAATATATTTGTTAATATGGCACCTCAACCCATCTCCTACATGGAATATTATTACCAGAGTAGCTAGTTCAAGTCCCACCTCTTCTCTGGAGCCTACCCTGACCCCCATAGTTCATATCACTTATCCAACATGTCAAATGAATAAGTTCTGCAGTCAGATAGAGTCTGGGTTCAAGCACTTAGCTAACATCTCTGAGCATCATTTTTCTTCCCATTAGGATTAAATGATTCCACTCATCTCCATGTCTATTGCCTTGTTTGTTGCTGTTGTGCAGTGCTATCAAGTCAGTTCCAACCCATAACGACCATGTAGAAGGTTTCAGAGGAGCAGCTGGTGAGCTTGAACTGGCAACCTTGCAGTTCAAACGGCTTTGCAGTTTGACGCATTAACCCACAGTGCCACACCAGGTCTGCTATTGCCTTGTTGTTGTTGTTGTTAAGTGCCGTTGAGTCGGTTCCGACCCATAGCGACCCTATACAGGGTTTCCAAGGGTGTAAATCTTTACGGGAGTAGAAAGCCTTATCTTTCTCCCGCAGAGCAGCTGGTAGTTTCAAACTGCTGACCTTAAGGTTCGCAGCCCGATTCGTAACCACTACGCTACCAGAGCTCCTTGCCTTGTAGGGCCTCACAAAAAAAAAAAAAAAAAATGTTGGGTCCCTTTTCCTTCTTCTTCCTCTGGAATCCCATAGGATTGTTTTGTATGTACTTCAGTTGGTATAACTATGTTCCCTTATAATATTAGGAGCTCTGGTAGCTCCTTGTATTATAAGAGAGCATATGTAGTGGTTATGAGTTGGACTGTTAATCTCAAGATCAGCAGTTCAAAACTACCAGTGGTTCCGCGAGAGAAAGATGAGACTTTCTGCTCCCATAAAGATTTACAGCCTTAGAAATCCCATAAGGGTGGCTATGAGTCAGAACTGACTCCACGGCATATAACCACCACCGCCGCCACCACTGAGTCAATTCTGGCCCATAGTGACCCTGTATAGGGATTCCAAGAATTGCTATGAGTCGGAACTGAGTCCACAGCACACTACCACCACCGCCACTACCCCCACTTGAAAATAGGACTTTATTTTCAAATACAGACAGCAGACTAAATTTGGCCCATGGGCTGAAGTTTGCTGACCTCTAATGACCGTCAGCCCCTTGAAAGCAGATCCAGACCTTAATCATATTTCTATATCCCCTGTTTGCCCTGTAATGGTGTTGCTGTGTGCTGTTGAATTGACCCAACTCACAGGACAGAGTAGGACTGCCCTCACAGGGTTTTCTAGGCTGTAACCTTATGGGAGCAGATTGCCACATCTTTTCCCCATCAGAGTGACCCCATTAGCCACCAACCTTGAACCACCATTGTATCACCAGGAGTCAATAAATGTTGGTTGAGGACTGATTGAATTAGAAAAACATATCAGTTTTGGATTCTTCAATCTAAGAAGATTCTCTGTAGAATGAGAAGATGGAAACAGTTAGGTTGTCCAGAAGGTTAATTACACCCTAACCCCACTGCCATGCAGTTGATTCTGATTCCTAATGACCTTGTAGGATCGAGCAGAACTGCTCCATAGTGTTTCCAAGGCTGCAAAGCTTTACAAGAGCAGCCTGCTTCATCTTTCTTGGGATGAGCGACTGGTGGGTTCAAACCACCAAGCTTTCAGTTGAGCAGCCCAGTGCTTAACCCACAGCGCCACCAAGGTTCCTTCAGTTAACCATGCAGGGCTTGAAAACTCATCTGCCTATATGGATCAGACAGGTGATCAGAATAAGTGAGAGGAGCTAGTAAAAGGCATTAAGGAGGAGTGGGGACTACAGCTACACACTCTGTGTTGCCTGCAGGAATACAGACTGATGTTTTTAAGCAGAACTCAGAAAACTAGGTTTTTAGATGACATTTTTCTACTTTTATGCTTACTTGTTTGGTGTGAATCAAGCAAAACCTTTTGCAAGCCAGATCTAAGCTGCAGCCTGTGGGATTTCAGTTAGATTTATAGGGCCTTTCCTGAACCCTAGTGGCACAGTGGCTATAGTGCTAGTTGCTAACCAAAGATAAGCATGTCAAACCTACCAGCCACTATACAGGGGAGAGAAATGTGGCCTTCTTCTTTCATAGAGATTACGGCCTTGGAAGCCCCACTGTTCTACTCAGTCCTGTAGGGTTGCTATGAAGAGACATCAATCCAACAGCAGTGGAGGGTTTTGTATTCTTTTTCTCCAACAGTGCAGAGAAGTGACAGTTGGAATAGGTTACCGCAGGGGAACCATAAAGTCTTTTCTGTAAGGTGAGATTTTTCTCAATCGGGGACTTCCCAGCTAGACATAAAAATGAACTAATGTATCAGAGCTCAACCAGAAGTAAAAAGAAGAGGAAAAAACAAAAAAAGTACTCTCATAGAATTTGATGAACTTGATCTACACCTATGGAAGCAGTAGCTCAAAAGAGGAAACAAGTCCTAACAGCAAGAATCATTCCCACCCCCTCCACACACAGAGTAGACAGGGATGGGCAACTTGGACATTGGCTACCCAAAATGGGGGGTGGAGGGCTACAAAGGCAAGAAGTGACTGGCTTACAAGTTTTCAAGAGGGAACCTAGATCCAGAGGGCCTGGAGGAAGGTAGAATCTCCAGTGCATAGTATTCAATCTGAACAGGCGGAGCTGATGCAATGAAATGCAGACGGGTCTCTTGTGATACAATAGTGAATAATTGTTATCAGGACTGATTGTGAGGGTTGGAAATGTAAAGGTGGACGTTTTATAGCAAAGAGGGGAGTGATTAACTTTTCAGTCTAGGAGCGGAGGTCCCTAGGACCATCAAGGGAGAAGAGCAGAGAGCGGGACCCTACCCAGAGAAGCAGTGATGCCTGAAATGGAGCCAGAGATGATGATGTGGAGCGATAGAGCAGCTGGAGACTTTAGATCCAGAGAGGGAGAGCGACTGTGTGCTGAAGACATGGGGGCACGGGAGGAAGGATTGCATGGAGGAGATTGTAACCATGGCAATGAGATGACATACGATAGAATGAATGTAAAACCAATGTTCTCCCATGTAAACTATCACATAATTCACAATAAAACATTTTTTTTTTTTAAATGAACTAATGACAACTTCCAGGACCTTCCAGCCTTGTCAAACAGCACCCAAGAATGCTTTTAGCTTGTGTGTAAACTTTAAACCATCTTCAATGTCAATTCTTTTGACCATTTATAGAGATTAACGGGATGTTTGGATGTTTGTGTGCATTGACAAGCAGCAAGTCCTACAGAAATGTGCTCACAGAATTCTTGGGCTTCCTTTGCCAGGTTCTGATTCCACAAAGAAGCCTAACTGGCTCCTTACCAAACCTGCTCACCCGACTGGACCAGATGCCCGACTATTCCATCTTCCGCAGCTACATCATTGTAAGTACCATGTTCTCTGCAGGACCAGCTTGCTCAGGTGACCTGGGAGTGGAGAGCCCCTCACACACTCTTGTCTCTCTCCATCACAGCACTATAACCTGGCTAGTACAATCGAGGCAGCCGATGCTTACACAGTGTTTGCTCCCAACAACAACGCCATCGAGAGGTACATCAGGGAGAAGAAGGCTGCCACTCTAGTAGGTATTGGGGACGCTAATCAGGGAACTTGTTTTCTAAGAATGCAAGCATTCAACATTGTCAAGCCATCTGTTAAATACCGTTTCACTCTTTTCTCAAGACTTGCTCATTAAACACTTCACACAAACACATATGTTGTTGTTCAGTGCCATTGAGTTGGTTCTGACTCATAGCGACCCTGTATAGGGTTTCCAAATAACAGCTGGTGGGTTTGAACCTCCAACCTTTCAGTTAGCAGTCCAATGCTTATCCTACAGCTCCATACTAGGAGTCTCAAACCCATGCGTTGTTGTTATTGTTAAATGTTATCGAGTTAGTTCCGACTGATAGCAGTCCTGTATAGGATTTTGCCAGGGACCAGCCTCGTCAAATTATTAGGGGGTTCTCGCAGGGGGATGTGGAGTCAGCGAAAAACACACACACATAGACAGAGTTGATGGGTTGTGAGTCTTAGGCAGATGATGATGACTTCTCTTTATTTAGGCAGATGACTTCTCTGTATTACTCAAAAGTTTTTTTTCTTCTTATATACTCTATATAACCAATTACAATTTAACTAAATATTACATTCTTTGTGTTCAACAAACATTCAGGTTAGAACAAAAAAGAAACATCAGAACACTCCCTTAATTCTTATCCTATCCTGTTCCTTTGCATCCCCTAATTATCCTGATAACATTGGGTTTATTTCCGTAACTCTTTTTGTTCTTCGCTAATCCTCCCAAGAATGGCAAATCAACTTTTAAGTAAACTTCTATATTTTAACTTGCATTTTTACTCTCATCTAAAGATTTACAGCCTCAGAAACCCTGTTCAGGGTCGCTATGGGTCGGAACCGACTCGAGGGAACAACTCAACGGCACTTAACAACAACAACCACTTCTTATAGCTTCATTAATCACAATCCATAATCACAACAGTATTTTTACCATGACTATTGTACATGTCGGTTATTTATAATAGATTTAAGAATAAGAATATAAAAGTATCTAAAGTTTCATAGTCAAAAACAAAGCAGCAATTCCCTTATACTAATAATTTCCCAAAACCTCTTAGTTAAATTTCTACCCACATTTCTATGTGTTCCCACAGCTCTTCATTGGCTCATTGCTATCTTCTGGTGCCGCAATGTCTCTTGCTCTATTGTAAGATTGTTTCTTTCAGGTTCCTTAGTGTCTACTAAGCAGGATATAATCTTAAACTTGAAAAGCTTTTACCTGATGTGGTTTTTCCTAATGGTGAGACTTATTGTTGATGTAAAAAGCAACTATTATAACTTTACATGATTAAAATTTAGTGTGAGAGTGTCTAAATGTAATCTTAATTTTTACTATGATTATAGCTAATTATCAATTGAATATATAGAAAATTATTAAAGAACTTCTTATAATAAGATCAAAATTGAGCCATGCACAAAAGGTAAAAACAAGAACTGCAAGGCTGCAGCATGAGGTTCCCCTCGGGGCTTTGCCATCCGAGGAGACACTCAGTGTCGCTTTGCTAAACAATGAGCTTTTCATGTTTAGGGTCTCTTGCCGTTCCATTCCTTGATGGCATGGCTTCTGCCAGGATTTCCAAGGAACAGCTGGTAGGTTTGAACCACCAACCTGTGGTTCACAGTCCCATGCTTCTTCCACAGTGCCACACCAGCAGTTTCAAACACATACATTGTTGTTGTTGTTAGTGTCATTGAGTCGGTTCCAACTGATAGCAATCCTCTATAGAGTTTCCAAGGAACAGCTGGTAAATTTGAACCACCAACCTTGTGGTTCACAGTTCAGTGCTTATCCACACTAGAAGAGACTCCCTAATACATGCTGATCTTATGCCAGAGCTGCACAATTGAGAACTCACACTTGGTTCCACATGCACATGTCCCAGGAATCTGGTATGATCTTCATATTGCTCTCATGTTAAAACAGGTTCCAGCAGAACTCACAGATTAAGACACATTAGGAGAAAAAATACCTAGTGACCAACTACCTCCTCTCCCTCCCTGGCTTCTCCCTGGTCCCAGGCATCTGAGTCATCAGAAGCAGGGACTTAGGAGGAGTAAAGCTTCTCTGTCTTCTTCTTTTCTCTCTCTCTGTCGTTCCTGATTCCAGATATCCAGGGGTAAACAGCCAAACTTTATCAAAGGGTTTTGTAAAATAATAAATAGCCTCAGTCTTGTCAGTTTCTGGCTCAGAATTCAGCAAGTCCCCAGTTATTGAAGGACTAAATCCAAACTGCCCCTCCCCCAGCATTTAAGGCTGCAGTATCACTGACTCTATAAACTGGCACCAGAAGGGCACCAAGGCTGCCCCCCCAACATGAGAGCTGTATTGTATGACCACCATATTATTTTCACTTATATCTTTATATATTGTTGTTGTTGTTAAGTGTCATTGAGTCAGTTCCAACTCATAGAGACTCTATGCAGGGTTTCCAAGGAGCAGCTGCTCAGTTTGAAGCACTGGCCTTGCGGTCCAAACCAACTTTACAGTCCAGCATATTAACCCACAGTGCCACACCAGGACTCCATATCTTTACACAAGGGTGGCTAAAATGAAGATGCTAATGAGATAAGAGCTGGTAATTAGAGTGCCTCCCTCTAAGCTACCCTTGAGCTCAGCACTATTTCCCACCTGGTCTCCAGTTTCGGCAGAAACCATGTGATCTAACCAGAGTGGTTATCTCACAGATCCTGAACACACCAAAGACATTTCTCAATTAGTGCCTTTGTTCAAATGAAAATAAAAACCTAGTTGTTTTCAAGTCAACTCCAGCTCACGGTGACCCCACATGTGTCAGAGTAGAACTGTGCTCCATAGGGTTTCCCCCATATGATTCCACGCCCTGCCCTGTTTCATGAAATGCAATGTTGGTTTCACCAGGTTTGAACTTGAGGAACAGGAAGTGGCAGTGGTTCAGAAGAGACACTAAGAGGGCAGAAAAGTATTGATCTGACATGGTTGGAATGGGGAAAAAGGGGGAATAATGTTAAGATGCTTGGCTGTCTTTTGAATCTTGGTTTTCCTTGCATTATATTATAAAATAGACACTAGAGGGGGAGAGAAAGGAATAGCCAGAAACATCACCATAGAAAACTTGTAAGTCCGTCTTCTGCCTATAACCGATTAGAATACGTAAAATGGGGCTACAACGTGCCTAGTGAAGGAGGCTGCATTATGTTAAGACCATAGGTGGCAGCCTGAACCCCATCCAGATCTCCAGAGATGGGAAAAGTATTGATGTGACTGGTGGTGTCATATTATGGCATTGCACTTTCTGGGACTTTTTGTTGTTGTTGTTATGTGCCATGGAGTCTGTTCCAACTCATAGCAACCCTGTGTAGGGTTGCCGAGGCTGGGAGAAGAGAGCTTCATCTTATTCTCGAGGAACAGCTGGTAGTTTCAAACTGCTGACCCTGAGGTTAGCACCCCGATTCATAAGCACTAATGCTTACTCTGTCTCCTGGACACTTCCTTGAGCTGTTTGGAGATGCCACACATCATCTATGACCTCTGACTTGTTCTTTGACCTTACGTGAAAGTACTCTATGCCTACAGTCACTTATTTCTTCCTCAAACCTGAAGAATCCAGAGTTCATATCCATTATTTCCTCTGGAAAAGTCTGTCCACCCTTCTAGTCAGCCATCTTGGATAACACCCACAGCACCAGTGCGCTCAGCTGTGGCATACAGCTGATCCTCAGGAGGCACACACATGCTCTTGTCCACACTAACTTCCGGGATGCAGGCCTACCCCAGTGCGCAACAACTTTCCTCACTCTGAGACCAAACAACTTGCCAGTCATCTGCGAATTACAAGATTTGACACACTTGAATCAAACCCAAGTCCACATTTCACCCAATCTGCAAGGTACACAGACCAAATTCTTGAAAACGTCCCATTGAGCCTCCTCCTCTCGTGACCCTTGAGATGAAAGGCAGGCTGGGGTATAGGACCTCTCTATTCATCCTCAATTCTATAAAAATCAATTAATAATAAATAGTCTTTATATTCTCCTTCCAAACTCTCATACCCTTAGTGTGAGACTTAGAGTCATCTAACAAGTTTTTGACAATTCTGCTTAGAAAATGTGTAAATTCTCCCAGGTGATCTGTTTCAAAAATTATTTTGGCATTTGATATCTGTTGTGTCCTGGTGTCTCAAGCAAAGCTTCTAGTTCAATAAATGCCTGGTATTTTGGCCAAACCTGTTACATGACTGGCTGACTTTCAGTTTGGTGTTTTGTCCAGAATGAGGATGTTGTCAAGTACCACGTGGTCCTGGAAGAGAAACTCCTGAAGAATGACCTGCACAACGGCATGCACCGGGAGACTCTGCTTGGTTTCTCCCACCTCCTTGGCTTCTCTATCCACAAGGACCAGGTACACTTGCTTTCTTTAAACCCCACTCCTCTAAAACAGTGAGAGTCTTTGCTTCCACATTATCCAGCACAATTGCTGTGCTGGGATAATCTCACCACTGCTTCCTAAGCCTTATACAAAAGAGGCTGCTTTACCATAAAGTGGTGACCAAACTACATTGTCAAGTCCCATTCATCTTCCCTGTTGACAGCCTTCACATAATCAGAGTAACCTTATGAAATTTAAGGTATTGAAATCCTAGCAGTCAGTGGTATGATAAATCCAACACAGTCCGCATGACATCTCTAAGAGGGAAGGAAGCCTGAAATGACCAACTACACTCCCAAGAAGAGGGAATTCAGGGCCTAAGGAACCTAATGACATACAAAGGACTGAGCAGCCAAGTGAATTAATATTACTATCATCAAATTTCACTGATCGTAGAGATTGCAGTCTTAGGGCCAACTTACCACTAGACCTGTGTCATCCAGTATTGCTTTGGCATACCTATATCTTTATGTGTTGAGAATTCATGCAAAAAAAAAAAAATTAGACTCCATTTTTAATGTATTTTAAATGTAACTGTGTTCAGATTATTGCGTACTAGTAACTTTAAGAAAATCATTTAAAATACATTTTCTTCTTTTCTACAGGAATGGCAATTTTATTATTGATGCCTTTCATTTTGTTTTCATTTTATCTGTCTTTTATTTCATCATATGGAGATGCATAGTTGAATCATTTTCAGTACTGCCAAGTTCATTTTCTATTTGCTTGAAAATTCTTGGGTGTAGGTCAATAATTATACTTATAATAAAGGCTTTGTTTTATTGGTACTCATTTACTTTCTCTTTAAAAAATGGAGGGAGGTGTAGAAATTTTTTCTACAGGAATAGACTTAAATTTAAATCAAAATTTTAAGGCAGTCCATAATTCTCTGGGTGATTCAGATTTTTTTTAATGTCAAATCAGCAGTTTTACAGCATCAAAAGTTCTGCTATCGTATTTTAAAAAGCTCATCATCTTGAAAGTCTGGAAAATTTATATTATAATCACCATATGACACCACCAATAAAGTGTGTGTCTATTTTCCAAATGCACACAGACCCTGGAACATCTTTATGGAGCTCAGTCATAACTTACCCCAATATCCAAGTGGAAATACATGTGACTCCAAGTAAACACTAGGGACTGCCTAGTGTTTACTACAATATTACATACACTGTTGTTGGTACGTGCTGTTGAGTCAGTTCTGTTGCACGCTGTTGTTGTTAGGTGCCATCTAGTCGGTACCAACTCATAGTGACTCTATGTACACCAGAACGAAACACAGCCTGGTCCTGGGACAACCTCACAATCATTGCTACACCTGAGCCAATCGCTTCTGCCATTGTGCCAATCCATCTCACTGGGGATCTTCCTCTTTTTTTCTAATTCTCCACTTTACCTAACACAATATCCTTTCTCCAGGGACTAGTCCCTCCTGATACTATGTCCAAAATATGAGTGACGAAGGCCATCCTGGCTTCCAAGGAGCATTCTGGCTGTACTTCTTCCAACACAGATTCATTTGTTCATTTGGCAGTCCGTGATACTTTTAATATTCTCCTCCAACAACATAACTCAAATGCATCAATTCTTCTACAGTCTCCTTTATTCACTGTGCAACTTTCACATGCATCTGAGGTTATTGGAAATACCATGGCTTGGGTCAGGCGCACCTTAGTCCTCAAACTGACATCTTTGCTTCTCAACATTTTAAAGAGGTCTTGTGCAACAGATTTGCCTAATGCAATACATCATTTGATTTCTTGACTGCTGCTTCCATAAGTATTGATGGTTGATCTGAACAAAATGAAGTTTTTGAAAACCTCAATCTTTTCTCCATTTATATGTATGTTGTTTATTGGTCCAGTGGTGAGGATTTTTGTTTTCTTGACATTGAGATGCAACCCATACCAAAGACCGTGGTCTTTGATCTTCATCAGTAAGTGTTTAAGTCCTCTTGGCTTTCAGCAAACAAGGTTGTGTCATCTGCACATCGCAGATTGTTAATGAGTCTTCTTTCTATCCTGATGCCACATTTTTCTTTATATAATCCAGCTTCTTGGATTATTTGCTCAGCATACAGATTGAATTAAAATGATGAAAGAATGCAACCCTGGCACACACCTTTCCTAATTTTAAATCATTCAGTGTTGCATTGATCTGGTTAAAAAAAAAAAAAAAAAAAAAAAAAAAACTGCCTCTTGGTCTATCTATGTACAAGTTCCTCATGAGCAAAATTAAGTGTTCCGGAATACTCATAATTCTTCTCAGTGTTGTCCATAGCTTGTCATGATGCACACAATCAAAAAAAGCCTTTACGTAGTCAATATAGCTCAAGTAAACATCTTTCTGGTATTCTCTACTTTCAGCCAAGATCCATCTGATGTCAGCAATGATATCCCTTATTCCACATCCTCTTCTGAATCTGGCTTGAACCTCTGGAAGTTCTCTGTCAGTTTATGTTTGCAGCCATCTTTGCACTATCTCTATCTACTAAAACTTCACTTGTGTAGGATATCAGTGATACTGTCCAATAATTTCTACATTCCATTGGATCATGTCTCTGGAATGGGCACAAATATGGATCTCTTCCAGTCAGTTAGCTAGGTAATCGTCTTCCAAATTTCTTGGCTTACATGAGTGAGTGCCTCCAGTGCCATATCAGTTTGTTGAAAGATTTCAATTGGCACTCCATCAATTCCCATGCCTTCAATGTACCTTGGACTTCTCCCTTCAGGATCCTTGGATCTTGATTATATGCCCCCTCTAGAAATGGTTGAACATCGACCATTTCTTTTTGGTACAGTGACTCACTGTATTTCTTCTGTCTTCTTTTGATGCTTTCTGCATCACTCAATATTTTGCCCATAGAATCCTTCAATATCTTAACTTGAGGCTTGAATTTTTTCTTCAGTTTACTCAGCTTGAGAATTGATGAGAATGTTCTTCCCTTTTGGTTTTCTAACTTCAGGTCTTTGCACATTTTGTTATAATATTTGACTTTGTCTTCTCCAGCTGGCCTTTGAAAAATTCTGTTCGGCTCACATATCTCCTCACTTACTCCATTTGCTTTAGCATCTGTGCACTGGAGAGCAAGATTCAGAGTCTCTTTTCACATTAGAGTCACTTGAATCTTGTTGCAGTGGAGTATGTTGGGGCTGTTATTTTTAAATGTTTAGCTCTTACTGGATACTAACATTGTATCTGCTTAGTACAATAGCTTGCCCCAACACTCCCAACCTCAGCAGTGCTAGATCAACAGAGCCCAACTTTTCAAAGAAATGCTTCTCCCAGTTATATTAAGGAATGAATTAATGGGTTCATTATTTTGCATTAATTTCTCATAAGGTATTCCTGCCTTAAAAAATCAAAACAAAACAAATTACAACTCAAAACTAAAATGTGAGTTGGCAGAATTTTGATACTGACATAGACCCCATATTAGACTCTTACTGACTTACTAGGGGAAGGTAGAACCAAACGTACCATGCATTCCAACAGAGCCCTGAGGGAAACACAGGGTAATGGAGACTCCGTACTGGGAAATCATGTCACACTGTCTTGATCACAGAGATTTTACAAACTCTAATGCTAGTTATTTTATTCTTATATAACTGTCAGGTAGCTTTTCTAAGGACTGCTTTCAAATTAACCACAGAGTAGAGACATTCTAAAAAGGTAATGAGATTCATTCTCCATGTCTTGGTTTGGGGAAATATTATCACCACTGGGACCCCAGTTTACAGCACAACTCAGCATGTTCATGGGACCACCTTTCCAATAGGCATTAAGATAATGATCATGATTCAAGAGAAACCTTAGAGATAACTACAACCGCCATCTTTATACTAAAGAAAAAAATTGAAGCTCCAAAAGGAGAAGCAACTAGCCCAAGGTTACATAGTTAGATGGTGGCAACGGCATTCATTAGGCTGTTTTCATGTTGGTATCCTCCAATCCCCATCTTCCCAGCCCCTTAAAATCATTATAATAAAAATTCACATTTAATCCTCTTGTTCACAGATCTATGTAAATGAGGTTCACATAAACTACACCAATGCAGCCACTGACAAGGGAGTGATCCATGGCTTGGAGAAAGTTCTGGAAATTCAGAAAAATAGATGTGATACTAATGACACTACAATTGTTCAAGTAAGTTACAACCAAGGTCAATGATGTAGCTAAATAATGTTGGATTGCTTTTTATTATTTTTTAAATTAAAAAAATAACTGAATCAGTATCTTTCATGTGCTAAAGAGCATACCAGTCTGTGGCTCTACAAAGACATTTATGACATGAAACCTACCCTCCATGTTGTTGTTGTTGTCATATGACAACAACATTGAGTCAGTTCTAACTCATAGGGACCCTTTAGAGGGTTTTCAAGGAGCTGCTGGTAGACTTGAACCACCAACCTTATGGTTAGCAGCCCAGTGCTTATCCTACAGCACCACCATGCAATAGGTTGTATCTTGAGTGCCTGGGAAAGGCTACCTGGAGGGTTGTGTTGAGCAGGATTCTGAAGCAAGACCTGTCACATGAGGTAATTGGACCATATCTTGTACAGGCATAGCAAGCAGAATATGGTGAACCAATGGAAGGCATCAGTCTCCTAGGAGGAAATATGGAAATTGATTACTTCAGTGAAATATAGGATGCACTAATGAAGGCTTTTAACTCCAGTGAAAAGGGATGGCTTTGGATCTTTCAGTAATGACAAGCACTGATGTTTACTGAGCAGTTATTATATGCTAAGGGACACAGAGGAATCATGCTTCACCCAGCTGGAGGACTACAACATGGCTCCCTAGGGTGTTACTAAAGGAGAAGTAGGGATAGACCAAGTAAAGAAGAAAGGAATGTTCTACGCAGAGGAAGCACATAAAAATGTGGGGGTCCAACTGATACATACTATGGGTCCTTCATGGAGTTGGGCATTTTGCCTTTCTTGCTGAACTCCAAGAGGGGCTATCTGCTCCCTCCTCTTTCTTGGGACATGGCTAAAGGGGAATTATAGATGCATATCTTGATCACTCTCTTCTACCCCCATCTCAGTAAAATAAACCTCTTTCTTTGTACAAAAAGAAAATTCTGAAAAAGTTAGAGGAAGCATGATGGGTGTTGCCATCAGCTGGGCAAAGAGACACTGATGGGTCTCAGACCCTACGGCACATAACAACAACAACAACAACAAGATAAAGTGGAAGGAGCTCTGCATAGTGGTTATGAGTCAGGCTGCTAGCTTCAAGGTCAGCAGTTGAAAACTACCAGTTGTTCCACAGGAGAAAGATGAGGCTTTCTGCTCCCATAAATATTTATAGCCTCAGAAACCCTATACAGGGTCGCCATGAGTTGGAACCAACTCAACAGCATACCACCACGAAGATAAAGTGAAGTCCTTGTGTGGTGCTGTAGGATAAGTACTAGACTGCTAACCACAAGTTCAGCAGTTCAAACCCACCAACCACTCCTCAGAAACCCTATGTAGGGTTCTAACTCAATGGCATGCAACAACAACAATGATACAGTGAGGCATCCTAGGGTGGTGCTGTAGAATAAGCAGTGGACTGCTAACTGCAAGGTCAGTGGTTCAAACCCTCCAGCCACTGCTTAGAACCCTATATAGGGTCAGTATGATTCAGAACGAACTCGACAGTCCTTAATAGCAACAAGATAAAGTGATATGTTTGTGGTCAAGAGAATAACCTGCAAAGTATCCCTAGACTCCAATATGACTTTTCATTCCAGTGAAATCATAGTACAACACAGCCATATGATAACTACTGACAGGCACTGGGAACTCTTTAGTACCAGGCATTTTACAGGTGTTAACTCATGTCATTCTCACACCGTATGAAGTAGTTACATTTTACAGATTGGAAAAAATGAGGCATAGAGACTTCACAGCCAGCCTGGCCCCAGAACCAGAACTCTAAAGAGGCTACTTTTCAGCCCAAAAAACTCACTGCCATCAAGACCATTCCAACTTACAGTAACCCCATAAGGCAGAGTCCTGGTGTGGCGCTGTGGGTTAGTGTGCTGGACTGCAAAGTCAGTTTGAACCACAAAGTTGATGGTTCAATTTCACCAGCTGTTCTTCAGAAACCCTCGACAGGGTCGCTATGGGTCAGAATCAATTCGATGGCACTTAACAACAATAGGGCAGAGTAGACCTGCTCCTTAGGGTTTCTAAGACTGTGAATCTTTATGGGAACAGATAGCCTCATCTTTCAGTCTCAGAGCAGCTGGTAGATTTGAACCACTAGCCTTGTAGTCAGTAGCTCAGCATTTAGCCCACTGCATCACCAGGGCTTTTCTATTGTCCAGTAGGTACCAAATTAAGACCGAGACATATTAGCTTTCTCCTATTTTAGAAACAAGTTGCACTTAAGAGTTTCTATCATTCTTTTGTGCTCCTTTGTCTTGTAATAGTATCTCTGTGGGCTGTCTTCACCCAGCACCCCTCAATTGAACCATGCACTCCTTCAGGCTGGGTACCATATGTAACACATCTTCATAGTCTGAATCTGGCCCAAGTCAATAAATAGCAGATTTCAGTCAATAAGTATAGTCGTTCAGGGACTGAGGATTTAAACAAGATAAGAACTCTACACTGTATAAAGGGCTATTAGGCTCCGAAGAGTATTATGGAGAAAAACGATGCTCAAACATCCAAGACCTGAAATCTATGGTAGGTGAAGTGCTTGCCTCAAAGACCATGAAAGAGGTTGACCAGATTGTCTTCCCCAATATCTTTCCAATTTTCAGTTTCACATCCTAAATCTTTTAGCTGCAAGATCTGGAAACTACCAACAGCCTCATTTTGTACTGAAATGAAATCAATTTCACTGTTGATTTGTCTTCTTTGCCTCTGTTTACCAAGGGCAAGTGTGGGAAGTGTTCCCAGGCACCAATCTGCCCATTTGGAACTAAACCACTCGTAAGTATTTTGTCCACTTTGATCAAAGTTTTCAGATCCAAGGGAGATCCAATTTAGAAAATGAATCTTAAGCATACCTCATTTTTACTATCCCAATCCCTTTATTTGGTCTTAATGTAATTGTAACTTGTTATATTGTATAAATCTTTGAATACAGTCTTGAACACTTTCTGTCATTGTTGTTGTTACTATTGTTTTTATGTACCAAAGCAAAATTTACTGAATAAATCAATAAAAACCTGGCTCATAACAACCAGTGCACATAGCAGAAATGGGTTTTTCACTTTCTACATCTTTCATATCCTTATAGTCAGTGAGGACAGCAGCAAGAGGTCTTTATCAGAGAAGATAAACTCCATATTCCAAACCATATTCAGCTTGAATGAATTCTCCCTGACTGATTTGTTCTTAGAATTGAAGTTACAACCAACTTCCTCTAAGGAAACAGATTGTAGCCATGAGTGAAATCGACCCATCTTTTTAAGTAATTCTTGATCTATTTTCTTATAGCTATTTATTACAAATGCAAATCCTAATAATAATGCTCCCACCACTATAAAGGATAAATATTCCTGCCCATCCCATAGTAATTTAGCACAAGACTAAATGCTGATTTACACTTGAAATTTAATCATGTATATTATATGTCTTGGTAAGCAGTCTTTTTAATAATTTCCTGAACAAATCAATCAATAAATAAAAAACAAGTTTCAAGTCAATCAATGTACACCTCGGGAAGGAACTTTTTACTGGGTTTACTCTTTGATTCGGCTTAGCTTACATTAGTCTTCTAGAGAAAAGTTGTTCTTATAGAGTGGTGCTCTTGGATAAGCACTGGACTGCTAGCCACAAGGTTGGTAGTTTAAACCCACCAGCTATTATTCCTTGGAGACCCTATGCAGGGTTTCTATGAGTCAGAACCAACTTGATGGCACTTGACAATAACCAAACAAGTTGCCATCAAGTCAATTTCAACTCATGGTGACACCAGGTGTCAGAGTAGAGCTGTGTTCCGGACACTTCTCAATGGCTGACTTTCCAGAAGTACTTACAAGACTTTGCTTTTGAGGCATCATGGGTGGGTGCAAACCATCCACCTTTCTGTAAGTAGCCCAGCACTTAACCATTTGCACACGCAGGGACTCCAGGACCACCTTTGTTGTTATTGTTGTTAAGTGTCGTGGAGTCAGTTCTGACTCAAAGCCACCCTATATACAGTTTCTGAGGAGCAACTCGTGAGCTTGAACCATAAGGTATAATTATTTGGATTTTTCCAGGTGGGTTTAAACCACTGACTTTACTGTTAGCCGTCCAGTGTTTATGCTGCAGTGCTTATCCTGACAATTAACATTGTGTTTTGATTTCTTTCTGGAAAAGAAGTACCAGAAAGCTGTCACTCTCCATAGAACAACCTTTTCCTTGGAGACACAGTAGCACATCACCCACCAACTTGCTTTTAAAAAATTGAAAAAAAAAATATATGTTTTTATCTTAACCAACAAAACTGATATAATCATTACTGTTTCATAGGGTGATGAGATTAAGAGATGTATCTATACCCTTTATTTCTTGGGAAAGCGATCGCCGTTCATTGGGTGCCAGCCAAAATGTGTAAAAACTGTAATTGTGAGTATAATGATTTAATAATCCTCCTAATTACTGCAGCAGTACTGCAAGATGTAATCATGTGTTATATTTTCCAAACGCCTTTGCCTGTGTTTATTCTGCCTCCTTCTCTCCCTCCTGGTGATCTTCATTAGCACACAAAGTCATAGTGGCAGTCAGAAAACTCAGAACTGGGTACAAGCAACAGGAACATTTATTTGCATGAGGAAGAAATTGGTGGGTTGAACTGTTGTAAAGAGTTAAGAAAAGATTTTCCTGTTACATGAACATTCTATAGTGGTTACAGGGCAGCCAGGGCAAGAGGCAGAAGGGAAAAAATAATAAAGTGAATAGAGGTAGATATTACCAGCCATTCCACAGGAGAAAGATGAGGCTTTCTGCACCCAGGCTCAGAAACCCTATGCAGGGTCGCTGTGAGTAGGAACCGACTCCACAGCATGTAATCACATTACAAATCAGGCTGCTAATCTCACAGTCAGGAGTTCGAAACTACCAGCTGTTCCCTGGGAGAAAGATGAGGCTTTCTGTTGCCATAAAGATTTACAGCCTCGGAAACCCTGTACAGGCTCACTGAGTCAGAACCGACTCCACAGCACATAACTACAACAACGACAACAACCACTGTTAACTGATGGCACGTGGAGTGGATTGCAATCATCGTAATGCCACCAAGTGTGTGATTTGTTGACTGTAGGGCTGATGATCTGTTCTATAAACCTTCACTTAATTCACAGTAAAAAGTTTTTTAAAAAAAGAAAAGAAATAGGGGGGCTTGAGACGCTAAGAGAACTTCCTGTCTTCATAAGAGGGCAGTACTGGGAGCATGCTTGTTGTTGTGAAGTGCCGTTGAGTCGGTTCCAACCCATAGCGACCCTGTATAGGGTTTTTGAGGAGCAGCTGGTGAGCTTGAATCGCTGACCTTGCAGTTCAAACCGACTTTGCAGTCCAGTGCATTAACCCACAACGCCACACCAGGACTCAATAGGTATTCTTGGGTGGTTGAGTGCCATCAAGCAAGCTCTGACTCATGGAGCCCCTCTATAGGGTTTCCAAGGAGCAGCTGGTGAGCTTGAACCACCAACCTTGCAGTTCAAACAGCTTTGCAGTCTGGTACATTAAGCAAGAGATAGAAAGTGGTCAAATCTCTAAGGAAAAAGTCAAGAAGCTGGTGGCTCTGTTCCATGACTTCAGGCTCCTCAGGAAAGGGCTTTCTTTATAACTTCTTGTCCTGGGTCCCTCACCCATGCCTACCATTCCACCATGTGGCACTGTAGGATATGCACTGAACTGCTAACCATAAGGTCAGTGGTTCAAACCCACAAGATGCTCCTCAGAAACCCTCTACAGAGTTGCTGTGAGTCAGAACCAATGTGACAGCACTTAATAACAGTAACAATCGTGGTGTTGGCAAAGAATATTGAATAATTTCATGGACTGTCAGAAAACAAACAGATCTGTCTTTAAAGAAGTACAGCCTTAGTAGCAAGGGTGGCGAGACTTTGTCTCACATACTTTGGACATGTTATCAGGAGGGAGCAGTTCCTGGAGAAGGACATCCTGCTTGGTAAAGTAGAGAATCAGCAATAAAGAGAAAGTTCCTCAGTGAGATGGATTGACATAGAGACTGCAACAGTGAGCTCAGCACAGTAACAACTCTGAAGATGGCACAGGACCAGGCAGTGTTTCCTTCTGTTGGACTCAGTGTTGCTATGAGTCAGAGCTGACTTGAGGGCACCTAACAACAACATCCTGCTAGAAGCCAGATCCATTAGCTTCTGAGCTGCAAAGTTTGGGACTGCAGGAGACTGTGTTTTAATGCACTCAGGAATAAGGTTAGGCCCAAACCAAGCACATCATCCAGGACATCTCTGACTCATTCCTAACACGCCAAGGTGTCCCCTGCAGAGGTGACTACTAGATGAAACAACACAGGACACTGAGGGGCCCAAGGGTGGGAATAGGACGGGTTCCTTGGTCCCCTGCTTTTCCAGCATTATCCATTTAGTTTGTTTCTGCTGCCTCTCTATTCTGTTACTTACCTTTGTCCTTTCCCTCTTTCCTACCCTCCAGCAGAAGCCTCAGTCCAGTCTATAGCACCCCTGGAAATGGTTTAGCCTCCCCCAGCCCCCAGGAGTCTCCCACCACCCCACCATGTGGGATCACAGACCAGGACACACACTGAGTCACAGAAGCAGGGCTTCTACACAGAGGTGGACAAAAACATCACGGAGGTGTGTAAATCACACTCTATGCTTCCATTTCAGACAAGAGAATGCTGTGCAGGCTTCTTCGGTCCCCAGTGCCAAGTCTGCCCAGGGACAGCCGGGAACGTCTGCTTTGGAAATGGAATCTGCTTGGATGGAGTGAATGGCACAGGAATATGTGAATGTGGAGAGGGCTTCAATGGGACGGCCTGTGAGACCTGCACCGAGGGCAAATATGGGATCCACTGTGACCAAGGTGGGTACCTTCCTCCCCATGCCAGTCAGGCTCCTGAGTGCTGGAAACCAACTGGAAAATACAAGAAAAGAGGTGTTGGACATGTACTCTCCAGGCAGGCTGGATTCCAACCTGTTCTCTATCACCTTGATGGAACTGGGGGTTAGCTGTTGGGCTGCAGATTACAAGGTTGGTGGTTCAAACCCACCAGCCACTCAACGGGAGACTGATGAGGCTGTCTGCTTCCATAAAAATTTACATCGTTAGAAACCTTAGGGACAGTTCTACTCTAGCTT
>NW_006408678.1:2322816-2331931 GCF_000296735.1 Chrysochloris asiatica | reverse complement strand
GGCACATTACCACCACCACCATACGGCTTCTGAGGAGCAGCTGGTGAGTTTGAACCACCAACCTTGCTGTTCAAACCAACCTTGAGATCCAGTGCTTATCCTACAGTGCCATACTAGGACCCCAGATTAGCATATATAAGTGAGACTTTGGTTGTGCCAGTTTTCTCCGTGATTTGGAAGAATTATCTGCTTGCATTCACACAGGGGTCCTAAGCTGGGACTCATGGATGAGCATCAGGGTTTCCAGGAAACACTCAAGACTGGATGCTTTGGGGAGAAGGTATCCATAGCTTCCATGAAGTTCTCAAAAAGACTTACAATACTGCTGAGTAACAACGGAACTGACATTTCAGGGCTCTATAAACCCATATCAAAATGACTTCTTCTTGAAGTCCACTCTTAGGGAGCACATGTGATTCCATCCGTAGGGACCCCATAAAACACTTTGTCCTTGCATAACTTTAGCTGAGGACTTTCCCCTGCTGCTGAATCACTAACTTATACTGCTTGTTGTTGTTGTTGTTGTTATGTGCCGTGGAATCGGTTCTGACTCATAGCCACCCTGCATAGGGTTCGTGAGGCTGTAAATCTTTACAGGAGCAGAAAGCCTCATCTTTCTCTCGTGGAACAGCTGGTAGTTTCGAACTGCTGACCTTGAGGTTCACAGCCCAATTCATAACCACTATGCTACCAGAGCTCCTTAATTTACACTGCTTAAACAGCCCCAAAATTGTGGTTTGAATGGTCTTGTGGACACGTGACCTGGATCACCTGTCAACACCTGCTAGATTCTAATTCCTATGCATCTGCCCTTACTGTGAATCTAGCCCTTCATGAAACAATGGTTTTGAGGAATCGGATTGAAGAATGAAATGCAATGAAGTGACTGCTGTAGCAAATGATAAATGAGGTATTGAGCATGCTCAGAGTCTAATGAGCTGTGGGCATATTTCTACTTAGCGTGCTCTTGTGTCCATGGGAGATGTAACCAAGGGCCCTCCGGTGACGGCTCCTGTGAATGTGACGTTGGCTGGCGAGGAGTGAAATGTGACACTGGTAAGGATGACCCCACAATACTTATGATCCATTATGCCCCTCATTTCTCAACAGCTACAGTTGTCTTTCCTTCTAAAATGGAAACCGTGTGTTTATTACTGCTTCTGGAAAATAAAAATAATTCCTCCTTACAGCAAAAAGTTTGTAAAAGAAAGAAAATGCAAAATAAAATACTCATCCTCCCAGGGTAAGAAACATCATAATATTTTGTATTAACCTTCCAAATTTTTTCTAAGTAAATAAACATAAGTGTATGGAACTATATTCTATATAATTGTTTCGTAATCTACTCTTTTCACTTCGTGAAGTATTATGGGCATCTTTCAATGAGAATGACTATACATACACATCATGACTTTTAAAATTCCTATATGACATTCCATTAGAGGAGTGCACCCCCTTTTACAACCAGTTTCCTGCTATCATAAACAATGCTGCAATGAAAATCTTTTATGTACATCTTTTTGTATCCTTCTTTTTCCCCCCAAGCCCTTTTTATTAACAAAAGGTACCAACTGTTTTGAACAAAAGTACACATGAATCACAGCATTCAGCAAGACATGGAAAACACGGACATTTCAGAGTCTCTTCTGACACCCATTTTGGTCTTTTCATCCTTGCCTGTCTTTTTAATGACCTTTTGCTTTTACGCTAAATGATGTTCTTGATATCGTCCCACAACTCTTCTTGTCTTTTTGTATCCTTTGTATTCTGAAGGAGCTCTGGTAGCATCGTGGTTATGAATTGGGCTGCTTTAATACATAAGATCTATTAGTGTCTAATACATAAGATCTATTCTTGAGATGGTCTCTATATTCACGTTAGATATTTTAAGCTCATATTTTGGTTCTCATAAAGTTGTTATAATTTTCTTCGGCTTCTTTCATGTACTTGCATATGAGCAGTTGATTCAGTTGACAGTCTGTTCCCCTGACCTTGTTTTGGCTTTTCCACTGTCTCTTCCGACAGATGTAACCAATTTAATTCCTGTGCATTCCATCTGGTGAGGCCTATGTTTATGGTCATCTTTTATGTTGTTTAAAAAGATATTTGCAATAAATAAGTTATTAGCCTTGCAAAATTCTATCATGCTATCTTCAGCATCGTTTCTATCACCAAGGCCATATTTTCCAACTACTGAGCCTTCTTCATTTTCCAACCTTCACATTACAGTTATCAGTAATTGTCTGTCTTGATTACATGTTTGATCAATTTCAGAATAAAGACATTGATAGAATGCTTCAATTTCATTATCATTGGCTTTAGTGGTTGGTGCATAAATTTGAATAATGATGGTAGTAACTTATCTTCCTTGTATGTATATGTATATTTTCCTATCATAGACAGCATTGTACTTCAAGATAGATCTTGAAATGTTGTTTTGACAATGAATACTACACCATTCATCTTGAATTTGTTGTTCCCTGCATAGTAAACCATAATACTGACTGATTCAAAACAATCGCTATCAGTCCATTTTAGTTCACTAATGCCTAGGATATTAATCTTTATGCATTCCATTTCATTTTTGACAATTTCTTCTTTTCCTAGATTCATACAGCATATAGTCTATGTTCTTATCATTAATGAATGTTTGCAGGTGTTTCTCCTCATTTTGCATTGTGCCCCATTAGCAAATCAAGGTCCTGAAAGCTTTACTCCATTCCCATCACCACAGTCAACTCTTCTTGGAGGAGAGTGCTCTTCCCCATCGTGTTGTGAGAGCTTCAGCCTCCAGCGCTAATTCTGACTATGTTCTACTGCTACTCACAAGGTTTTCAGTGGCTAAACATTCAGAAGTAGTTCGCCTTTCTGACTGTCTAGTCTACCTTAGTCTGTAGGCTCCACTGAAATCTGTTCACCATGGGTGTTCCTGTTGGCATTTAAAATATCGACGGTATCGTTTCCAGCATCACAGCAACACAGCACTGTAGTATGACAAACTGACAGTTGAGTGATGGTCACACGTATATAATTCATGTCTTTTCAATGGTCTCTTGGTCAACTTTCAATGTAATTTCCAAAAACAATATAGCAACTCAAACACAAACACAGGAGTACAATGGTAACACTTGGCAGTTATTTTGGCTAGTTGTATTAATAAGGAGCCCTCGTAGTGTTGTGGATTATGAGCTGGGCTGTTAACCACAAAGTCAGCGGCCCAAATTTACCAGTTGCTCTGTGAGAGAAAGATGGAAGCTTTCTGCTCCCATAAATATTTACAGCCTCAGAAACCCTATACTGGGTCACTATGAGTCAGAACTGACTCAACAGCACACAATCACCCACCATGACCTGTATTCGTGCAACTACCTTAATACTTGATTTAGCTAAATTTCTAGAGATGAAATTGCCTAGTCAGAAGTTGGCACTTTGAGGAAATGTTTTGCTATTTATTGCCAAGTTGTCCTCCAGAGATTCTAACCATCTATTTTTTCCACCATCAGGATCTGAGCAGGCCCATTTATCCTGTCTCCAGCACACTGATGTTTCTTAATATGCTCCAAGTGAGAGAGATGAGAGGGACGAGAATGCCAGGCTGAAAGAAGCACACAGAATGACACAGATCTATGTGAATACTCTAAATAAACACTTAGGGAGCCGATGGATTTCTGAATGAGAGCAAGTAAGGACAGAGAGGAAGTGAGAAAAGACTAGAATGGTGAGCACGAGTCAGATCCTGAAAGACTATGGTGGTGGAACCTTCTAAAGCCAACAGGAAGCCACTAAAGGGTATTTTTTTTTAACGGGGGAGAAATATAATCATCTTCACATTTCAGAAAAACCATTCTGACTTTGGATATGAGAGAATACCTCAGGAAGCAGTTATAGAAGCAGAAGCTACCTCATCTGGTGTAAAGACCATCGAGGGAATCACAGGTGTCCACCAGCCCAATGAGAGTATAGGCGTTGTCAGAAGGAATGTCTTTGATCAAAGCTCTCATTTCAATTCTGAAATCAAAAGTATGTAGAATTAAAAGTTGGTTGAAAAGTTGAAGTAGGAATTCTAAATTGTTCCAACTCCAAGAGATAACCCAGAGCAGGTAGCAAATGCTAGAATACAGAGTCAGGGTCAGGGAACCTGGGAGAAGAAAGCAATGGAGTCAAACAAACAGGAAGGCATCCTGGGTGAAATCTCTAGAATGGATACAATGGCCTGACCCTGGCTGTCACAAGTTTTGAGAACATAATCCCTGGAGGGACCAAACATACTTGAAGTGAAAGGGTCAGGAAACAGTCTAGAAGTTGCAACAAGTTTTCAAGAGCCAATGAATGAAAGCCTGTACTGAGTTGCTGGTATGGCTGTGGCAGTGAAAATGGAGGCAGCTTGGTTGCTAAATGAGGTACACTCAACAGCAAGATTAGCTTCTGTAGGAAAAAAAAAGGGATGAGGGGGTCCAAGAGACACCCAAATTATGACTTGAGCAACTGCATGGATGGAGGACCAATTTAGGAAGAGGACTGTTGGGGACAGTTCAGTTTGGGGTAGTTTGAGTTTGAGGTCCCAGTGGACCTCAAGATAGAAATGAGTGGGAGCTATTCATCCATCCACCCATTCCGCAGATACTTGATTACTATGTGGTAGGTACCACACTCAAGAACACTGCAGTAGACATAGATGACATAGTCCCTACCCTCAGCAGCGTATTGTCTGGTAGAAGATGCTGACAGCTACCTAGCCAGTTTCTACAGAGTAGATGGTTGAATGTGTGGCTATAAGGCTCAGGAGTGAGATCAAGACTCTGGAGATATAAATATAAGAGAGATATATAAACAAAAGTATATAAGGTTTACTCCAAGAAAAGGAAGACAGCAGAGTCAAGGACATAGAACCAGACTCATTTCTCTTCCTGATTTCCCTACTATGAAGAAAGACCCCACCACCCATCTATCTGTTCAACCATTCTCAAAACCTACTCAGTTTCCATGCCTCCATCCCCTTCACCTTCATATGTAATTAATTCTACCTCCTTCACATTTCTCAAATTCATCCCTTCCTTCTGTTCCTCTCTCCTCTCTCGCCAGTAACCTCTTGGCCAAACCTTTGGTCTCCAGTCTTATGTCTCATAGCCTATATTCCACATTGATGGTACAGAGATTTTCCAGAACCTAGATGTTTCCTAATCCCTCCTTGGGACTTGACAACTTCCTATGGTTCTTCATTGTCTACAGGAGAAAGTTCAAAATCCTTAGTAGGGTGGAGTACAACGCTGTTCACCAACACAGTTCACTCACCCAATTTTCCAGGCTTATTTCCAATCCATCCTCAATGCACACTCTGTCCAAGGAGCTTCCAGTCTAGTAAAGGAAACAAGTGTACACAATGACCTGAAAAGAAAAGCCAATGGAAATAAGTATCCAGTTAAACAACCAAAAAACAAGAAAAACTGTAGCATGGGAGTGCAGAGCAAAGAATCTCAGGACTAGAGCAAGGAAGACAATTCCTTTGCCTGCAAGCTAACTCTCCACTCCCAAACCCATGGCAGACATCACTAATCTATCATTGTACTCTTTCTCTCTGAGGCCAGATAGAACAGTAAATCCTTTTCAACACAACACACTATGTAGTCATTACCAATCCATCAAAATTTACAGTAGGTCCCATAAAGGAGGAACTAAAAGATGATTGGGCTTTTAATTAGTAGCAAATGGAGAGAAAGGGATTTCCAAGCTCAATGAAGGAAGCATCCACTCCTGACCACTTGAGCCTGGAAATGTTATCTCTGACACAAAATGGTGCCCTTTGGCAGCTGAGTCTCTATCTCAGACCCTTCTGCTATTCTTGATCAGAGCTAATCCCCAAAGCTATTAACATAAGCATCATTTCCTCATCTCAAGTGATTTCTTCTTAGATCCTCCCTGCCAGGAAATATCTGGTAACCAGATATTCAATAACAAGAGCCTATACTTGTCCAAGAAATTGAGTAAATAATTCAACAAGTAGATATGTGCTTGCTATCAAGCATTGAGCTATACCTGCACATGCAAATAATAATATTAATTATAATTGCATATTTGCTTGCTGATGCTTAATTCCAAAAATTAAAAAGAATAAGGAATAACAATATAAGTACAAGTAAAAAATCAAACCCTAGGAAGAGACGCACCTCAACCTCTGATCATTAAGGATCCATAGTTGTACAAGAGGTAAGATACTGTACTGGACTCATCTTTGCCCCCTCAATGCCTCACCCAAGTCCTGGCACACAGGGGACATCTCATTCATACTTATCCTGCTGTGGATCCATATTTGACCTTCAGATTTGGCTCTGAGCATCCTGGCAGCCAGTGTAAGAAAGATTTATATGCTTGTTTATATAGTTTGTCTGATGGATACCAGTTACTTCAGAGCAAGTTAATCTTTTCCTTGTTGTTGTTGTTGTTAAGTATCGAGGAGTCAGTTCCAACTCATAGTAACCCTGCGCAGGGTTTCCAAGGCTGTAAATCTTTACGGGAGCAGAAAGTCTCATCTTTCTCCCACGGATCTTTCTCCCATGGAACCACTGGGAGTTTCCAACTGCTGACCTTGAGGTTAGCAGCCTGATTCGTAACCACTATGTTAACAGAGCTCCTTAATCTTTTCCTAAAGTACTAAAAGATAGTTCTCAAGTGAGGTTTTTCCAAAGCAGGCTGACATGGCAACTGGTTCTCTTTTTCAGAAATCACAAAAGACAACTGCAATGGGACATGCCACACCAGTGCCAAGTAGGTACCCTTTAGGCCTCCTTTGGGAAGAATGCAGAAGGTTGGGGATTCCAAGTCCTAACCTTGAAGGAGCATTGCCTGATTCTGTTTACAATGCATTAGAGCAAACTTATACAAATGAAACTAAAAATATCTATGATGAGACCATCACCAACTCGCTAGATCCAGCCTTTTAGCATCTATACAAGAGGGCTTCGAAAGGCTCATGTAGAAATTCCATTATCTTTTCATTCCATTTTTCCATTAACTGTTTAAAGCCCCCTCATACACATTAAATTTTAGGTGCCTGTTGGGATGCGCCAGCAGTGGGCTCTCTTCCAAACCTTAAGCAGGCTCTCTGAGTGCCTCCTGAGGGCAAGGCCTGGGAGCCTGGGGAGATGGGGTGAAGGTGTACTGTAAGTCATGTGGTGAGATGTTGGGTTATATATTTTTCTACAAATGCCATGTACCCATTCTCATTGCAGCTGTCTTCTCAATTCCGACCGCACCGCATCATGCAAGTGTGCTGCAGGCTTCCAAGGGAACGGGACAGTCTGCACAGGCAAGTAGAGGAGAACCCTGCTGGGGTCCTCCAGGACTCAATGACTCCTGTGGACTGACTGGGCCTAGGCAGTTGGTGCCACCATCCATGGTGAATTGGATGGAACAAACCAACTGTTCCCACATGAGACTTGTGGGTTTGGGAAGGGCTAGAACAATGGCACCTGTTTTCATCAAGCCGTGGTTCACCACCTTGAGTGCACTTTAGATCCCCTCTTGTGCCACCATCGCATCCATCTACTCATGTGCTGCTCCTGGTACTCCTTCACAAGATTGTCATTGGCTGAATCCTTTGAAAAGCAGAATGCCAGGCCCATCTTCCAAGACACCTCTGAGTGGGTTCCAACTCCCAGCCTGTGGCTAGTAGTCAAGAGCGTGACCATTTGTGCCACCCACCTGGGGAACTTTAAAAACCACTAGAGCATCCCAGGGATCCTGATTTGATTGCCTCAGGGTGTAGAGAGGTTCTTCCTCCTTCAACACAGACTTGGGTTGTTGGTTGCTGTCAAGTCAGCCTCCGACTCATGACGACCCCATGTACCATGGAAGGAAACATTGCCATCCGCATGACCCCTGGGAGGCAGAGGGTTTCTTTCTACTGGCTGGTTTTCAGAGGTAAATCACCAGGCCTTTCTTGCTAGTCGATGTTGGTCTGGATTCTCTGCTGAAACATGTTCAGCTCACAGCACCACTGACAGATGGGTAGGGGCACTGACCAAGAATTTAACCCAGGTTTCTAACCTGAACATTGAGAATTTCACCACTGACCCACCTATGCCCCCCTCTGAATCCAGAGCACAGTAAGCTCGGATTTCTAGGACTCTTGGAAATCTTAGTGACTAGACTGTCGATGCATGCATGTGTGCTTAGTTTTCCCCCTCTCACCGCTCCTTTGCTCTGTCGCCTCTCCGACCTGTAGCCATCAACGCCTGTGCAATCAGCAACGGAGGTTGTTCTGCCAAGGCTGACTGCAAAAGAACCACCCCAGGGAACCGGCTGTGTGTGTGCAAGGCGGGCTATGCTGGCGACGGCATCGTGTGTCTCGGTAGGTGCCCAGGTGCCCAGCCCTCAGCTGTACGGGCAACGCCTTATGAGTCAGAGTGCTACTGACTGGCTAGTCCCGTGAGCTCTGGTGGTTACCACCTGCAGCTGCCAGGAGCCGCCCTTCAACTTGTCAGGTATGAGGGTGTGGAATTGTGATTTCAGGACTATAAAGGGGAGGGGATCCCCTGGAGGCATTTACCAGTTAAATATTATAGGTGTCTGAGTTTTCCCTCTTTCCTTAGTTCTTTTCATGTATGACTCGCATGTTCTTACTGTAGAAAAATTAGAATGTGTACATAGAGCTCTGGTAGCACAGTGGTTGCGAATCGGGCTGCAAACCACAAGGTCAGCAGTTTGAGACTACCAGCCACTCCATGGGAGAACGATGAGGCTTTCTGCTCCTGTAAAGATTTACAGCCTCAGAAACCCTGTACAGGGTCATTATGGGTCGGAACCGACTCGACGGCACTTAACAACAAACAACATATATATGCTGAAGTTAGCCAGTGTTACTGTTGCTGTGTGGCCCGATTTTGTTATGCATGTGTGTACTTTTTTAAAAACAAAAATGGTATCTCTTGTTATATCGTGTTTGCTGTGCTTAGTAATATAACAGAAACAACTTTCCTGAAAATGAGTGTACATCTAAATCGTTAGTTTAAATGGCTGCACATTATTCTGCTCTAAAAGTCAACCATAAAAAACACCAATGAAGCTGCAAGCTAAGCCCTACAACATTCAATAGACTCCTGTGAACCTGGGTGGAGAC
>NW_006408678.1:2321078-2321951 GCF_000296735.1 Chrysochloris asiatica | reverse complement strand
GTATACCCTTTGGTTGGTTGATGATGCATGGAAGGGATTGTAACCATGGCAATGAAACTGTATACGATAGAATGAATGTAAAACTAATGTTCTCCCTTATAAACTATCACATAATTCACAACATAACATTTAAAAAAAAAAAGTCAACCATAATAAATTGTCTGAATTGTTGAAACCTTTCAGGTGGAAAAGATTTTTACACAGAAAAGTTGAAAAGACCCACTTGCCCTTTATCTTGTTGTGGTTGTTTAGTGCCATTGAGTCCGTTTCAACCCACAGAGACCCTATGTAGGGTTTCCAAGGAGCAGCTGGTGAGTTTGAACTGCTGACCTTGCATTGAAATCGACCTTGTGGCCCAGTACTTTATCCCACAGTACCACACCAGGACTCTTTTATCTAGAATCATCTATTTGTTAACATTTTGCCCAGATTGCCTTATCATTTCTGAAAGTATATATGCATATATAATGGATTTGGGTATGTTGATCTTATATCCTATGATTTTCTGAATTCATCCATTAGATTCATATGTATGAGGGGGCTTCAAAAAGTTTGTGGCAAAATGAAATTGAAAGATAATCAAATTTTTCCATGAACTTTTTGAGGCCCCCTAATCTATACCATTTGAGAGTTAACTTGTATCCATATGAATATGTATTTCCTAAGGATAAGTCCTCTTGTGGCATTGTAGGATAAGCACTCAACCACAAGCTCAGTTTCAACTGCAAGGTCAGACTTCAAATTCACCAGTCAGTCCTCAGAAACCCTGTACTGGGTCGCTATGGGTCGGAACCAACTGGATGGCATTTAACAACAACAACAACAAGGATAAAGATAGTTTCCAACATAACTACAGTATAATGGTCAACTTCA
>NW_006408678.1:2317841-2319860 GCF_000296735.1 Chrysochloris asiatica | reverse complement strand
CCTAGCTTTTCTTTTTCCTTTTTGTTTTTAATAGCATGTCCTTCTATTTTGATTTCTCTGCTGTGTCTTTGGGATCAGCATTTGATTACACATTCCATACATGATGCTGTATTCATGTTAGGGCAGCACACAGAGACACGCAGTTTCCATCTGTCCCTTGCCTGGGTTGCCCATTGTGACCCCTCAGTCAAGGTGTCATCCAATTTATCCACTGCCTGCTTGCCTTTTGTTCCCCTTGATACTAATAAGCAATCAGTGGGGACACACTTTAAGACCAAGCAAATATCCTTCCTGCTTTTCATTCAAAAGTCCTCCTAAATTCAGCATTTATAAATGATTCTTCCCTAAACCCGTCTTGATTGTGATGGTTGCAAATGTTTGTTTGTTTTTTAACTCAAGTCATTCATAACACTGTTGGGTTGGGTTTTAAGATTATATTAACTCTCAGGACAAAATGCCTTTGCTGCCAACTGTCATATTCACTCGGAGAAGAGCAGATTCAAGTCCACAGCTTGTGCATTTGCTGGGATTAGCCTGTCCCAAAGGAGTTTGTTTTGAGAAACTCTCTGGCATCCTGCCCATCTCAGGTTGCTTCTGCTCCCCTCAGTCAGCTAATCATCCTGGCCTGCCTCAAAATGCCTTCTTTGGAGAGTGAGGCTTAATTCAAACACCAAATGTCGGCTTTTGTTTTAAAGAAATTAATCCGTGTTTGAAGAACCACGGTGGCTGTGACAAGAATGCAGAGTGCACGCATACTGGGCCCAATCAGGTGAGTTTTGCCTCTCAGGAGTCCCTGAATCTTCCCAGCAGGAAATGCTGAGTCTTTACTTTAGACAGGCGCTGAGGAGTAGGGTCTAAAACCAGACCTCCTCCAAGGAAAAGCAACAGAACATAACTGTTGTTGTTGTTAATTGTAGTCATGTTGCTCCTCTGACTCACAGGGACCCCACACACAAGGGAACAAAACTCTGCCCAGTCCTGTGCCATCCTAGGGTTGGGTCACTGTGATTCCTAGGGTTGCCAGTGGCTGATGTTCAGAAATAGATTACTAGACCTTCTTCCAGAAAAGAACTCTCCTAGGTCCTACTGAAATCACGTATTGGATTTAAAGGCAATCCTGAAGGGATGGGAGGCCATTATTTGAGAATGAGAAGAAATGAGAAAAGGCTACCTGGGCAACGGGACTGCTTTAGGGTAGGGAGAAGTACGGATGCATCTGCCAACACCACGTGATTTCAGTAGGATCTAGGAGAGTCCCAGAAATGCTTCCCTTCCTTTCAGAACCCCACAGTTTTTGTATTGGCCCTTTCTCAGTGATAATGGAGTCTTGAGTAGTACAAACAGTTACGTTCTCTTCTGTTAATGGAAAGGTTGGTGGTTTGAGTCCACCTGGAAGTGCCTCAGAAGAGAGTCCTGGTGATTTCCTTCTGAGACATCAGGCATTGAAAACTCTACAGAGCACAGTTCTACTCTGACATGCGTGGAGTTGCCATGGTTGGAATCAGCTCAACCTCCACAGTGCCTCTCTGGAGACAGGGAAGCTGGAGGCTCAGGAAGACACAAGCGCTCCTTCTCTCCATCTCTGTCACATTGTGAACAAGTAAAATGGCCAGTAGGGAAATGACATGCCAGAAAGTAGGCAACCAAGCCAAGTCTCCAATATATGTTCAACTGATCTCCTTGACCCTTTCACAAACCTCAATGCCAGATGTCCTAATGAGCAGATCTAGCAAGTGCCAAAAGCACTCAAAATAAGAAAAAAAAAAAAAAAAAGCTGCTTTGAAAGATACACACTCACAACACACACACACACAAATCTACTGTATATTATATTATTTCCTTGGGCTTCCGTAACAAACTACCACAAACCTGGTCACTTGAAACAACAGCAACGTAACCTCTCATAAGTGTGGAGGATAGAAGTCTAAAACCAAGTTGCCAACTGAACTGATAGAAACTGATGGAGCCCATGAAACTTTGGCCCTTAGACACCCATCAAACACGGAGCTGAACCCACCC
>NW_006408678.1:2313423-2317319 GCF_000296735.1 Chrysochloris asiatica | reverse complement strand
TTGGCCCTGGGATAAAGCTCAGAACAGAGTCAGGAATGAAAGGCAAATGGAAACAGAGAGCACTGAGAGGAAGTGAAAAGAGTTCCGTTATGTTCAGGAAATTGCAAAATATATATAAATTGTTGACTGAAAAACTAATGTGCTCTGTAAACTTTGACCGAGACCACATTGTTAAATAAATAAATAAGCAAGGAGTCAGCAGGGCTGGTTCATTCTGGAGCCTCTGAGAAACAATTGGTTCCACACCTCTCTCCTAGTTCTCAGGGGTCATCAGCCACCCCTGGAGTTCCTCAGCTTGTAGATGATTCACTCTGATCACTGCTTCCAGCTTCATGTGGCTTTCTGCTCTGTGCCTCGGATCTTCAATCTCCCTCTCCTTCCTTTCATATAAGACACCAGTCATTGAACCTAAGTTCAATAAATCCACCATAGTCCAGGAAGATCTCATCTTGTTACTGTTGTTGTTAGGTGCCCTCAAGTCATTTCAACTCATAGTGTCCCTGTGCCCAACAGAATGAAGTACTGTCCAGTCCTGCACCACCCTCACAGTTGCTGTGTTTGAACCTACTGTTAATCCCTTCTTCAGATCCTTCATTACAGCTGCAAAACTGTTAATTCCCAGGCCTCCTAAGGTTACATTCACAGGTACCAGGGTTTAGGACATGAACATATCTTTCTGGGGACCATCACTCAGCCCACCACATATATGTAATCATCGAGAAAATCAAAACCATCAGAATGTTGTTGTTGTTAAGTGCCATCGAGTTGATTCCAACCCATAGTGACCCTGTATAGGGTTTCCAAGGAGCAGCTGGTGAGCTTGAACCACTGCCCTTGCAGTTCAAACGACTTTGCAATCTGATGCATTAGTCCACAGCACCACACCATCAGAATAGGACCTCCTCATACATATTTTTCAAAGGAGCTCTGGTGGCGTCATCGTTACAAATCAGGCTGTTAACCTCAAAGTCAGTAGTTCAAAACTACCAGCTGTTCCACGGGAGAAAGATGAGGCTTTCTGCTCCTGTAGAGATTTACAGCCTCAGAAACCCTGTGCAGGGTCACTATGAGTTGGAATTGACTCCACAGCACATCACCACTACCACCACCACACATATTTTCAAGTCCAGTAAAGCTTTTTATTTCAAATCAAATATGGGGTAGCAAACTTATAAACTGTTTGCTGCTCAGGCCCTCTAACTGTGCTCTAGACTTAGAAGGCAGTGAGAAGGCTGGGAGGCTGAACTCGGAGAACAAAATCTTAGTTGAAGAGGAACAGTTAGTTGGTATCTTGGGAAAGAGTTGAAGTTAGGGCTCATGGTGGAGGACAGGAAACAGTGTAAGATCTGACAGCGTGGCCCTGCTGACCTTATCGATCAGTTCAAGTTCTAAGAAATAGATATCAGACCAGAGCTACTGTTGCCATAGGAGACACATTCGGGTCAACACATTTGAAGCGGGTGCCCTGTCCTCTGGGCATGCAGCCAGTGAACAAAGTGTGTATGGGCTTCAACCCCACCCATCCCCATGGCTGAGTGGTCTGCACACATGACATGGAGGTCCTATCTACAACTTCTTCCAGACAGTGTGCCCTCCCTCAATTTGAAATCCCCAACTGACTTCCTTAACCAAACAATGCATTTGACTTATGCAACTTCCTTAGTTCTGAAGCCCTCTTTGAGCATCTCTCAGCACTGGTGTCTTTGGACTTAACAGAGAATAGAGATGAGCAAGAAAGGAGTGTGAATGGGAGCAGAATATAACTTCCTTTCAACTGACCCTTCACCAATCAGAGAAGAGCAGTGCCCAGGAAACAATGGATGGAATAAGGTTAAAAGTCAAAAAAAAAAAAAAAAGGCAGCCAAGCTAGGATCTGCATACTAAATAGTGAAGCGATCCAAATGTGCTAGAATATAATATGCTAATTCTCATAGATTAGGTGTTGCTGTAGTTGTTAGCCATCATCCAGTTGACTCTGACTCATAGTGACATTGTGTACAACAGAGCAAAACACTGCCCAGCCCCTCGTCATCCTGATATTCACCAGCATATTCAATTTCATTATTGGGCCTGTTGTGCCAATCCACCTCACTAAGGGGCTTACTGGCCCTCTACTTCACCAAACATGAAATCCTCATCAAATGATGAATCCCTCTTGATGACATGCACAAAGCCAGCGAGTCAGACAGCATTCTGATCCAGACAGTTTTCATTTGTTAATTTTTGGAAATTGCTCACCAGGCCTTTATTCCTAATCTGTCCTAGTCTGGAAGCTCTGCTGAAACCTCTCCACCATGAGTGGCCCTACCAGTATTTGAAATTAGTGGCATAGCTTCCAACAGGCAAGCCACTACAGTTTGGCAAACTGAAAGACAGCAGAGGATAACAGACTTACCAGGTAGAGAATATTCTACTGAGCATTAAAGAATTAGATTCTGAGAGTCAGTTCATGTGACCAGTTCACAGAATTGATCTGTGAGGCAACCCCGCTGTTCTTTTCTCCCGGACAGGCTGTCTGTAACTGTTTGCCAACATACACGGGAGATGGCAAGACCTGCACACTCATCAATGTGTGCCTGACGGTGAGTACGACACTCAGAGGCCAGGCCTCAGGGTCTCCTGCCCCCATCAAGGGACTGGGGTGGTGTTCTGTCACTTGGGAGGGGGAGCTTAAAGAGACTTCTGGACAGCGAGGTTCCTTTCACCCTCATCTTCTAGCTGTCATGTTGTGAGGAAGGTGAGAAGGTGCCATCAGATAAGGCCTAGGCTGCCCTCTTGACTGCAGGATCTGGAGGTGACCCAGGTAACCACACTGGTTAGGGACTCACCTCAGTGCAGCTTAGGCAAGTGTGCCCAGGCAGCATCTCAAAGGCAGTCCGTGGCACCTGGAGTAGAGTCTTGCTAAGTAACACTTGTGAGGCAAGTTGTGGTTGTTAAGTGCCATCAAGTTGGTTCAGAATCAAAGTGACCTTGTATAAGGATTCTGAAGAGTGGCTGGTGGGTTAACAGTCCAGTGCCTATCCTGCCGCACCATCCCAGGACTCCTGTGAGTCAACTAAGGGGGTTTAATATCCAGTCTGAAATCTGGTCCCTTAACCACAGTAATGAGTACTGCTGTCAAATGCCTCTTTTTTGTTTTGTTCCATTTACTCTGTACATAACTAATGGGGAGGAGCCCCTGAGTGCTGCAAAATGTTAGCGTGCTCAGCTGCTAACTGAAAAGTTGAAGGTTCAAGGCTACCCAGACTACCTCAGAAGCAAGGCCTGGTGATCTGCGTCTAAAAGATCAGCCACCAAAAACCCTATGAAGTACAGTTCTACACTGACACCCGTAGGGTTACCATGAGTCGGAATCAAATTAGAAACAATAACTGGTAACTGAATGGGGAGGAGGAGATCAGTTCAAAACTAACATTCACATCATATTCAGTTCTTTGCATGTTCTCTGCAATCCATGTGGGTATGTGTATTGTTGTTGTTGTTGTTGTTGTTGTTGTTGTTAGGAGCCATCGAGGCATTACCAACCCATAGTGACCTTATACACAACAGAACAAAACACTGCCTGATCCTGGGCCAACCTCACTAATGTTGCCACACTTGATTCCATCGATGCTGCCACTTGGCCAATCCATCTCGTTGGGGGTCTTCCTCTTTTTCTCTGACTCTCCACCTTACCAAAAATGATATCCTTCTCCAGGGACTGGTCCCTCCTGACAATATGCCTGAAGTATGAGAGATGAAGTTTGGCCATCCTGGCCTCCAAGGAGCACTTTGGCTTCACTTCTTCCAAAACTGACCTATTGGTTCTTCTGGCAGCCCATGGCACTTTGAATATTCTCCTCCAACACCAGAACTCAAAAGCATCAATTCTTCTATGGTCTTCCTTATTCACTGTC
>NW_006408678.1:2310683-2311928 GCF_000296735.1 Chrysochloris asiatica | reverse complement strand
TTCTTCATGTATGATGTGCTTGATGTCATCCCACAACTCTTCTGGTCTTTGGTCTTTAGTGTTTAATGTATCAAATCTGTTCTTCAGATGATCTCTAAGTTCAGGTGGGATATATTCAAGGTCATATTTTGGCTCTTGTGGACTTTTTATCATTTTCTTCAGCTTCAGTTTGAATTTGCATATGAGTAATTAATGGTCTGTTCCACAGTCTTCCCTGGCCTTGTTTTCACTGATGATATGGAGCTTTTCTATCATCTCTTTCCACAGATGTAGTCAATTTGATTTCTATGTATTCCATGTGGTGAGGTCCATATGTTTAGTCATCTTTTATGCTGTCTAAAGAAGGTATTTGATATGAACAAATCATTGGTTTTGCAGAATAATATCATGCATTCTCCAGCATCATTTCTATCACCAAGGCCATATTTTCCAACTACTGATCCTTCTTCTTTGCTCCCAACCTTTGCATTCCAAATACCAATAATGAGCAATACACCTTGATTGCATGTTTAATCGATTTCAGATTGAAGAAGTAGTTAGAATTCTTCTATTTCATCGTCACTGGCTTTAGTGGTTGGTGCATAAATATGAATAATAGTGATATTAACTGGGCTTCCCTGTAGGCGCGTAGATATTATCCTATCACAGACAGCGTTGTACCTCATGACTGATCTGGATATGTTCTTTTTGTCAGTAAATGCCACACCATTCCTCTTCAATTTGTCATTCCTGGTATAGTAATCCATGTGGTCGTCTGATTCAAAATGGCCAATACCAGTCCATTTCAGTTCCCTAATGCCTAAGATATCCATGCTTATTTGTTCCATTTCATTTTTGACAGCTTCCAATTTTCTCAGATTCATACTTCGTACATTCCATGTTCTGATTTTCAGTGGCTGTTTACAGCTGTGTCTCTTCATTTTGACCATCAGCAAATGAAGATCCCACAGGCTTTACTCCATTCACGTCATCACGGTCAACTCTACTTTGAGGAGGCAGCTCTTCCCCAGTTGCATTTTGAGTGCCTTCCAAACTGAGGGGCTCATTTTCTGGCAGTATATCTAACAGTGTTTCTCTGCTATTCACAAGGTTTTCAGTGACTAAATATTCAGAAGTAGTTCATCACTCCTTCTTCCTCGTCTGTCTTAGTCTGGAAGCTCATCTGAAATCTGTCCACCATGGGTGACCCTGCTGGTATTTAAAATACCAGTGGCATAGCTTTCAGAACCACAGCAACTCACAAGC
>NW_006408678.1:2309915-2310488 GCF_000296735.1 Chrysochloris asiatica | reverse complement strand
AGTTCACTGTTTATCCTACACCACCACCAGTGCATAGAGAGAGAGAGTAAGGGAGAAGGTGAATTTATCTCAAAGAAATGACTCAGGAAGTTTTAGAGGCTGGAAAACCCCAAGTCTGTGGATCAGATATCAGACTGGAAGCTTCTTCTGACTCTCATAGCTGTAGGGGAGAACCCAAGATTGACAGATAAGATGGCAGGCTGCTGTCTGCAGAGGCTGATGAACCCAAGATCATCAGGTAAGGCAACAGGCTGCTGGCTCACAAGGCTGCAGAAGCTAACAATCCCAAGATTAGCAAGCAATATGACAGACTTCTGGTTCAAGTCCAAAGAACCAGACGTCAGACGATGATGAACCAGATGCAGGATCCAGATCGAGAAATAAGGCCTCCATTACCTAGCTCAGAAAAACATCTTTCCTTCATCAGCAGAGATCTGGACCTACTCTTAAGATACAGACTGAATAAGATGACTCTCACAAAGAGATTGGAAGGCAAATTCAGAAAAAGTGTAAATAAAGAAAACTAGTCGAGTCTAGAGAGTGAGACAAGAAATACATATCAATACAGAAAAA
>NW_006408678.1:2307806-2309668 GCF_000296735.1 Chrysochloris asiatica | reverse complement strand
TTTAGTATATTAAAAAATAGTATATGAGAATATACTATTTAACTTTTTAATGGTGCTATGTGATTTGTTGTCAGTTTTGGGGTGGGGACAAATTAAGATAAAATCAGATGCTCATCTAATAAGCAAATTTTGTGTACAAAATCAAAAAACATAAACTTACATTTCAAACTTTTAAGTTTCAATGCAGAATTGCTTTACAAATATTCCCAAAGCTGATCTCCCATTGAAAATTTCACCAGAAAAATGGCGGCTGTAGTGTACTTGCTATCTGCAGTCACACTGGACAAGGGGATCGAACCTGTACCTGCAAGCCAAACTACATTGGGGATGGGTTTACCTGCCGTGGCAACATCTATCAGGTAAGGCATGACATGTTTCCATAAAGTCAACCCTGTTCTGGGAATCCACTTAGCTAAGAAATGTGTAAGAGCTTTGTAATCTGTGTAGCTCTGTAACAATGTGAAAGATGATTTTCATATAAATTGGTGATGAAAAGAAATTTTTCTACTATGGGAATTCCTTTGACATAGGGTAAGAGTGTAATGCAATGATTATTAAGGTGGACGGTTCTTCAGTCAGAAACACCTGGGTCTGAATTCCGCTCTGCTCGTTAGTAACTTTGTGACTTTGGGCATATGGCATCATTCTCTAAGGATCTGTTTCCTAATCTGTCAGAGGATAATAATGATACCAACATAACCAGGTCATTATAAGAATTAAATGAAGTAAGTGTATAAAGGTCACACACTGCATATGAAATACAAGAGCATAATACAGTTGCAAGTCTCTACTTATTATAAAGTAAACATCTGTTATTTGACTTAGAGAGGGGCCTAATAGATTAACTAAATCTGTCATAAGCCTCTAACTGATTTTTAAAAATATATAAACTTTGAAAAATTCTTTTGACGCTCAGAGGCTTCTAGAAATGGCTGAACGTGCTGTGATGAATCAGATGGAAAGTCCAGAAAGGTTTTGCAGTTCAGTGTGCCTGCCTAGTCTATTGATGAAACTTCAGTCAGGTCTGTTTGTGTAGATTAAAGGGAAAGCAGAGAGACTCATAACTGTAGAGAAATAAATCATCCTGTGACAACCTACTTAAATCACAGGCATTAAATGAAGTTGCTGTCTTTGCTTACAGGAGCTGCCAAAGAACCCCAAAACATCCCAGTATTTCTTCCAGTTACAGGTAAGCATGTGTGTCTGTCGAGCTGTAAGAGTTGGGTCTCAAGCCAGATAGCACAAACCTGCAACCTCCAGAGGTGGTAGAAGTAGGAGAAAGTGTAGGGCCGGGATTTCTGGAATGGACCCTTTTGTTGATCATTTGCAGATTTTTCTCTCAGGCCTCAGGTGGGCAACATCAAAGAGGGGAACGGATGCTGCGCTGAGCTCATTGTAATCAATGAATGTAATATATGCAGGCTCATTGGTAGAGGTCTCATCTCCCATGAGGGAGCTCCAGGTTGTCCTGGCCAAAGTACCTCATGCGCCTGTCTGTCACTGGAGGTTTGAGTACTACTGTGAGGCTTGATAGGTTTCACTGAAGCTGCTAGACTAAGACAGACTAAGAAGAAAGGCCTGGAGGTCTGATTCTGAATATCTGTCAATGAACACCCTATGGATCACGATGGGCACTGTCCAGGCTATAACTGATTATGGGGATGGCACAGGGCCATGCAGTCTTTTGTTCCATTGTGCACATTGAGTATTTTGAGTTTTTTATTTCATTGTGCACATTGAGTATTTTGAGTGTTTTGTTCCATGGTACACACTGAGTATTTTGAGTGTTTTGTTCCATGGTGCACACTGAGTATTTTGAGTGTTTTGTTCCATGGTGCACACTGAGTATTTTGAGTGTTTTG
>NW_006408678.1:2305989-2307706 GCF_000296735.1 Chrysochloris asiatica | reverse complement strand
ATGGTGCACACTGAGTATTTTGAGTGTTTTGTTCCATGGTGCACACTGAGTATTTTGAGTGTTTTGTCCCATGGTGCACACTGAGTATTTTGAGTCTTTTGTTCCATTGTGTGCATTAAGTATTTTGTTCCATTGTGCACATTGAGTGTCTTCAGTGTTTTGTTCCATGCTGCACAGGGTCACCATGAGTTGTAGGTCAAATCAAATACGAGCTAATAACAACCTATGTGGTACATAGAATGTAGTGAAAAAAAATCCCATCACGCCACTAGGGAAAAGCAGCATTACTCAGACAATGGTTATGTCTCTGAGTGCAATTAGGAAATTATTCATTATACATCTGAAGGGTGGTGGTGTGCTGTGGAGTTAGCTCCAAATCACAGCAACCCTGTACAGGGTTTCTGAGGCGGTAAATCTTTACAGGAGCAGAAAGCCTCCTGTTTCTCCTGCTGAACAGCTGATAGTTTTGAACTGCTGACCTTGAGGTTAGCAGCCCGACTCGTAACCACTATGCTACCAGAGTTCCTTGTACATCTGAGTTAGTTCCAGATGTATTCAAAAATACCCATTGCTGTTGCATCAATTTTGGCTCATAGCCAGCCTCCTTGTAGGGTGGAGTAGAACTGACCCACAGGGTTTCCAAGGTTGTAATCTCTACAGATGCAGGTTGCCATATCCTTTCCCGCAGAGCAGCTGATGAGTTAGCGGTTAGCAACCACACACTTTAACCACTGTGTCTCCAGGGCTCCTTAATTGAAGAAGCTGTTTTTAAAAACTAGATACCATCTTTAAAACTAGAAGAAAATCTATATAACCATATGAGAACCCTGGTGAGGCACTGTAGCTAAGCAGTCCAAATCCACAAGCTGTTCCTCAGAAACCCTACACAGGGTCACTATGAGTTGGAACCAACTCGACAGCACTTAATAACAACAATGGATGACTACAACAGTTATATACATCAGCTTATTGTCTATATTTGTATTGATTATTATATGTCTTGGAGACTTTCTTTTGGGGTCTATCCTTCCAGGGGTACGTTGGGCTTCTTGAATGTTTATCTTCTCATCTTTCAAGATGTTAGGGAAATTTTCTTCCAGAGGCTTTTCAACTATCTCTTCTGTGGATTTCTCTGCTTCTTCTTGTTCCGGAATGCCAATAATTCTTACATTGTTCTCTTCATGTTATCCAGCATGAATCTTAGACTCTCTTCAGATTGTTTTATCCTTTTAGCTGCTAGCTCTTCTATCTTGGCAGTATTGGGAGATTTGTCTTCCAGTTCGCTAGTTCTGGCTTCCATCTCTTCTAGTCTGCTCCTTTCCCCTTTCAGACTATTGTCCATTTCTGATATCTTATTATTGATCACCTGGACATCTTTTTGCAGGTTTTGGATTGTTTCCAAAGCTGTGTCAATCCTATTAGATTGTTCCTACAGTACTTTCCTTACTTCTTCCTTATTTTCCTCGACCCCTTTTCGGCGTATTTGAATTTGTTTCCATATCATTCTTCTGAATTCCCTCTCAGGCATATCCAGAACCCGCTCCTTCTCCTCTATAAAGCCTTTGTCTGTCTCCAGCCTTTTGCATCAGCGGCTCTCTTCTGCTTTGGGACGTGTTTCGATAATATTTGTTGTTTCTTATTGGTCATGGTTATTATTGTTTTATTATTATTATTATTATTATCAGTCATGGTTATTATTGTTTTATTATTATTATTA
>NW_006408678.1:2292200-2305430 GCF_000296735.1 Chrysochloris asiatica | reverse complement strand
CTTCTTAGGTGACGTAGGGAGGAAAAGCTCCCACCTCCAGGAAAGATGTGTGATCACAAGGACCAAAAGCAGAAGTAATATAAATTCATAGACAGAAATCACCACTTTGGAGCAGAGATGCGGGTTTGGTCAACTTCTGTGTGCTACACCATCAGTGTGTGTGCAAATAGAAGCCTCCAGCAGGGGTGGGGATGACCCCTCGTTCAGGCTTCTCCTCTGGCCACTGCCGTACAGGTGGGCAGATATATATTGGGGAGTTAATGGGAGAAAGATCGACTGCTATTTTTGTCTATGTCAGTTATCTGCATGTGCTCAGCGCCAATCTTGGGATGGTTGCGACCTGTTCTGTTGGGGTTTTATAGATTGCCTTGAGTTTGTCCTGCCCAGTGAACTCAGGCAGCAGCCCAGCCGCGGGTTGCAAGGTTGTTAGCTGGAGATTCTAATCTGTTGCCTGGGAGAAAGGCTACGTGTCCGCCCAAACTCGGATGCACTGCCTCAGAAGCTTGGTCCAGTTGTTATCAGTTATCTGCGAGTACACAGTGCAGATCTCGGAATGGTTGAGTCCTATTATGCTGCGGGTTTACAGGTTACTTTCTATTGCTAGAACAATAGCTGGAAGTTCCATGCTGCTACTGAGAGTAAGGAGATGTGCTCTGCCTGGGCTCAGATACACGGCTTCAGATTTGGGCCAGCAGGTGACGTCAAAAGCTGCCGCCCTGCTCCCTCTCTCTGTGCCATGGGTAAACTGTCCTGCCTGATGTCCATGCTGAGATCTTAAGCTGGGGCAGGGAAATTTGGGGGGAGAGTCGTGTAGTTTCTTGCAGATTTGTTTGTTTAGTTTTTTTGTGTGTGCTGGAAATGCCACTTTCTGAACGGGCTGGCTTTAGTCATGCCCTCTATAAACTCTGCAGGGGCCGGGTAGTGGTCAGAGCGGTCCCGCTGGTCCTTTGGTGAGAGTCTTAAGATGCCCGTATTTTCCTTAGTAGCATGATTTTTTTCAAAAGCGAGTTCGGGAAATTGAAGTCCGAGATCTTATGATAGTTTGGAAGCTGTGCGTTTACTATATGAACGTTTCCTTCATGAGATCCCCCTCCCTTCTCACCGGAGTGTTCCCTACCTGGCTCCCCTGGCTGCAGCCTGGAACCAGCCAAAAGTATATTTGTATTGTTGTTGTCGTTCTGTGCCATTGAATCAGTTCCAACCCATAGCAACCCTGTATAGGGTTTCCAGGGAGCAGTTAGTGGGTTTGAACCACCAACCTTGCAGTTCAAACTGACCTTGCAGTCCAGCGCATTCTCCTGCAGCACCACACCAGGACTCCAGATTTGTATCACTATCCCTACTATGTAAAATATTTACCTGTGGAAGAAACACCAGCCAAGAATATCTAAAACCACAAGAGGTCAATCTAAGTCTTAAGCTTGTCTGTTGTGCCATCTGGTTGGTTCCAACTCATAACAACCCTGTATAGGGTTTCCTACAGCAGATGGTGGGTTTGAACTGTCTACTGTATGGTTAGCATTCCAGTGCTTATTATCCTAAAGTGCCAAATACAGATAGTTATTATCCTTTTTAATGCTACATTTTCAAAAAAACGTATACAATGAACATGTTTTCATTTTATAACCAGAAAGAAAAATAAACAGGACTTCAATGACCAGAGCTGGGTTTGAAATGGAATTCACAGATCTCTTCATTCAATTATAGATCCCTTCTGCAACACTCTCTCTCTCACATTGCTATGAAACCCCACCTATATTTATGCTAAGTAAGTGATGTAAGGATCTTCCATCCTCAGGAGCATTCTGTGGGAGATATGTCTGGCCCAGGCCCCTTCACTGTCTTCGCACCTTTGTCAACAGCCTTTGATGAGGACAGCCGGGTAAGCATGTGGTGGTGGGCAGGCAAAGAAGGTTTGAGACTAGAACAGTCTACTAGGCCTTGTCTTAGAACTCACACTGGAGATGTTTTCTGGGCAGGGGAATTAGGACCCTCTGGAGCTGACCGTCAATGAAAGGGACTGTCTCTGTCTCTGAGCACAGGGATTCCATTGTCATGGCAAACATCCAAGTGGATTTGGGGTAACCTCTGGCCAAAGGCACTCTAAAGGACAAATTCTGAATGGACCAGGAGGTTGGAGACAATCAGTAACTCACAAGTGATCCAAAGTTCCCATTGACAAAGGGGGACAGGGGGAGGGCAGGAAATTGGGCTAATGTAACTTAAATCCATTCTGTAATTAGAGCTTTTACTGGTCTACCATTCATTGGGACATTTCATACTAGATTTCCCATTAATAATAAGAACAGCTCCCAATCATCAAGGATGCCAGGTTCTGTCTGCGTGAACCCATTTGGTCCTCATAACAACACTAGAAGCTAAGTATTACTGTTGTCGTTGTTGCGTACTATTATTATCCCTATTTTACCATTGAAGACATTGAGGGAAGTGACTTTCCCAAGGTCACCCGACTAGCAAGTGGTAGAACTTGGACCCACACACCTGGCTCCAGTACTGGTGTCCTTAGCCATTGCATATAGCTCCCTTCCATGCATATATTTTATTGTTGCTATCAAGTGTCATGGAGTCGCTTCTGACTCACAGTGACCCTATATAAGCTTTCTGAAGCTTTGTGGGAATGGAGCAATTGGTGGGCTCAAACCACCAGCCTGATAGCTCCCATGCCCAGTGTGCTCCTATCACATGACAGTTGTTGTCATTGTTGTTGTTGATGAGTGCCCATGATTCAGTTTCAACTCACAGAGACCCTGTACAGGGTTTCTGAGGAGCAGCTGGCGGGTTTGAACTGCCGACTTTGTTGTTAGCAGTCCAGTGCTGATCCTACAACACCACACCAGTGCTGTTTCCTGAATTCTGTCAGATCAGGGGCAACGTCTTACATTCTTCTATTTTCCCAGGTGCCAAGAAAACTTACTACATTTTCTATGAAACACAACTGCATGTATTATAGACTCCAGCAAAAGGGATACCCAAAAATAATTTTTGAAATAATTGAATATTTGATAGTTGGGGGTTGGGGAACCCATCAGAAGTGTTATCAGGAAGCAATGAAAACTTGTGGACTTTTTATTAAACTTACTTTATGGCTAATATTGTTCATAGTTTGATTTACAAATGGAGAAGCATTGTGATCATTTCCATACTAAAGGTTTCTTCTGGCCCTGGCCCTTCTCTAGAAAGGGGATTACTATTCAGTGTTTCCCAGCATCTATCATGGAAGAGTAGCATCTCCTAGGATTTGTGGTCCTTAGAAGACATGCGGGGAACCGCTGGACCAGAGAACCCCTAATTGCCTCTACTCTGAGATGCTGCAATGGAGGAAGAAGGGGAACTAGGGCCCCTTTCTTGCTCTATGCTGTAATCCTGACCCCAAGCCAACCCTGAGGACCCAGCTCCCAGGGTCTGAGTGGGGAGAGAGATTCAGGAGAGGATGGAGTGAGGAAAGCACAAGAGGAGGTTGGACTGAGCGCCTGGCACTGCCTGGACCCTCTGATCTGTTTATTGCAGCTGAAAGACTGGGACAGACAGGGCATAATGGCTCAGGTTCTCCGCTACCATGTGATCTCCTGCCACCAGCTGCTTCTGGAAAACCTGAAACTGACCCCAAATGTAACCTCCCTCCAAGGAGAGTCAATTGTCATCTCGGTCTCTCAGGTAAGCAAGGCCACCTAAGGAAGGTGCTAACTCTCCTTGGGTCCTCTCCCCTCCACTTCCTTAGAATTAGACCAATTGTTATTGTTGTTGTTGTTATGTGCTGTGCAGTTGGTTCCGACTCATAGTGACCCTGTACAGGGTTTCCGAGGGTGTAAATCTTTATGGAGCAGAAAGCCTCATCTTTCTCCCACAGAACAGCTGGTAGTTTCGAGCTGCTGTCCCTGAGGTTAGCAGCTCAATTTGTAACCAGTATGCTACCAGAGCTCCTTGGATAAGACCAGTAGTATCTATAATTACAGTATCAACATATATTAAGTGATTTCTATATGCACGCTATTCTAAGTATTGGATATGCACTCACTCATCGAATCTTCAAAACAGGCCTGTATTATAGAAACGATTGTATCTTATCCAAGGTCACAGATGAGTAAATATTAGAACTGGAATCCAGTCTCAGAGGCAGGGCCGCTGCAAGAAGCCATTGGGACTATTTTTGGTAGCATTAATTCATCAGAAGCTGGAAAGAGTTGAAAACTTTTGATCACAGTCATTTGCCCATCCTGGTCCTCCCCCTGCCTACAATGGAGAACCAAATGGTGGCTGTAGAACTCATTGCAAAGGGGAAAAAGTGAGGGGGCCATGCATGTTAATGAAAAGCCAATTTGATCTGCTTATTTATTACACATTTGAGAATCACAGTCAAATGACTGTTTTCAGGCGATCATTTACTGTTAGACTCTCTGGGTGAAAAGTACTTTCTTGTCTCTTTTTTCAAATACTAAGATGGTGGTGTGAGTAACTTCAGTCTTCAGATTTGCCCACAGTTCTGCTTTAATCATGCACTTTCATGGTGATTTAATGTGTTGGTGTAACTTTCTGGCAAAAGCAATTTTGTGTCTGTTTCTCTTTGTGCTCATGTCTCTTTTTTTCTGTTTGTGTGATTTCAGGACACAGTGTATTTAAATAACAAGGCTAAGATCATATCCAGTGATATCATCAGTACCAATGGAATCATCCACATCATAGACAAACTGCTGTCTCCCCAAAACTTGCTTATCACCCCTAAAGATGCCTCTGGAAAGATTCTGGTAAGTAAACTCGTTGTTGTGTGCTCAGCATGGAGTGACCCATAACGCCATATTACCTCAATTCTGATTTTGAGACTTCATTTGAAATGCTTCCATTTTGCTGCTTCAATCTCAAACTGTCATTAAAAACCTAGTGCATGTCTTATGCACTAAGGATGCTGGAAATGTGAATACAACATTTTCCCAGAGTCCCTTTCAGCTGGACTCTTTTGCAGTACTTGTGAGGGACTTGGAGGTGGAAAGAAACAGCATGAAGTAGTAGTTAATGGCTGCTAGCAGAGAGATCAGATCCTCTGGCAAGTCCCCGGGGAGAGACCTCTGGTGTTCAGTCTCTGGTATCCTCGGAGGGGAGACTAGAGGCGGGCCTTCTCTCCTTGCAGACATTCCTGGAATACTTTGTTCCCAGCTGTGCAGCATCTGAATTAAACTCTAGTCTTCCAACAGATTGAGTAATACCAAGTCTCCTTTTTAGTTTAAGCAAGGTATAGTATATTGTTGTTGGCAATGAAGATTCCTGACTAATATTAATAAATAAAAATACAAGTTAAAATCACCTTTCCGCATCAATTAAGAGAGAGGTCTACTGCAGGTTTACTTTTATATAATTATATAATATCTCTGGTAACTGTGATCTCTCTTTCTCCACCCTCAAATCTAACCAAGGCCACTAACCGTCATGGATACTTAGGAAATCCATGTATCCATCAGAAAACAGACATGGGTAGATCAGAGGGACAGTGGTGCTAATGAGCCAGTCTACAGAACCAGCCATGTCTTTTCTGTATTTTATTCAGTTGAGCTTTTGTTCAAGTGCTTTGTAAACTGGATGAGGAAAGATGTCATTCTCATTCCTTTTATCTTTGCAGCAAAATCTTACAACCGTGGCAAAAAACCATGGCTACAACAAATTTAGCAACCTAATACAGGTAAAAAAAAAAATTTTTTTTTAACCTAGGGGAAATTTTAACTCAGAGGACAGTCTACCCTAACATATTTTAGGTTTGGTTTTGATTTTGCTTTGGAGGGGTTGGGTTAGTTATTTCTGTTGGTTTTCGTGGTGATGTTTTGTCTTGTTTTGTTTTGTTTTGTGTGCACCTGCCATAGGATTGTTGGGGGAAATCCTAAGTCTGTGGAAAGCAAAACCATTCCACACCATATTCAAAATACTGAGTGGTTTGTTCGGATAGGTAATCTACACTGGCAGAACTAGGAACTGAAGTACTTGAGGTTGGGGGGGTGGGGTGGGGGCAGACAACAGTAGGTCCCAAAGGTTGGTCCCTGTCCCAGGTTTTTGCCTCTATGATTCAGTGCTCCAACCAAAGTAAGTGCCTGGGAAGTCGGGTTTCTCAGTTTCATTACAGAGCTGGAGAAGCTGCAGTAGAGAGTAAGGGGCTCTGTGTCTGTGAGACAGGTAGAAATAGGATCCACAAACATGTCTTTCTGACTTCAAAGCCCATCCCCACAAACTGAATAGAGAGGAAAGTCACATAGGAGAAAACCCAGCACTCCAGAAGCTCCCTTCCCCCCAACAAACACAAAAAAATCTCTGACAGACTCTTAGAAACCTGGGGTCCCCAAAGCACAATCTATAAACTTCTTCATTAGACCAGTGGTTCCCAAAATGGTCTGTATCTCAGACTCCCTGGGAAGCATTTTAGAAATGGAGAATTTAAGGTTTCAACATCAAAATCTCTAAGGAAACTTACCTACCTAACACCAACACCTCACAGACACGCCCACATCTGTGCACTCTTGTACACCGTCAGGTCAACTTCAACTCCTGGTTACCCTGTATAGAGTTTCCAAGAGTGGCTGGTGGATTTGAACTACCGACATTGCAGTTAGCAGTCCAGTGTTTTTCCTACAGCGCCACACCAGGGCTTACTCTGTGCACTAGAGTCTGGTTAAAGACAAGAGTTCCTGGAAAGTTAGAAAACTTCTCTGAGTCTCAATAAAAGGGGATAATAAGAGAAACTTAAGAGGATTGTTGGAAAGATGAGAACAAAACAAAAGCATATGCAATGTGACGACTGGGGGACAGCCTTGCAGGGTATAATACCCTTTGGTTGGTTGATGATGCATGGAGGGGATTGTAACCATGGCAATGAGATGATATATGATAGAATGAATGTAAAACTAAAGTTCTCCCATATAAACTATCACATAATTCACAATAAAACATTTAAAAAAAAGAACAGAATGGCAGACACACACACAAAGGCATATGCAATGTTGCTTTTTTTACTTGGCATATACAAGGTGCTCAATAATTCATACCCATTCTACTCATTATTTCTTTTTATGTGCATATAAACCAGAAATCTTATAATTACACAGGACTATTTCAATGAGTGTTCATGTGACACTGTAGGATAAGCACTGGACTGCTAACCCAGAGGTGCACGGTTCAAACCCACCAGCCACTCCTCACAAACCCACTCCTCGCAAACCATATACAGCTATGAGTCAGAACTGACTCGACAGCACTTAACCATCTCAATATTAAAGAGTCCTGGTGGTGCCATGGGTTAAGCATTGGACTGCTAACCACAAGTTCAGTGGTTCAAACATACTAGTCACTCCGCAGGAGAAAAATAAAGCCCTCTGCTCCAGTAAATATTTATAGCCTCGGAAACTCCTGGTGTGGCACTGTGGGTTAATGGACTACAAAGTCAGTTTGAATGGCAAAGTCGGTGGTTCAAGCTCACCAGTCACTCCTCAGAAACTGACTCAATGGTACTTAACAACAACAACACAGGACTCCTGATGTGGCTCTGTAGGATCAACTGAAAACCACAAGCTGGTAGTTCAAACCCACCAGCTGCTCCTCAGAAACCCTACACAAGGTTCACTATGAGATGGAACTGACTCGACAGCATTTAACAAAAACAACAGTAGAAAAGATATTTGTTAAAATTCGTTTTCCTATTAGCAATGGGCCAGAATTTGACTCTCTGCTTTACTCTCTAAGACAGTGTGAGTTGGAATGGTTGGGGTGTGATGACCCTCTGGTTTCTGGCTGTATCACTTTGGTATCAGCTGGAGTTCCAGTAAGCCTGGGCCAGTAACCTCCGAGCTGGTCACCTATACAACAGGGCCCTGCTGTGCAGGATGGAAACATACCATGTGGGGCTGTTCCCTGTGTTTCAGGATGCAGGTTTGCTGAGTCTCATCACTGATCCCATCCACATCCCAGTCACTCTCTTCTGGCCCACGGACCAAGCTCTCCAAGCCTTACCCCCTCAACAACAGGATTTCCTCTTCAAACAAGAGAACAAGGACAAGCTGAAGGAGTACTTGAAGTTCCACGTGATCCGAGATTCCAAGGTATTTTGTTCTCAGGCAGAAGTGAGGACCATATCCAGGCACCAAGACACTGTGGCCCAGAAGTAGTCAGAATGTAGCGGGAAGCAGATCTGCTGAGTACCCACTATATCTCCCTTTTACTGGTCAACGGTCAATTGATTCCTTTAGGAGTCCTACTGTGTCAAATCCTTCCAGGCAAATGAAGAAAGGAGAAGATATATCCATGCCATGTTACAAGTTCCTAGAGCTGCCATAACAAATTATCACAAGCTGGGCAGCTTAAGACATCAGAAATTTCTTCTCTCACCGTCCTGGAAGCTACAAGTCTGAAATCAAGGTGTGGGCAGGGCCATGCTCCCTCTGAAGAATCTTTCCTTGCCTCTTTCTACCTTCTGGTGGCTCCCAGCAGTCCTTGGTGTTCCTTGACTTGTAGAGGCATCCCTCCTACTCTGCCTCCTGGAAAAAGGAGCCCCCACGCCTTCCTAAAGGGAGCACAGTGGCTCTCTAGAATAAACACTAACTGTGGTTTAAACCCACCAGTTGCTCCACGTGAGAAAGATGAGGCTTGCTGCTCCCGCAAAGATTTATAGCCTTGGAAACCCTATACAGGGTTGCTTTGAGTTGGAACCAATTCGACAGCACTTAAAAGCAGCAATAAGTTTTCCTAAATACTTGTAAGGTGGAAACAGCTCTTGCCCACCCAGTCTTCTACAGGACATCACGAGAGAGAAGGTATAGATTCTCTGGGTTTCCTGCAGCTCACCGGGAACAGAACACGGTTCCATTTTGTGTTCTGGCCGTTATTCTAACTTTAATCATACCTAAGAGCAGGATTCTTTTCTTATTCTGCAGATGAGCTTTTATTCTTTCCTAGCTCCTATGACTAAAAAATAAAAAAGCCAGCTGCCAACAGTTCCCAAGTTTCTCTAGATGAAGTCTTTCTCTCCCAATTCCAAACTTTCCTGTCAAAAAACTGACCGATCATCTGGGATCCACTGAGATCAGGGAAGCGGAACCATGGAAGCTCTTGCTAAGACCTGTCACTGTGGGTCCTCAAACAGTGTCCTTGTTCATTTCCAGGAATGAGCCAATCAAGTCTGAGAACACCAAGAGCCCTGACTCTGGTTAATTCATAGTGCCCATGCCATTTCTCAGCACTTAGTTCATTGCCCCTGTCACTGGCTTCATCTTCTAGGGACCCCCAAGCATAGATAGGAATGGAAGGGCCAGTGAGCACAGACCAGCTGGCTGAGACTTTCCCTCCAGAGGGAACTTCCAACCTCCTAGGCAACCCATTCATGATTCTTCTTCTTTTTTATTATATTTGGTGTCATTTTAAAGCTGGGATGGCTATAATTCTTGGAGAAACATACAACTGACTTTGGTTTGTTGGCAAAGATGCTTGGGTCTTCTTCAGCTTAGATTTGGAATCTGAAAGTGACACCATTGCTCCTTCAGGTTTTAGCAGTGGATCTCCCCAGATCTGCCACCTGGAAGACCCTGCAAGGTTCCGAGCTGAGTGTGACATGTGGAGCTGCCAGCAGCATTGTGAGTACTGTCACCCAGGTGGGGTGGGAACACAGTAACAAGCAGCACCTTCCCTAAAATGATTCCCTCAAAGAAAATTTCATCATTGTCACTCATTGCCTTCTGGTGGGGGGGGGGGGGGGGGGGGGGTCCTCTGAAAATCAGTGGATCTGAAAAACCTAAGGCCTCACCAGCCCTTGTCACATGTAGCAGGAAGTTCTTTCCACAAGGAGAGTGACTTTCTGTTTTGTTTGACTTGGCTTGGTTAGGTTTGGTTTGGTTTGGTTTGGTTGGAACAGAGGTAGGTCATTTATTTTCATGTGAAATAATTCACTGAAGCAAGAATTCTCTGTCATTGCTTTCTCTTCCTTCCCAGTTCCACTGTGGCCTTGCCCCCAACTTTCTTACCCGGCTGTACCCACTCAATCAGCCAACAGAGAACATGTGTACAACTTTCTCCTTCCCTGGCTAGTTCCTGAACCAGTCTACCTTCCCATAATTCCATTAGAATGAATGGGTCTGATAGAATTAGTTCAATTGCATATAATGGGAACCCCAAAATGTCAGTGACTTAAATACACAAGAATTGATTCTTTTTTTAAAAAGAACTCTGAAAGTAGCCAATTCGGGGCTAGTACGGCAGCTGCATGGGGGGGTGGGGGGGGGGCGGGGAGTTAGTTCTGCTCTGCCGCACATGGTTCTAGTCTCAAAGTCACTTCAAGGCCCAAAGTGACTACTGGAGCTCCTGTCATCATGTCTACTTTCCAGACAGGAGGAAGAAGGCAAAAAGGAAACATTCCCCAGAGGAGTCAGTTCCCTCCTGAGACGTCCCTTACAACATTCTACTTACATCTCATGATGAGGATCCTTTGGGGGTTTGAATTGGAATTGCATTCAATTTATATATAAAATAATTTTCAATTTATATATAAATTTGAAGAGTGTTAGCATCTTTATCTTCCAACTTTCAGAAGGTTATCCTAATATACATGTACCTGTGAGATCAGCCGTCTTATCTCTCTAGGCCTAAGTGGATACACATTAGAGAACAAGTAGGAAAATGTTCACTGCTTATTCTGTGCACTAATGTAGTTTTAGAGCACCTTATAACATACTATTTAGTTGGATCTTTATAATTTAGTTGGATCTTTATAGTAACCCTGGCCTGGTGTGGCACTGTGGGTTAATGCACCAGACTGCAAAGCCATTTGAAATGCAAGGTTGGCAGTTCAAGCTCACCAGCTGCTCCTCGGAAACCCTATGCAGGGTCACTATGGGTCGGAACCGACTCGATGGCACTTAACAACAACAACATCCATTAAGGTTTATTAACACTATTTACCTGGTGGGGAAAGGCAGACAGTTGGAGAAGGGACTTGCCCGTGTTCACACAGTGAGTAAGTCAGGGCTTCATCTAGAGTTTTCTTTCCACTAAGTCAATCTATCTCCACTCCATTAGTAGATGCTGAGGTTTATCCTTTTTTCTTCTCACAGACTTCCTAAAAGTATTTTATTTCTTAGTGGGGAAGGGAGTATTCATCAACTTATTACCTAAGTAAACTTGGGGAAGGAAGCCCTGGGTTTGTTGCAAGCATGAAGTGAAATAATGTATCGAAAGCACAGTTTGGACAATGCCTGGACACTTGAAAAATGAGTAGGCGTTACACCTATTTATTCCTCATTTACTGACCCTCTCATTATCCAACACCTCACACTTAGAGCAATAACAAAAAAATCTACTATCTGACCATTTTGCACATTAACATAAATTGTGGTGCTAGGCGAGAGTAATACTGGCTGGTTAAGGTTATTGTCCCTTTGGCTGGGCCATAATTCTCAGTGATTTGGCAGTTATGTAGCAATGTCATTTGGAAGTTATATAATGATGTATGTAATTTGGAAGTTCTGTAATGTTGTTGTCATCTTCCACTTTGTGATCTGATGTGGTCATCCTCCATGCCTAGGACTCTGGTGGCACTGTGGGTTAAGCGCTACCTACAAGGTCAGTGGATGAAACCCACCCACTGCTCCATGGGAGAAAGATGAGGCTGTTTGTTTCAATAAAGGTTTATAGTCTTGGAAATCCGTCCTATAGGGTCACAATAAGTCGTCATCAATTCGTTGGCAGTGGATTGGAACCTAATCATGCCGATAAGTGAAGAGTGGGTACATCCTTGCTGTCATTGTCAAGTTAAAGCCAATCACTTACTGATTTTAGAAAGCTGTTCCCAGAACCCTGATAGGTACTAACCCGATATAAGACTACTCGGTCACTGCAGAGCAAGTGGCCACAGCCAGCTACCCTGCTCTACCCTGTCACCCGCCTGCACATGCTTCCACCTTGGAAGGGGCAGTGTTGCAGAGTGGCCAAGACAGTGGACTCAGAGGCCAACAGCCGAGGTGTGAATGCCTGCTCCAATCCTGACTGGCTGTGTGACTTCCAACATGTTTCATAACTCCTCACTGCCTGTTAAATGAAAGAACAAATCCATCTTAGAGGAAGTACAGCCAGAGTACATCCTTCCGAGAGCGAGGGTGGCAACACATCGTCTTGCTCATTTTGGGCACGTCATCAGGTGAGACCCATTGCTGGAGAAGGACATCATGCTGGATCAGTGATGATGAGAGACATTCCGTGAGCTGGATCAAAACAGTGGCTGCAACAGAGGACTCGAACATGGCCATGCTTGTAAGGGGGGCCTAGGATTGGGCAGCCTTCATTCTATTCTACATAAGGCCGCCGTGAATCAGAGCTGAGAGCAAAATGAGTAAACTAATCATCGTATCTACATCCTAGGGTTGCCATTAAAATGTTTTCAATTTGCACTTAGAACAGTAACTGGTACATCCTATGTGTTCATTTTGGACTTTGAATGTTTTGTTTTTGTTTTCAGTTCTGCATCTGACAGGTCTTACTCACACATGTGGCTGAGAAGAAGCGAAGTCTGAGCAGGATTTTTGACAGTCTTCTCTCTCTCTGTCTCTCAGGGCGAGCTCTTTCTGAATGGCCAAACATGCAGGATTGTGCAGCGGGAGCTCCTATTTGACCTGGGTGTGGCCTATGGCATCGACTGTCTGCTGATTGACCCCACTCTGGGGGGCCGCTGTGACACTTTTGCTAGTTTCAATATCTCGGTCAGTCCCCAAAACAACACTGTAGTAAGGGAAGCTTGACTCAAAAAACAGTCCTCAGGATCCATAATGACACCACTAAGGGCGGGTCCTCAGTGAGCCCAGGACCCAAGAGATCGGAGGACCAAATGACTGTTTTTCAAACTTAGAATCCATAAGCTTAGCTTATGGATTAGTTCTACACAGATCTGGTACATGCTCATCTATCCACTGTCCACACACCCATTCATTCTGTCATCATTAAGGAAACATTCATTAGGTGCCAACCATGAGTCATTCTCAAACCCATCCACCCATTCCATCCCTCACTCATTCTTGGAACATCCTTTTTTCTTGCCATTTCTGCCGTTAAGTCATATGAAATTCCCATAGTTGACCAATTTTGACCCATAGAAATAACAATTTTATGTGATTGAATGCAGTACATGCCTCCTGTACTTTAATTTCTTTACGTGTTTATTTAGCAGCATTGTATGGACTTCCTCCTGAGCCAAGCACCATT
>NW_006408678.1:2274674-2291192 GCF_000296735.1 Chrysochloris asiatica | reverse complement strand
TACTTTTTCCTTCCATACTAATCTTGGAAACAGTTATATCAACACTTTTGTCTATTTGGAAATTGAGTCTCAGAGAGATGACATGACTTTCCATGGCAAAATCTAAGATCAGTTGAGATCAGGAGCTACATTTAGTAGAAACTCAATGCCCCCCAAATTTTAGGAGATCTGTCAGCCAAAGTAAGAGGTGAAACCAGTTGTACCTTCTGCTGTAGGGATTGTAGTCTTCATAATTTCCAAAGTATATTCACATGTATTTTTAATTGATCATTCTCACCACCACTACCACCAATCCCCTGACAAACAAATAGTAAGAATTATCATCCCTGCTTTGTAGAACAGAAAGCTAAGGATAAAACAGTACTAGTGATTAGCTAAAAGTATCATAGCTAGCATGTAATGGACCAAATGCGGATATCCACATTTCCCACTGCCACTATTACGATAGGTCTGCGTAATACTGCCTAGATACCGCTCTGCATAACAGTGAATCTGGGCCCTCAAAGAACCACAGCAAGCAGTGAAGATCCACGACAGGCCTTCAGAACTCTGCAGTATATTTGATTTTCATATTCTCAATCATAGCCCAACCTTAATCAAGATTCATTGAGTTCTTAGTCAACCCATCGAGATATTAACCAAGAGCATTTTCTTGTGGCTTCCATTATTCTTAATTGTTAAAGTGTTTCATTTCTTTCATAACAGGGGGATTGTGGGAGCTGTATCAATACTCCTCGCTGCCCGAAGGAGAGCAAATCAAGGGTAATTATGAATTCAGTAACACTGTTTGGACAGTAATAAATTTGTTTCATTAGCAGATCCCAGTCTTCTGGTCTAGGTGTGTGTGTATTTATAAAACCTTAATTGATGTAATAATTTTTATGTAACCATAATTTATGTCATTTTTCTCAACGATCAAGCCAATGAACATTCTCAACCCAGGCAACCTACCAACCCAATACCTATCTTCCAGGAACTATCTAGAAAAGTCATAAGGTTATAAACTTAGAAGGGACTTAAAAGACAGCTATCATTAAAAAAAAAAATTGGCTATATTTTGTTGACTGCTATTCAAGCCCGAGTCTCTATGCTAAGCCTTTATAGACATCAGTCTTGTTCTTCATTATAATACTCAAGGGAAGTTATCATTGGTTCCATCTTACTTATGAGAAAATGAGGCTCAGAGAGGTTAAGCAATTCCCATAAACCACACAGCTAGTCAAGAGGAAAGCTAGATTAAAGCCCTGAACGCGGTAAGCCCTTGACATTGGAGTCAACATAGTCTATCAGTTTCTGCCTTTGTAAAATGAAGATAATGACAATTCTGCATGAGGTTATCAGGAAAAGTACCTTTTAAATGTGGATTCAGAGTCTGTACATAGCCAGTGTTTCTTTCTTACACATTAGCTAAAGCCAAGCTCTTCCCAAGTAAAATCTCTAAGAAACACACCTCCACAAAGCAAAACGCATACCCTCCTGACACGTTACCTTTCATGATAGGAGGCATCCTGAGTGGGGCAAATGATGAATTTATTTAGCTACTAACCCAGAGCTACCTCGGAAGAAAAGCCTGGCAACCTGCTTCCAAAAAAACCAGCCATAGAAAACCCTCTGGAGGAAAGTTCTCCTCTGACATAACATGGGTCACCAAGAGTCAGAATTAACTCCACGGCAACTGGTACTACGGGTACCCATGTTGGGAAGCCGTGGCACCCAGGCATCCACACAATTTGTAATCTGCTGTAAGGGTCAGCGAGCCCTTTCTCCTAAAACAGGAAAGAAATCTTCTGGTGGCATCTAGCTCTGGCACTTCCCTCTTCCCCTATAACTGTGCTTTCACCTTTTCCTCTTGCCTCCCCTGTGAAGATAATTAATTGCCTTCTAGAATGAGTCTTCAAAGTCTTATTTTCAATGTGAGCAGTATCCATGATCCTACACTAGGTGGCAGACTAGAGACTAGGAGCCTGTGTGTTGGGTGGAATACTGAGGGATGGCTCACTCTGTGTCTTTTAGGGTGTGAAGCAAAAGTGTCTCTACAACCTGCCCTTCAAGAAGAACCTGGAAGGCTGCCAGCAGCAGTGCGTCATGGTGGTGCAACTCCCCCGGTGCTGCAAGGGGTACTTCGGGCGCGACTGCCAAGGTGAGGACTCCTCTACCCACCTTGTGATTCTGAAAGGATTGTACACTCACTGCGTTGTCTTTGAAAGGACGCACAAGTATACAAAGGTGGGGGAAACGTCCCTTAACGATGTCCCCAACCTAAAAGCAACTTTCTGAAGAATTTTCTACCTTTTTTTTCTTCTGTGATTTTTTTCTTTTCTTTTCTTTTTTTTTTTTGGGGGGGGGTAAGGCACATTTTGCTTTTTACTATAGAATTTTTTGGTTTTCTTTTTTTAGTTTTTATTGTGAATTGAATAGAAGTTTATGTTTATGATCCTCCTTTCCCAAACCTTCTGATGAGTTAAAAGTCCTGGTGTGGTGCTATAGGATAAGCATAGGACTGCTAACCAAAAGGTTGGTGGTTCAAACCCACTAGCTGCTCCTCAGAAACCATATACAGCAGGAGGGGGGAACCTTTTTTCTGCCAAAATTTATAGTATCATTCATGGGCCATACAAAATTATCAACTTAAAAATTAGTTTGCCATATATGGTCAAACATTTAATTGTTCTTAAGTGCCGTCGAGTCAGTTCTAATCCATAATGACCCTGTATAGGGTTTCCGAAAAGCAGCTGGTGAGCTTGAACCACTGATCTTGCAGTTCAAATAGCTTTGTAGTCTGGTGGATTAACCCACGGCACCACACCAGGACTCCATTAACTCATCCTTAATGTGATGGCTGTAGTCTTGGTGTGACACTTATAGGATAAACACTGGACCACAAGGTCAGTTTGACTGTAAGGTCATGGTTCAAAATCACCAGCCACTCCTCGAAAACCCTGTACAGGGTCGCTACGGGTCTGAAACAGTTCGACAGCACTTAACAACAACAGTGTAATGGTTGGAATTGCAGTTGCCTTGGCAGCCCTTATACGACCTTATACTACCCGTGGGCCGGACGTTCCCCAGCCCTGAGATCCAGGGGTGGAACCAACTTGATGGTACTTAACTATAACAAATTAAATTGTATGTCTGACTCTTTTGCTTAACCTTATAGTGTATATGTTCCCATGGTGCTAAAAATACCAAATGTTTCATTTTGGATGCTATGTAAAGTCCATGATATAGTAAGAACCTGCACTTAGTTCTATTGTGTTGCCATGAATAATGAATTATTCATGAATACCAAGCCCTATATAGGGTATTCATGAATTCATCACTCATGGCAACACTATAGAACTTATCTGCCATGAATAACAAGAATCCACAAATATCAATCATTTCATTTCACAACAACCTCTAGGACGTAGGTTCTATGGTTATCCCATTTAACAGATGAGGAAACCGAGGTAGAAAGGATAAGACACAAGGACCCACCGTCTATGTCCAGAAGTCATGCTGGTCATGACCCTCCCCTCCGTACTCCATCCATCCTGCTTTAGACGAGAAAATTCCGTGCTGAGAGTCTCTACCTGCCATCATTAACGTGGACACCATTCACAAATTAGCACCATCTCTTGGATTTGTTTAGCACTTTATATTTTCAAAATGCTCGCAGTTATATGACCTTATTTGATCCTCACAAGAACACTGCGGTTTAGGTCAAACAGGCATCAACAGCATCAGCAGCACCATTGTTACTTCTTGTCATTTGCTGCCATCAAGTCAGTTAACTCCTGGGGAACCCATCCATAATGGAACAAAGCAATGTCTAGTCGTATGTCATCCCATGAATGGTGCGGATCAGACCATTGTGGTCCATAGGGTTTTGTTGGCTGATTTTCAGAAGCAGTTTGCTAGGCCTTCCTGTCTAGTTCATGTTAGTCTGGAAGCTCTGCTGACACCTATTCAGCATCATAGCAACACACAAGCCTCCAGTCACAGACAGGTGGTGATTGTACATGAGGTGCACTGGACAGGGATCGAACCCTAATCTCTTGCGTCTTGTTTTAAGTGCTGTTGAGACGGTTCCCACCCATAGCAACCTTGTATAGGGTTTCTGAGGAGCAGCTGGTGAGCTTGAACTGACGACCTTGCGGTTCAAACCGACTTTGCAACCCAACGCATTCACCCACAGCACCACGCCAGGACTCAAGAATTCTACCACTGAACAACCATTGCCCTCATGCTATTATTTAGTCCAAAAGTCATCACTCAGCCAAATCTACTCAAATCCAGGTCTCCTGACCCTCGAGTGTGTGGGTCAATGTATTCTCATGGCACGGGAGAATCATATCAGAGTCATTTAACCTCATGTTCCACAAGCCAGTGGCTTGCCCTAAATATCTAGTAACACCCAGGACCATGGTCCCTTGGGGCTAATGGATGTCAGATTCTGCAGCACCATTTCCAAAGGTGCCAAGCTGTTTCCAAAGGTGTAGGAAGCCACTGTTGAGTCATTGTGATTTCATCTCTTCCAGCCTGCCCCGGAGGACCAGATACCCCATGCAATAACCGAGGTGTCTGCAGGGATGAGTACTGGGCCACAGGAGAATGTAAATGCAACACCGGCTTCAATGGGACGGCGTGTGAGCTGTGCTGGCCAGGGAGATTCGGGCCAGACTGTCAACGTATGTGCTGCCTCCTCCTTCCCTGTGCTCTAGCCTGGGCTTAGCTGTGTGCTCCCTGTCCTCATCTTCCCGGCCACCCATCTCTCATCTGCTTGCCCTTTGCGTGTCTTTCCTCCTTGGGTATGCCAGATTTCCATCCACTGGAAGAGACTCACCTCTGGAAGAGACTTACTTCTCCTGCAGCCATCATGGTGGACTATTGCTGAACAACATTCATTCATTCATTCATGCACTCAACCAACAGATATTTTTTGAATCTTTACCATAGTACAGAGCCCTGGTGGCACAGTGGGTTATACATTGGGCTACTAACCACAAGGTTGGCAGTTCAAACCCACCAGCCACTCAGCAGGAGAATGATGAGGCTTTCTGCTCCCATAAAGAGTCACAGTTCCAGAAACCCTAAGGAGCAGCTAGCTCCACTCTCCTATAGGGACTCAGTGGCAGTGAACAGGTATTACTACTACTATTGTTGTTTTTATTGTTAAGTGCTGTTGAGTTGGTTCCAACTCATAGTGACCCTGTGTAGGTTTTCCAAGGAGCAGCTGGTGGGTTTGAACTGCCGACCTTGTGGTTTGCAGTCCAGTGCTTATCCTATAGTGACCCACCAGGAGTCCAATGTTGTTGTTGTTGTTGTTATGTGCCGCTGAGTCAGTTTGGACTCATAGCTACCCTGTATAGGGTTTCTGAGGAGCAGTTGGTGATCTTGAACCAGTGACCTTGCAGTCCAGTACATTAACCCAGTGTCACACCCGCATTCCTAGGAGCCCAATGGTAGTGGCAGTGGTGTGCCGTGGAGTCAGTTCCGATTCATAGCAATCCTCTATGGGGTTTCTGAGGCTGTAAATCTTCATGGGAGCAGGAAGTCTCATCTTTCTACTGTGGAACGGCTGGTAGTTTCAAACTGCTGACGTGTAATTTAGCAGCCTGACTCATAACCACTACACTACCAGAGCGCCTTAGGAGTTCAGTATCTAGCATTTATTCATTTATCTGATAAATAATATCTATCATTATTTATTTGATGATTGACTGAATAAGTAAGTACGTATTATGTACCCCTCATATAGGTTTTGCTCACTTCATCATAACAACCCTTTGAGGCAGGCACTATTATTATTATCCCCACTTAACAGATGTGGAAGCTGAGGCATAAAGTGGTTAAGTGTCTTTTTAAAGGTCTGGTATTGTCCTAAAATTAGGAGCTCTGGTAGCGTAGTGGTTACGAATCGGGCTGTGAACCTTAAGGTCAACAGTTCGAAACTACCAGCTGTTCCGCAGAAGAAAGATGAGGCTTTCTGATCCTGTAAAGATTTACAGCCTCAGAAACCCTGTACAGGGTCACTATGAGTTGGAACTGACTCCACAGCACATAACAACAACATTGTCCTAAATTACAGAGATGGGTGGTGGAAAGAAAGAAAGAAAAAATTCCAGCTCTCAAGGAACTTACATTCAAAGGAAGGAGCTGGATAAAAATGATAGAAAGAAACACAGTTGTTGCAGCTATAAAGAAAAAGAATGCAAGCAAAGGGGATCGAGAATAAAATGAGGTGTCCTGTTAAAGATGTCTCAGACCTCACAAAGATGAGGGAGCCCGGTGGAGAATACTGAGCAAAACACTGTCCAGTTGAACTCTCCCCAATGCTAGAAATGTACTCCAATTCCACTGTCCAGGATAGTAACTAGCCATATGTGGCCAGTGAGCTCTGGAGATCTTGTTCATTGTAACTAGTTTAAATTGAAATAGCCACATGTGGTCAGTGGCTACTGTACTTGACAGTGGAGACTACAGGAATGGTTTTCCCTAGCAGGGAGAGGAACAAGTATAAAGGCTCTGAGTCTGGAGTGGACCTAGTGGGTAAGGAACTGCTAGGAGGCCAACGAGACTGAGCAGAGTGGGCAAGGGAGAGGAAGAGAGGAAGGAAATGAGATCTAAAGGTGTCCCGGGGCCAGATCACAAAGGAGCCTCTTGGTCAGAGAAGAGTCTTCAGAATCTGTTCTCAGTGTGACGAGTGACCAAAGGAGAATCACAAGCTGGGGGAGGGCCTGGGCAGATTGTAGAAGATCGCTCCAGCTCTCTGGGGAGACTCCACGTAGGAGGCAAGAGCAGAGTCAGGACGGCCTTTGAGGAAGCTCGAGTAGCAATTCAGGTGAAAGCTGATGAAGTCATGGGAATGCTGGAGCAGCAAGAAGGGGTGGAATCCATCGGTACTTATTCTGAAGAGTTTACTCTTCTCCACCGATTGGAGAACCAGCCCATGATTAGTTGTGGATTGGACCACTGTGTTCCAGAGGACTGTGGTTTTCATTGGCTGGACCTTTCTTCCTGGTCTATCTTTGCCTTGAAGTTCTGCTGAAACCCATTCAGTATTCTAGCAATACCCAAGCTTCCATTGGCAGATGGGGGCTGGTTATGCAAGAGGTCCACTGGCTGGAAATCAAACCTGGCTGTCCCGCTGAACCACCACTGTCCCCTCTCCCCCATGACATGCTCTCCTTCTGCACTTAATGGCATTCATTGTATTGATCACTACAAGATCAACAGCTGACTCCATCCTAGATGATAAGCTTCAAACTCTGTAAGATGAGTTGTTGTTGTTGTTATGTGCCGTGGAGTTGGTTCCAACTCATAGCGACCTACACAGGGTTTCTGAGGCTGTAAGTCTTTACAAGAGCAGAATGCCTCATCTTTCTCCCACGGAGCAGCTGGTAGTTTCGAACTGCTGAACTTGTGGTTCACAGCCCAATTTGTAACCACTACGCTACCAGAGCTCCTTCTGTGAGATGAGGGATCTTATCTATTTGGCTTTTCACTGTCAGTCCCATGCCTGTGAGTGTATGACTCATGATAAGCACTGAATACGACTGTTTTTTTGGTTTGGGTTTTTCATGTTTGAATGAATGACTATGCAATAAGCACTGAACATTCACAGTGAGCAGGCTGACTTGATTTCAATTCCTGATCGCTAATCACTGGTCATACTTTACATTCCAGCCTGTGGCTGCTCAGACCATGGACAGTGTGATGATGGAATCCTGGGCTCCGGGCAGTGCCTCTGTGAAGCAGGGTGGACGGGACGCTTCTGTGACAGTCAGACAGGTCAGTCATTGGGCATGGTCAGCTGTTGGACCACACCAAGAACATCCAATGGAGGCTCCGGGCCTGAGTAACATCTAAGAAAACAACAAAGCAAGTGTTCCTGTCTCCAGGGGGACACGATGATTTGCGTATGTGGTCCTGGGCTTCAGGAGGTTTGGTGACTTTCAGGAAAACTAGATGAAAAGACTTATTGAACCCATGAAATCAGCATGTTGGCATGTGCAATGGTGGAATGACCAAATCAGGCAAAGCATGCCAGCACAGGCAGGGTGACCCCTCTGTACAAGGTTCTAAGAGGAAACAGTCTTTGGAGTCCCCAAGACCAGCATCTGAACCCTGATACTACTAGGAAATTGGCCTTAGTGCAGGGGTGGGGACCCTTTTTCCTGCCACAGGTCAATTGGATATTTATAACTTAATACATTTCTGTTGCTATGAACAAACTTCTAGGTTTATAGAATTTTGAGTCCCACCTGCAGTTGCCTTGTCAGGGCCAAACCAAACTATTTTTTTGTCCTAACAATACGGTTACTTCCATTCTTCCTGCCACTTCCTCGTTGCCTCTCCCCGAGACACCCCATGGCCTTGCTAACACTCATCTTAACACTGCACTCCACCCAATCACCAATGCTCCACATGGCCATTCTTGGTGTTTCCCCAAGAAGGTCATAGGCCAGATGTTCCCCACCGCTACTTTAGGTCATCCACACTCTCTGAGCCTCGCTTGGCTCATCAGTAAAAAGAAAATCCTTGCAGGAGGCAGGACTGTTAAGAGGCTCAGAGATTATGTTCTGGAATGGCCTAGTGACCCAGCCATTATCACTGTTGCAATCACCATTGTCATAATCTTCATCATCACCACCATCACGATTGGCCATCCAGTCAGTTTCAACTCATGGCCACCCATGTGTGTCAGTGTAGAACTGTGCACTCCATAGGGTTTTCAGTGACTGGTTTACCAGTAGATCAGCAGGCCTTTCTTCCAAAGTGCCTCTGAGTGGACTCAAGCCTTCAGCTCTTTGATTAGCAGCTAAGCTTGCTAGCCATTTACACCATCCAGGGACTCATCATTACTCATCTTGCAGCACCTACACAAAGCCCTGTTGTTCTGATGTACATCTGAGATTGAGAGTTGAGTTAACCAACAGTGAATCGTTAGCATTTCATTCTCCCTGGGATCACAAAGGCACAACTAGACTCCTCTTAAGGACTTTTATAACAATCAGAAGTTTCAAGAGTCCCAACAATATGGTTAGCTTCCATTCCTCCTCTTTTCCTCCCCTCAAGACACCCCATGGCCTTGCTAACACTCACCATAACCTGCAGTCTATCCAATTACCAAAACTCCACTTGGCTATTCTTGGTGTTTCCCCGAGAAGAAGGTCATGGATTTTCCCCTCCAAGTTAACGATCTCCCCCTGGACCCTGTTCCCTTATGCCTGAGATCTAATCTGCCCAATGATTCCCTGCTAGTGAACTATATGTTAAGTGAATTAGGGTGTACAGTTTGCACTGGTTGTCCCCGGAGGTAACATATTTACATTTTGATCTGGATAATGTTATCAAGATAATGATTCATATAAAGGAATAATTCTAGAATCTCAGTATCTCTAGGTTGGAAGACCTTGGCAAAACTCCCATCTTCCAGCTGAGATGGGGATGGGGGAACTTTAGAAACAGAATGGCACATCAGTGAGATTTAGGAAAAACCTGCAAATGGGTCCCAACTCTTGACAGCACAAGTGCAGGCTGAATCGGGGCTGTTGTCTTGCAGAAGTGCCTCCTGCGTGTACACCTCCTTGTTCTGCTCACGCCACGTGTAAGGAGAACAACTTGTGTGAGTGTAACCTGAATTACGAAGGTGACGGAATAACGTGCACAGGTGGGTCTTCTTTGTGTGTGTGAATGGTGGAAAGACTGGCTCAGGCAGCGTGGCACCGGACAGGAGCAGGACTTGGTCAAAATCCCTTCTACTTCCTGCCCAGGTCACTTCAGGAATAGTTCGGAGACTCCATTTCCTTATTTGAAAATGGGTTTGCTCATGCCTGATATCACACCCCATGGGTGTAAAATTACTTTGTTAACTATGATGTCCTTTATTGTATAGTTGTTTTTTCTCTGCTTACCTCTACAAGTACTCAGTCTTACTTTAGAAAATACATTAAAATATTAAAAGAGAAAATAGTACATCTAGTTTCATCACTTGGTGGAAACCACTGTAATCAATGCAATGCCTATGTGTAGTAGTTTAGATATAGGTTTAACTCCATGGAGAAGATGGTGTAAGCAAAGCAGGTGTTGAGTTCTAGCTCTCATTATGGTTTAGAGGGAAGCATCTAGAACCAATGCAGAGATTCTCCTCAAAAAGTTTCAAAGGTCCCAAATTCCTTCCACTTTTTGGTCTGCCATCCACTCACTTTGAAGGTCCAAGATGGTGCGAGTCCTACTTAATATCAGTACTTCCCAAACAACAGGATGCAGGAGGAGAGGGAGGAGATAAACCTCCTTCACTCTAAAGAATTGACCTAGAAGTTTAAAAAAAAAAATCACTTTGGCTCTCATCTCATTGGTTAGACTCTCATCACCTGTCACATCTAGCTGCATGGAAGCCTGGGAAATGTAGTTTTACCTGGCAACCATGGGTGCTGCTGGAAAATCGATTCAATAGAAAATTGACGGAATGTGTATTAGAAGAAATGGTCTTGGCTACATGTCTTTCCTAACTTTTTTCCATGAAAAATACTCTATCTTAGTTTTGGTTCTCTCAAGGAGCAAAACCAGTGAAATGTGTATAAATACATGTTATTGTTAAGTGCTGTCAAATCATTCCCAACTCATAGCAACCCTGTATAGGGTTTCCGAGGAGTAACTGATGGATCTGAACAGTGTGGTTAGCAGTCCAGTGCTTATCCTAGAGCACCCTATGAGGAGTCTACATAAAAACATAAAGAGAGGAAATTTACTTCAAGAAAATGGCTCATGCAGTTGTGAGGAATGACAAGTCCCAAATTCGTGGGTCAAGTGACAGGCTGAACACCCTGTGGTTGTAGGCACTGACCAACCCAAAATCTGTAGATCAGGTGAAAGACTGGCAGCCTCTACTGGCTCATGGGATTTCATAAATCGGCAAATCAAAAGTCTGCAGGTCAAGCAGCAAGCCAGAGATTTCTGTAGGCTTATATGCTAAGAACCAGAGGTCAGACGATGAGAAGATCGCAGGGCTGAGAAAAGAGAGTGAGTTTTGCTAGAATATCCATCTAAGTACCGAATGTGACCACACCCCCAAGGAAATGCCCCTTTTGACTGACTGGCTGCTCACAGCTGATCACAAACGGGAAGAGAATTACATTATGGAAGGGCTCATGTCAATTCATTGAGAATCTTAGCCAAATTGACATATAACATTAACCATCACATGGCACTGGGCTTTGAACCACAAGGTCAGCAGTTCAAACCCACCAACTGCTCCTCAGAAACCCCATACAAGGACGCTATGAATTGGAATCAATTTCACAGCACTTAACAACAACAACAACAATATGCCAAGAACCAGAGGTCAGACGATGAGAAGAGCGCAGGGCTGAGAAAAGAGAGTGAGTTTTGCTAGAATATCCATCTAAGTACCGAATGTGACCACGCCCCCAAGGAAACGCCCCTTTTGACTGACTGGCTGCTCACAGCTGATCACAAACGGTAAGAGAATTACATTATGGAAGGGCACATGTCAATTCATTGAGGATCTTAGCCAAATTGACATATAACATTAACCATCACATGCTCGTATAGAGATACTTACTTCCTTTACAAATGAGGTTTACAGACCAGCTGTGTGCAAGCTGCTAAAAGGCAGTCCAGAAGCAATGCCAGCAAACGCCCTGTTTCTATCTCTCCTCTGCCACCCTTAGAGAGAAGCCTCCTGTTCCCACGTTCATTTGCTCAGTCTCAAGTGGCTTCCATGACAGGCAAAGAAGCAAGCATGTAGCTTTCTAGCTACTCCTGGGGCTAGGACTAATCATGATTGGGTGGAAATTTGAGAGATTATGGAAATGAAGATCACAGAGGTAACACACCACCAGAGGGAAGGCATAGACTTTGGAGCCTAGCCTATCCCAGCCCCTCACAGACCACCTGCTTCACCTCCATCAGCTCAGTTCATCTCTCCCAGCCTCCATTTGTTCCACTGTAAAATGGGGGTGACGATGTCTCTCTCACAAGGTACTCAGTTAATGTTACACTAACACACAGAATCCTGGTGGGGCACTGCAGGTTTATGTGCTGGACTGCACGGTCAATTTAAACCCCAAGATTGTCGGTTTGAACCCCAAGATTGGCTGTTCAAACATACCAGCCACTCCTTGGAAACCCTATACAGGGTCACTATGAGTCAGAACCAACTCAACAGCTCTTAACAACGACAGCAGCATACACATACACAATACCCAAACATTAAAAAAAAAAAAAACTGAACTCCTTTTGCAAACTACTTCCAAAGGAGAGCCCAGTAGGTCTGTGACAAAGAGCAGCAGAGGTGGACAGACGTCATCAGACCTGGTCTCTGAGGGTACCACAAAGGGATCAAAGTTTGAAAGGCTAGCATAGGGCAGCAATGTGCAGGGAGAGGACAGGCTAGCATAGGGCAGCAATGTGCCTACAGGTCTACTGTCTCAGTGCCATCAGAGGTTACTGTCACCTCTGGGCACACAGTGACACTGCCACGGGTACCACCAAAATGACTGTCTATACAATTTCTGTGCAGTTTCAGCAGATACTCGCTATAAAAATACCCCTATGGTTATAACAACAAAACATTTTTCATAAGCCCGGTTTACATGTATCAATGTACCTCTGAGGACTCCTGGTGTGGCACTGTAGGATCGGCACTGGGCTTTGAACCACAAGGTCAGCAGTTCAAACCCACCAACTGCTCCTCAGAAACCCCATACAAGGATGCTATGGGTCAGAACAGACTGGAGGCACTAACCAACAACAACAAAGCTTAAATGCTATGTGAATTTACAATCTGAACTTTTGAATGGCCTTGCGTCAGAGCTGTCATTATTACTAATTGCAATGATGCTGCAAACCACATGGTTTTGTCTGCACATACGACAAACAGGAGCTATTTTCATTGCTGCCTGTGTTTTCAGAACCGGTGGATTTGTTCAGTCTTCTGGTGGTTTTGCTACAATATTGTGGCAATTAGTATTTTGAACCTATATCAGTAACTTTGAGAATGAAGTAATAATTAAAGGAAAAGAAGGAGAAAAAAATGTTAAAGGTTTCTGTTCAGTTAATGTTATAATAATGTAATTCAAGGGAAAGATTTTGTAAAATAATTTTGGTGTCGATACTCAAATGATCTATGAAATAACATTGTGTTTAAGTAATTTACAACTATATCACATTATTCCATGATTGAAACTGATTATTAAGTGTTACTAAGAATTCTATATAATTTGGTATGGGAGGAAGTCCTTGGAGTTGGGGTGGGGTGACACCAACCCCAGTACCTGGGTGCTTAGGTAACCCCTATCCCAATAGGAAACTCGGGTTAAGCAGACGGGGGTAAACCGAGCCCTCTCGCCCCTTGCTCTTGTAGTTGTGGATTTCTGCAAACAGAACAACGGGGGCTGTGCGAAGGTTGCCACGTGCTCTCAGCAGAACACCACGGTCTCCTGCAGCTGCCCGAAGGACTACCAAGGGGACGGCCGCAGCTGCACGCCCGTAGACCCCTGTGCCGATGGTCTCGATGGCGGCTGCCATGAGCATGCCACCTGCAAGATGACTGGTCCGGTGAGTTGCTCTTTCTCAGGGGATGCGGGGAGCTGCCCTCAGCCTTGCTTCTCCACCTGTATCGGGTCCTGCTCACCATTCCGCCGCCTCCTGGGCTTTCTTCGTATCTCAGTCTATTTCTTGTTAAAAATTGGGAAGCCAAACACAAAGTGCTATCCTGGACAGAAAAGAACATTAGTGAAAAAACTGGTCAAGTGCAAATGAAATCCACTGTTTAGTCACTAATAGTGGGCCAGTGTTCATTTTGTTATTGGTGTTGTTGTCAAGTGTCACTGAGTCAGTTCCAACTCATAGCAACCCTGTGCAGGGTTTCCAAGGAGTGGCTAGTGGATTTGAGCCGCTGACCTTGTGGTTAGCAGTCCAGTGCTTATCCTACAGCATCACACAGAATTAGCTAAGTATTAATTCTTAGTTTTGACAAATGTACTAAGGTCATGTAAGAGGAAACTGGGTGAACTCTCTGCTACCTTTGTAAAAAAAAAAAAAAAAAATTTGCATCTCAATCATTCCAAATGAAAAAGTTGATTAAAATGAAAAGTTGGTGGAAGTGGCATGACCAGTGTCAGTTTGGGCAATCACTGTTCAGTCTATCAGGTGGAAGAGAGAAGACTGTGGAAGACAATGCGCATTGTGGGTTGCATACGTGAACCTGAAGTCAGACAGACTTTAATCCTTAGCTGCTCGGCTTAAAAGTTATGTGGGCCTGGGCTACTTACTATATCTCTCTGAGCCTAAGTTTCTTCATCTGTAAAGTGGCGTATGGAGTCCTGGTATGGCACTGTGGGATAATGTGCTGGGACGGCAAGGATGGTTTGAACTGCAAGGTTGGCGGTTCAAACTCACAAGCCACGCCTCAAAAAACCCTATATAGGGTTGCTATGAGTCAGAACTGACTTGACAATACTTAACAACAATAAAATGCCTTATATAATAATGAAGACCTCTGAGGTTATTGTGACAAGAAAATTAGATCATTTATTGAGTCAACAAATGGTTTTGGAAAGCAAACTGTGAGCTGTTGTATTGTGGCATGAGTCCCGGATACAGTGATCAAAACAAAACAAGACACAGTCCCTCGTTTTCTGGAGACTTGGTGGCTCAGTAGTGTTAAAGCACTTGTCTGTTAACCAAAAGTCAGCAGTTCAAACCCACCAAGCAACAGCTCTGTGGGAAAAAGACATGACTATCTACTTCCATAGATAAGAGCCTTGGAAACCCTGTGGGGCAGTTCTACAATGTCCTTTAGGGTCACTAGGAGTCAAAACTGACTTAACTCAGACAAGTAGAGGGAGGAGGACAATGTTCAGTACAGAAACAAATGCACAGGAAGACACACAGTGCGGAAGAGCCATGACCTACATAAATCAGGTCAGTGTGATGGAGGACCTGGAGCCCCACTTTAGGGTAGAAGAGAAGGGCTCTCTGAGGAGGTGCTAGGTGAGGTGAGAGGCAAAGCATGCCAACATTGCATCAGGAGCCTATGGGGAGACATGCTCTGCTGGATGGTGGTCCCCAGGGCACTCGGGAGTCCTGAGGTCCTACAAAAGGGTCTTCTTTCATCCTTTCTCACTCTCTCCCCACAGGGCAAGCACAAGTGTAAATGTAAAAGTCACTACGTGGGAGACGGGCTGAACTGTGAGCCGGAGCAGCTGCCCATTGACCGCTGCTTACAGGACAATGGACAATGCCACGCAGATGCCAACTGTGCCGACCTTCACTTCCAGGGTCAGTGTGGCTAGATGGTTGGTCTTCAGGCCAGTGGGAGGGACCAGCACAGGAGAAAGGAAAAGACAGGGACCAAACAGCAGTACTGCTGAGGACCCTGGCAGGAGGGCAGGGCAAACAGGACAAGAGGGAACGCAAATGTTTACTATCCTCAATCTTCCTCTTGCCTGGCTTTCCCAAGTTGCTTGGTAACTCTTTATAACCATTGACTAGAATTAAATCAAAGCCGCATAGCTGAAGGTATAAATACCAAAGGGGAAGCATCTGCCAATACAGAAGTAATTTCTTAGCATATGTTCCAGTTACTTCCAAGAATGATTTGAATAGATTTATTATACCAGCAGGTATAATAAAACTAAGAATCATAACACACAATTATATTTAATTAAAATTCAAGTTTTAATTTAATTAAGTAAGTATACTGAATGTTAATTTAATGAAGTGTTGTTGAGTTAGTTTGACTCATAGCAACTCTGTAGGGAGTTTCCAAGGAACAGCTGGTGAGTTTGAACCACGAACCTTGTTGTTCAAACTGACCTTGAGATCCATTGGTTATCCTACAGTGCCACACCAGGACTCTAAAAAATCCAAGTGGTGGTGGCTGGTGGCTATGTGCCGTGGAGTCGGTTCCCACTCATAGCGACCCTGTACAGGGTTTCCGAGGCTGTAAATCTTTACAGGAGCAGAAAGCCTCATCTTTCTCCCATGGAACAGCTGGTAGTTTCGAACTGCTGACCTTGAGGTTTGCAGCCCAATTCGTAACCACTATGCTACCAGAGCTAAAAACCATTGCTGTCAGGTCAGTTCTGACTCATAGAGATGTTAAAGGACACAGCAAAACTGCTCCGTTGGGCTGCCAAGGATGTAATCTTTATAGAAGCAGTCGGGCACATCTTTCTCCCATGGAACAGCTGGTGGGTTCAAACCAAGTGCTTAAGCTCTGCACTACCAGAGTTCCTTAGTGAGCAGGCAACACGACTAATTGAAACCTGCTAGAGAAAAATCAGAAAGGGCTCAAAATAACTTTGAACCAGAACAAGGAAGATCTTGAGGGGTTCAGAAAATGAGCAGTTACTGGTTCTCTCTAATTGGGGCTAGTTAAGAGTCAGGCTTATCACAACCTGTGACATGCAGATGATACAACCTTGCTTGCTGAAATTGAAGAGGACTTAAAATATTTACTGATGAAGATCAAAGAGCACAATCTTCAGTATGGATTGCATCTCA
>NW_006408678.1:2270743-2274094 GCF_000296735.1 Chrysochloris asiatica | reverse complement strand
GTGGCAACAATTGTGTGGTTGGCCCAGGACTGAGCAGTGTTTTGTTCTATTGTGCATAGGGTCACTGTGAGTACCAACTTGATGGCACCTAACAACAACAACAAAAACAAGTCAGGCTGCTAACCTCAAGGTCAGCAATTCAAACCTACCAGTCATTTCTGCTCCTGTAAAATTTTATAGCCTCAGAAACCCTACACAATGTTGTTATGAGTCGAAACGGACTCCACAACCCATAAACACCACCACCACCACCACTTGGGGCTGCAACCACTTGTCTGTCAGTTTTTCACACTGTGGTGGCTTGCATGTTGCTATGATGCTGGAAGCTTTGCCACCCGTATTTTAAATATCAGCAGGGTCACCCATGGAGTCCTGTATGGTGCTGTAGGATAAGTTCTGAACTGCTAACTGCAAAGTCAGTCGTTCTAACCCACCAGCCATGTCTCAGAAACCATATACAGGGTCACTATGAGTTGGAACTCACTTGATGGCACTTAACAACGACAACAGTAAGGGTCACCCGTGGTGGGCAGGTTTCAGCAGAGCTGACAGACTAAGACAGACTAGGAAGGAAGAGAGGCAGACTGTTTCTAAATGGTTAGCTACTAAAAACCTGATGAATCACAGAATATTATTGTCACATACAGAACTAGAAGATGATCCCTTCAGTTGGAAAACACTCAAACTGTGACTGGGTGGGGAAAAGCTGTAGAGTTGGCCTTAATAACGTGAATGGGACTTCCATTGGTTGATGGGACACAACTCAAAATAAGGTGAAGCTGCGGGAAATATCCATTAATTATCAGACTACAGAATGTATGAAGTATGAATTTAGGAAAATAGGAAATGAAAAGAAATGCATGAAGACCAATATTAGCCATTTTGAATCTGACAATCATATGATATACTATGCTGAGAACATCAAATTGAGGCGAAATGGCATCACTTTCATTGGCAAAAAGAACATTCAAGATGTATCTTGAAATATAATGCTGTCTGTAGCAGGAAAATATCCATATACCTATAAGAAGACCAGTTAATACCACTATTATTCATATTTTTAAGCCAACCACTAAAGTCGGTGATGATAACTTCAGCTTCAAATTGATCAAATATGCAATCTAAATGCATTGATAATTATTGGTGAAGACTGAAAACAAGGAAGGGTCAGTAGTTGGGAAATATGATCTTGGTAATAAAAATGATGCTGGTGATCACATGGTAGACCAGCAACTACTTCATTGCAAATACCTTTTTTAAACAACATAAAAGGTGACTATACACATGGACCTCGCCAGATGGAATACACAGAAATCAGATTGACTACATCTGTGGAAAGAGATGGTGGGAAAACTCCGTATCATGAGTCAAAAGAAGGCCAGGGGCTGACTGTGGGACAGACATCAATTACTCATACACAATTTCAGGCTGAAGTCGAAGAAAATGAAAACAAGTCCTCCAGAGCCACACTATGACCTTGAATATATCCCAACTGGGTTTAGAGGTCATCTCAAGAACAGACTGAATGCATTGGACACTAATGACCAGAAGAGCAGGGGCATGATATCAAGAGCATAATACAGATGGACTACAGATATCTTGTTATTGTTAAGTGCCGTTGAGTCAGTTCCAACTCTTAATGACACTGTATCAGGTTTCCAAGGAGCAGCTAGTGGGTTTGAACCACCAATCTTACAGCTAGCAAACTAGTGCTTACCCTATAGCACCACACCAGGCCTCAATCATGTAAAATGAGTCTTGTTAGTGCACTGGGCTGTTAACCACAGGTTGGATCACACACACTAGCCGCTCCACAGAATCAAGATGAGACAGTGTGCCCTGTAGAAATGTACAGCCTCAGAAACCTCATGGAACAGTTCTGTTCTGTCCTATAAGGTCGTTGTGAGTGGGGATCGTCTCGATGACAACAGGGTTGGTTTTTGTTTATATCATATAAATGCATAGAAGAAAATGAAATTATACCAAAATTAAAATTACAATAACTAAAAAATCTGAAAGTACACCAAAATATCAACCATGGAATAATGTTTATTTCTGGACAAGAGGATTATAGGTAATTTTTCTTTTTTACTTCTTTGTACTGCCCAGATTTCTACAACAAACATATGCTTTTTATATAATTAGAAAAGAAAGACCTATTTTAAATGATGTGCTTCAATTTATCTCCAAGAAGAAGTGCTCCTAAGGCACCCTAGATCAGCTGACCTGCTTTGAACGTTCTTCCAAGAGCCTTTGCTACGCTGCGGCTGCTATAAGTTCTACCAGCCTGGCCCACTGACCTGCTGCGCCTCTCCTTCCCCTTCTAGATACCTCCGTGGGCGTGTTCCACTTACGCTCCCCACTCGGCCAGTACAAGCTGACCTTTGACAAAGCCAAAGAGGCCTGTATCAATGAAGCTGCAACCATGGCAACCTACAACCAGCTCTCCTATGCCCAGAAGGTAGGCACCATGCAGCTAGCATCTGGGGGCAGGGTTTGCAGGGGTCTCCAGAGGAAGAGACTCTTCCTTCTTCAGGAACTCCTGAGTGATACTAACGACTCATCAAGTCCACCTATTGGGTGGCTGCTATGTGTCAGAGGTACCTGGTGGTGCTAACAGTTAAACAGTCAGCTCCTAACCAAAAGGTTGGCAGTTCTAACCATCCAGAGGTGCTTCAGAAGAAAAGTCTGTAAATCTGCTTTCAAAAGATCACTGCCAGGAAAACCTTATGGCACAATTCTACTCTGACACACATGAGGTCACCGTGAGTTCAAATACACTTGACGCCAACTGGTTGGCTTTGTTGGTTTGGTTTTCACTGTGTGTCAAGCACCATACTGGGCACTTTGTTGACATTATTGCCCATGCTATATCTGGGAAGTTGTTGTTATTGGACACCATTCAAGTCAATTCCAACTCATAGTGACCTCATGCAACACAGTAGAACTGATCCTTAAGGGGAGTTTTTTGTTTGTGTTGTTTTCAAAGTTCTTTTTTTACTTTATTATACAAGGCAGTCTTCAAAAACATTTCTGCATCCACCATTATAGGGGCTGTTATTAGAAAAGATAAATATTAAGATGGAATAAGAGGTTAGACTGCCCTGTATTCAATATATCATAACAACACAGAAGGTGCTGCCATAGCAACCTGGCCCATATGTTTTGAGTGAAAATAATGTATAAGCTCTTTTTTAATGAGAGAAAACACACACACACATATTATATATATATATATATTTTCCTTTCCAATATGTGGAGGTGAGGAACAAAAAGAGAAAGCATTTTCCTTTTTTTCCCCTCTTCTTCTCTTTTCCTTCCTTTTCTTTTTAACTGCCTTCCCCATCACCC
>NW_006408678.1:2254651-2270048 GCF_000296735.1 Chrysochloris asiatica | reverse complement strand
CCCCAATGAGATGGGTTGGTGGAGTGGCAGCATCAATGGGCTCAAGTGTGGCATCAATAGTGAGGTTGGCTCAGGATTGGGCAGTGTTTCGTTCTGCTTTGCATAAGGTCACTTTGAGTTAGTACTGACTCAGTGGTACCTAACAACAACAATAATGGCTAGTGATTGTGAGCATATCTCCTGAGTGTCTTCTTTGGTCTCTGTTCACATCCTCTGACCATTTTTCAATTGGATTATGTATCTTCTTCTTACTGAGGTGTGTAGTGTTCTATATATTTTAGACAGTAATCCTTTGGGGTTTTCTTATCTGTAATCTATACAGAAACAGAATGTCATTGGGTGGGTTCAAATCACCAAGCTTTTGGTTAGCAACACCATATGGGCTCCTTCCCAGGAAGTTGCTATTGTTAGGTGCCATCAAGATGGTTTCGACTCATACTGACCCTGTTACAGTGTTTCCAAGCAGCAGCTGGTGGGTTTGAACTGCCGGCTTTGTGGTTCGCAGTCCAGTGCTGATCTTTCAGCACCATGTGTTGTTGTTGTTAAGTGCCATTGAGTCGGTTCTGACCCACAGCGACCCTCTATGGGGTTTCCGAGGAGTGACTGGTGAACTTGAACTACCAACCTCGCAGTTCAAACCAACCTCCTAGTCCAGTAGCACCACGGTAGCTGTTACTATTTCTATTTTATAGATCTGAAAGCCAAGTTCTACAAGGCTATGGACCACGCCCAAGAGTTGGTAGGTCCAATATTTGAATGCAGCTCTGCCTCCAAAAGTCTGTTCTCAGCTGTGATGCTCAACTGCCACAGCAGAGGCAGGAAATGCGCGGAAACCTCGGAGAGATCAGTAACCACGTGCCCAGGGTCTCCCTGAACCCAGCCACAGCCCAGCTTCTCTGGAATAGCCGCAGCTGCCTGTGGCTGGGACCGGTATGGTAGGAGCACGGGGGATTGCTCCAACCACAGCCAGTAGGAAAGCGAATCTGGCTAGGGCTACTCTCATAGCTCCTAAAAGCTGAAGTTTACCAGGGCGTGGCTTCAAAAAAAGAAATTGAGTTCCTCGCAGTCCTGAAAGCTAAGAGTCCAAATTAGGGTCTGGGTCATATCAATTCTTTTCTTCTCTAGCTTTAGATGTTCCTCGGTTCCTGGTGACTCTCACATGGCATCTGCCTGCCCTTGTGTGCACATGTTTGTGTCTTGCGTCGAATCTGTTCTTTCTTATAACTCAGAAGTCATTCGATTTAGAACCTACTCTATGTAGGTCAGGAGTCCTGGTGTGGTGCTGTAGGATAAGCACTGGACTGCTAACTGCAAAACTCCTTGGAAACTATACAGGGTCTCTCTGAGTTGGAACTGACTCAATGGCACTTAACAACTATATAATCTGACTTAATTAACATGACCAAGAACACTACTTCCAATCAGGAGTACCTCCACACGTATAGGGGGGAGGAGGAGTTCAACACATATTTGGGGCAACACAGTTCAATCTTCTTTAAAGTATTCAAGCGCTAAGATGTCAATTCAAGGACTAAGGTGCACCTGACCCAAGCCGCGGTGGTATTGTCAGTAACCCCATATGCATGTGAAAATTGGACAATGAATAAGGAAGACTGTAGAAGAATTGATGAATTTGAGTTATGGTGTTGGAGGAGAATATTGAAAGTACCATGGACTGCTGGAAGAACAAACAAATCTGTGTTGAAAGTACAGCCAGAAAAGTCCTTAGAAGCCAGAATGGTGAGACTTCATCCCTCATACTTTGAACATAAAGTGGAGGATCAGCCTAAAAAGAGGAAGGCCCCAGTGAGATGGATTGTCGCGGTGACAGCAGTGGGAGGCCAGCACAGGACTGGGCAGTGTGGTGTTCTGTTGTGCAGAGTGTCACTATGAGTCGGCACCGACTCGATGGCACCTAACGGCAACACAATTCAATCCATACAAATGATCAGTTAGAATTCTCTCCATGCGTAAGCAAAAGAATCCACTCTCATGGGTAATATCGTTGTTAAATGCCATCGAGTCAGCTCTGACTCATCACAACCCTCTGTAGGGTTTCCAAGGAGCTGCTGGTAGGTATAATGGTTGGTAGCAAACCCTTTCTCTAGAGCAGAGAGAAGGGAAATGAGTATGAGTAGTTTGGGTAGCATTGACATGCATCCGGTGGTTCAGTCCACAAAGCTGTATGAGCACCTACTATGTGCCAAACACAGGGCATACAACCGTGAGCAAAATGAGATCTAGTTCTTCACTCTGTGGAGCTAACAGTCTGATGACTCAAATGATCCCACAACAAATATGTCCTGTGGCCATGTCTGCCTCCACAGGCCAAATACCACCTCTGTTCAGCGGGCTGGCTGAAGTCTGGGCACGTGGCCTACCCCACAGCCTATGCCTCCCGAAAGTGTGGAGGTGGCGTTGTTGGGATTGTGGACTACGGAACGAGAAACAACAAGAGTGAAATGTGGGATGTCTTCTGCTACCGGATGAAAGGTAACAACACCAGCTAGATTTCAGGTCTGATGTCCAAGGGTGAGCAGGCGCAGCCCAGGCCCCACCTCACTGGGGACGGTACCCTTGTGCCTTCTGCCCTACAGACGTGAACTGTACCTGCAAGGTGGGCTACGTGGGAGATGGCTTCTCGTGTCACGGGAACCTGCTGCAGGTGCTGATGTCCTTCCCATCACTAACACACTTCCTGACGGTATGTACCAGGTGTCTTTGGTTTCTCCTAGGGCAAAGGTTGCATTGAAGCAGGTATTAGCTGGCAGCTACCTGAGGTGCAGTGATGGTTCCATGGTAGAATTCTCACCTTTCATGCAGAAGACCCCGGGTTCAATTCCTGCCCAATACGCTTCATGTACAGCCGCCACCCATCTGTCACAGTATGTTGTTATCAAGTGGAACAGGTTTCAGCAGCACTTCCAGACTAAGACTAGGAAGAAAAGCCTGGTAGCTTACTTGTGTGGGGGAAAAAATCAGCCAAAGAAAAACCTAAGGGTCACAATTATCCAATTCACAGCCAGTCACAGAGATGGTGCAGAACGTAACAGCTATGCGTTTCGGCTGTGCATGAAGTTGCCATGCATTGGGGGGGCAACTCTAACAGAGACTAATAACGTTAGAGGGACAACTCCTGGGAGGGAGACACAGGTCCATAGTAGCAGTTAAAAGCATGGGTGGGAAGCTTGGGTTGCCACCGTAAGCAAGTTACTTCCCCTCTCCAGGCCTCAGTTTCCTCATCCGTAAAATTGGAATGATAGCACTAGGCTTGTGGCATGGTCATGAGAAGTATATGAGGTCATATTCATAAAGTACTCAGACCAATGCCTGGCATTAAACAAACTATTTTCCTCTCAGCATCAGTTTTCTCATCTGTAAAACGGGAATTACAACTGCACTAACCTCACAGATTCCTTGCAATCATTAAATGTGTTGTTGTTGTTAAATACCGTGGAGTCAGTTCTGACTCATAATGACCCTGCACAGGGTTTCCGAGGCTGTAAATCTTTATGGGAGCAGAAAGCCTCATCTTTCTCCTCCAGAATGGCTGGTCATTTAGAACTGCCAACCTTGAGGTTAGCAGCCTGATTCGTAACCACCGCATCACTGCATAAGTACTGGTAAAATATTTGCACCTCTGGCCCACACATGGAACTTGCTCTCTGGTGTTAGTTTAGGTCATTTCCTCTACGTCTAGAGCAGTGTGAGAGCCTGGTCTATGGAATGGGATGCTCTCCTGTCAGGATGGACACAGTTAACTAAGTCTGCCAGGTGACCACCCATGGAGCCCAGGTACCCACATGGAGCCAGGGTCCATTTTGCTTTGTATTTAAAGTCATTTTAATGTCTTCCAGGAACCCTGGTGGCGCTGTAGGTTAGGTGTTTGACCACTTAGATCAGCTGTCTGCTTCCATAAAGATTTACAGTCTTAGAAATCCTATATTGGGTCGCTATATGTCAGAATCAACTCAATGGCAGTGGACTTGGTTTGGTTCTGAGGTTAATATCTTCTAAATTATGCACAATCAAGAGTTGCCCCTATTTGGAGATGGATTGGGTGTTAATTGAGCAATGCACTGAGCTACTAATAATTACAGTAGCAATCACTAGCATTTCCTGGGCATTCACTCTGTACTCTTTACAAACCCAACAGCAATGGTGAGGGTGGCACGGGACCAGGCAGTGTTTTATTCCATCGTGCACAGGGTCTCAGTGAGTCAGAACAGATTCGACAGCACCTAACAACACAAATCCATTTCATTCAGCCCACAGAATGTAAGCCTGGCACATAGTTGTTGTTGTTGTTGTTATGTGCTGTAGAGTCGGTTCCGACCCATAGCGACCCTATACAGGGTTTCTGAGGCGGTGAATCTTTACGGGAGCAGAAAGCCTCATCTTTCTCCCGCGGAACAGCTGGCAGTTTCGAACTGCTGTCCCTGAGGTTCACAGCCCGATTCGTAACCACTACACTACCAGAGCTCCTTAAATACTTGCTTAAAGGAAAAAAATCCTCACATGCCTTATGAGGTTCATTTCTGCTATTATCCCCATTTTGCAGAGTAGCAAACTGAGGCTTAGCAGGGTCAAGTCTACAGCCTAATAACCTGGAGCTGAGCTTCCACTCAGGCTGGGCCCCCCCATCCATTATGGTGCAGAACAAAGGGGCAGCCAGCGTCTGAGCCCGTATTCCAATCAGATCCGGACTATCCTCACCTCAGGAGGGGAGGGTGCTTGGCATGAGTATAGGGCATGCAGGATCAAGGCAGAAATCAGACCAAAATGACCCCAAATGATGAGTCTCAGTCCACAGCCTGAAGTATCCATCTAACCATCTACCTCATTGTAACTGTGAAGATGGTAAAGATAAACACCCACATCAACATTTCTGCTGCACGGGAGCTTGACAGGTAATGACATTTCAGAAAAAAGACCATGCCACCACAAAGCCTGTCTGCAAAATGACAAAACCTTAAATTAGGCAAGTATTTACTGGACACTTACAATGTACCTGAGATACTTCAGTGAACAAATGGACAAACAGTAAGCAGAACACACAAGTAAATGGTAGACTCCTAACCAGTTACTATGGATTCGACTGCATCTCATGGTGAGCTCACATGTGTCAGAGTCCGGCTGGCTCCATAGGGTTTTCAATGGCTGATGTTTTCAGAATTCGATCATCAAGCCTTTCTTTCGAGTCATCTCTGGGTGGACTTGAACTTCTAACTTCACCCAGTGAGCAGCTGAGTGCATTAACTGTTTGCATCACCCAGCACAGATTGAATAATATGAGAAAATAAAAAGTAAATGGAGATGGGGTGGGGTGAGAGGGGTGGGGCGCCATGGAGTTCCAGTTTTGCCAAGTCTCAATGGAAGGCCTTCAGAAGATGATGTGAACAGAGGTGTGGAAGTTAGTCATGTAGATTTGGAAGAACATTCTTGGTGGAAGGAACTGCAGGGAAAAGTACGTAAAGCAAGAACATCTCAAACAAATTTGAGGCACAGCAAGGAAGCCAGTGTGTCTGGAACAGAGCAAGACAGAGAGGGAGGACAGGTGCATGTGTGGTCAGAGGAGCAGCAGTGGCAGATAGTTTGGGGCCCTGGGTCATCGTAGGAACTTTCTTTTTGCTGTAACTTTAATGAAGACTTTATGAGTCTGGAGAAAAGGAGACTCAACATTTGAGTCATGTTTCAAAGGGCCAGCCCTGCTGCTATGCTGAGAATAGTCTGTGACGTGGTTCTGACTTAGGACTTGGGATCAGTTGAGAAAAAGAAAGGGCCTCCTTAAAACTCACCCCAGGGACAATGAGAAGAATAGTCTCAGATGGGTGACAGCCTGCTATGCCTGCATCCATCCCAGGCCAGGCCACACACTCCAGGCTCCAGAACCTGCTGATCACTGCCTTCCTCTCCCCAGAAAGTGCTGGCCTATTCCAACAGCTCGGCCAGGGGCCAGGCGTTTCTGAAACACCTAACTGACCTGTCCATCCGCGGCACCCTCTTTGTGCCCCAGAACGGTGGGCTGGAGGAAAACGAGGTGAGTGGAGTCCCTGGTGCATCTCAGTCCAGGTCTGAGTTCCTTTACTGACCACACAGTGCCTCTCCTCACTGGTATCAATGATCTACACCTATAATAACACTATCACAAGTCACCGCGAAACTCAGCGGGCATGCATCCACAGGTAAGCCGGGATGTTTTGAGATCGGCAGTCCGGCTGCTGACCTAGGCTGGTCTCAGCTGGGGCACTGCTCCACCTGGCTGGCTCAGTAGGCTGGCCTGGGCATGTCGTCTAGTCGTGATGGCAGCAGCAAGAATGGGGAGAGTGAGCCCAGTCCCACCAGTGCTCTTCAAGCCTGTTTGGTCATATTTGTTAACATATTGCTGGCCTAACGGGTCCTGTGGCCAGGCAGACAGTCAAAGTGGGAGACCCTCAGAGTTACATGCAAACTCTGGACAAGGATACAGGAAGAAGGAAAAACCAGGGTCCTTGATGGGCTTCACCAGAGGTGCACAGAGGAGTTAGGAATATTTATTTAATGCATCCACAGGTGGTAGGCTATACAGTCTGTGGTGCTGTAGGATAAGCACAGACTGCTAACCACAAGGCTGGTGTTTAAACTCCTTGGAAACCCTATACAGAGTTGCTATGAGACGAAATTGATTCAATGGCACTTAGCAACACCAGGTGGCAGACCCAGGCCCTGCCCCGCCACTGGAGGACTGGGAGGAGCAATATCTTTGCCCATCTGTTGTCCACTCGCTTTGGTTTCTTAGTGCTACTATAACCATATAAATGGGTGGCTTTATAAACAAGCAGGCTTTCTCACAGCTAAAGAGGCGATCACTGTGTGCCCTCTTTGAGGTAGAATTCTTGTCTCAGCTTCTCCAGCGTTCTCCTCAGAGTTCCTTGGAGAGCTCAAGGTTTTAATCTCTCTTTCTCCCTTTTGTGCTTGATTCTCTTGGGGCCTGATTTGCTTTTTGTACCTTATGAGTGAGGAGGTTTCAGACACAGCCTACACTGATGTTAATTTTATGTTAATGAACATAACAAAGCAAACCTGTTGTCTGATGGTATTCTGTCTACAGCTAGAGGAATTAGGAGTCCACCACACACTCAATCCATAGCATGACATGCAAGGCCTACTCTTTCCAGCACAACACAGGGAAGCTCTGCTTCGAACAAAAGACATGACTTTCAATGCCACATCCTAGCATCCAAGAGCCTGGGCAAAGCTTGATCCATCTTGGTTTTCCCATGGAGGCAGAAAAGCCAGACCTGTGACGAGTGATGGTTTTCCTAACTATGGCATATCCTTACGGTACAAAAGAAACAAATATATATTGTTTGGCTTTCATAGACCATTCTTTTGTTTCATCTTTCCTGTCAGACCCTGTCTGGGCGGGACATCGAGCATCACCTCACCAACGTCAGCCTCATTTTTTACGATGATCTCATTAATGGTACCATCCTGGGAACCAAGCTGGGAAGTCAGCTACTTATCACCTCCAGCCAGGACCAGCTCCATATGGTATTACAAGTCTTCTAAAGTTTGTTGGAGAGCTAAACGAGTACATGCAAAGCTCCTGGTATACAGTAGGTGCTTAATAGCCAGCATACTATAATGTTAAAGTTAACTCTCATCTTGCAGTTAAGGGAGGTATTAGCTGCACATCATAGTGTGCTGATGGTTGGGCAGTCCCTACTCTATGGGAAATAGTCATGTGGGCCTGTGCCAACCTCAGAAGCTGGTCATGAGGAATGATAAATGAAGCCACTTCAAAAGCCATCTGCTTCCCCACTTTTATGGCTATCAAGTGATTATTGATGTAGGCCAGGCATTAGCCTGGGAGCTTTGGAGTCAAATGACCTGGATTTGGACCTGTGGGCTCTGAGACAAGTTGTCCAACCTCTCCATGCCTCAGTTTCCTCAATTGAAGCAGTATTGATATTGTTGTGGTGATGATGATGATGATGGTGATGGTGGTGATCATGGTGACCATCAGTCCAAATCGCCGGCTGTTGACACTCAGTGAGTAAGGCTTTAGGGGTTCTTAGAATAATGCCTGCCATGAGGCATGTGCTCAGTATTACTTTTTTCACCTCTATTTGATAGACGATTTCTATTCTTGAAGATCCATTGTTTAAACCAGTGCTTCTCAAATTTGAACATGCACTTGAACAACCTGGGGATCACATTAAATTGTGAACTGTGACTAGGAGGGTGGTGTGTGGGGACTCTAATGAACACCACACTTTGAGTAGTATGGATCCGATCACTCCAAACTGCCCTTTAATTAACAGTGTGGTTTGATGCCCAGAGCAGTGGATCTGGGGTCATAGTGTGGAGTTTACCACTTACCACCTGAGTCATCTTGGGGCCTCTGATAGCTAGCTGTCAGACTGCTTGGTTAGACCACATGACCCCTGAGTTCCTTGTGGTTCCTTAGGTTTTGAGATAGATAATCCTGAGTTCTCAGCTTTACTCATGAGCTTTTTGGCACATGGGCACTGATGTGTTCTGGGCTGTGCAGGCAAAGAGCAGCATTATAGAGCCAACTTCAGTGAAGATAAGCCAGAAACCTTGGCTCCAAGGTCTTCGAGAAGCTGAACAACTTCTCCATGGAAGGTCTGCTCACTTGGGGAGGGGAAAATCAGATGGCCTCAGGTGTCTGTGTTCTCATTTCTCCAGAAGGAGACCAGATTTGTCAATGGAAGAGCCATCCTGCAGTGGGACATCTTTGCCTCCAATGGGATCATTCATGTCATTTCTGGGCCTCTAAAAGCACCCCCCGCCCCAGTGGTGAGTATCCAGGGATCCTGATGAGAGACCAAGAGAAACCCCAGTGTTCACTCCCAAGTAGCACACATGCTATAATCCCCCATCTGTCACCTTCCTCCTCCAGAGACAGGAGAGGCCTCCTGCATTCAGAACAGCTGGCTTCAGTGATGCCCAGCCCTGGTCCATCTCAGCCCCGCTCGGTGCAGCCAGGAACGCAGCATCTATCACTGTACATAGCTGTCAAATGAAAGAGGCAGAACATGCCAATAGAAAGACACTAGATAGGGTTATTTTTTATCTCAACTGAGGTGGGCTCCACAAGTGCACCTCTTGGAGAGTCACCCCATTGTAAGTACTAACCCTTCCTCCCCTTCTGTGTGCAGACCTCGGCCCACACTGGCTTGGGAACAGGGATATTCTTTGCCATCATCCTGGTCCTGGGAGCCATTGCTTTTGCTGCATATGCTTATTTCCGGCTGAACCGGAGAACAATTGGCTTCCAGCACTTTGAGGTAAGAGAGAGACAAATGGGGGCACCGTGATGAGGTCCTCTCCGAAGTCCCTGGCTCTGGGCAGAAGCTGCTGGCACTTCTTGCCATGCACTTCCTGCCACCTGCCATGCACTTCCTGCCTTCTGGGAGGGGGTCTCTACTCACAAAAGCAGCAGCTGTGGTGAGGAGAGTGGTGGGCTCTGGACCTCTATGTCTGGGATTGGCTTGCTTGCCAGGAGTTGCCCTGATTTGGAGGACTCACTAGATAAGCACCTACCAACACTGGCTTGGGATTCAAACCTGACACTGAGGGTTGGGGGACTGGCAAGCAGATCTAGACAGCAGAGACCCTCATTCTGCAGCCAGCAAAGCATGGTTGGCCTGTTTGAATGGTTGGGTCCACATTTGGGGTCAGCAGAGTCCCTAAGCAGCAAAGCGGTGGCACGGCCTCCCTTACGCACTTGGTCTCCTGGTCAGCCACCCCTCCTGCTGCTACCTCCTCCACATCTCAATGGAGCCCCCAAGGGACAGTTCACTCACTCCCTACTTCCCAGTGGGAAAGGTCCAGGGGTGGTTCCCACAGATGTGCACATGTGGATGATTCCCTCTGAATTCAGTTCAACCCCTCCAGAGAGGCAGAAGTCAGAACCATGGGTGTGCCTTGGGAGGGAGGAGGGATTGGCAGGCCACGAGAAGCGCTGCATTTGCTATTGCTGGGTGCCGTGACGTCGAGTCTGACTCGTATGACCTACAGAACAGAAGAAATGCTTTTTGTAGGGTTTCTGAGACTAATGTTCACTGGAGCAGACAGCTTCATCTTGCTTCCAAGGAGCAAATGGTGGGTTTAAATGGATCCTACAGTTAGCAGGCTGACAGTTCACACACACCACACCACCAGAAAACAGAGCGTTGCTTGCTCACCTCCCAATACAGACATACGCCTACCTTAGAGACAGTCCTGGCTCTTGGCCCTCATTCTTGTTTTTCTCAACAGTCAGAAGAGGATATCAATGTTGCGGCTTTTGGTAAAGAGGAGCCCGAGAATATCTCCAATCCCTTATACGAGAGCACCACTTCGGCTCCCCCAGAACCTTCCTACGACCCCTTCGCAGTGAGTCTCCATTTTTAACTAGGGGCAGGGGGGGCTGGGGTCCAGAGGAACCACATCTTTCAACAAATGTTAGTGGAAAGCTTTTGCACCAAGGAAACCTCACTTCTGGAATGTGTTTCAGGACAGCTCTAAAAGCTAGTGTTGCCAGTTGACGGCAGCCTGTTGTTCAGGGTTCCCAAGTTCTTTCTGGTAGATGGCAGAGTATTATTGTCAGTTGCCATATATCCTGGAGACTTGATGTGTATATTAGCGGAACGATAATTAATGAGGAGCCAACCATCCCTTCCACAACTCTGTCTTCTCTGTGGGGTTCAATAATTCATTGCAATGCTGTTGGAAAAATGGCACCCCAAACCTTCCAACGCACAAATAGCCATGAAGCGCAACAAAGTGAAATGCAAGAAAACAAGACACTAGAACTCAGACACCACATTCAGTCATGGGCTTTATTAGGGAAGTGACCAGGTTACAAGTCAGGGCACAGCTATTCCAGTCAGCACAGCCTCTCCTCAGCTGTGCCCTCGGACAGGCCTCTCTCTGCCTGGCTAGTGTTACAGAGCTCTTCTAGGGCTGCTGACACCTGCCCACAGCACACACCACTCCACCAGAACCCTCAACCTAAAAGCGCTGGGCTCTAGCTCCAAGGGTCAGCAGACCTAGCCCCACCCCCCAATTAAGTGCTTGGAGGTTCCCCACGTCACTCACTTGACTGGCTCTGTCTTGTGCTCACGGTCTCCGTTCTGCTTCAGTTCCACTCATAGATTTCTCTCCTTGGGTAGAGGAGCTTCAATGTGTAGGGATCTCTGGGTCCAAAAATGCACCCCCCCCCCCAGGCTCCTCTTCTCCAACGGTAATGAGATGCCCCTCCTGCTTCTGAGACAGCCCATTTTATACTCACGTTAGCATTCCAAGTGTTTACAATCACAATGAACTCTGTTTAACCACTCACAAGTAAAGCATATTAATCCTACCAGTATCTTCTACCTTCTCGCACCCAGACCTAGCAAGGCAAAAGATGTTGTTTGATGGGAGTTACACAGACTATGGGTAGAAGAGCCGTGTGAAGTAAGTCACTGCTCCCCAGAAACATTGCCCATTCCTGTTCCATGTCCATGAGGATTGGAGTGCGCACGTCAGAACCCACTGCTGCCGTGGCTGTTGTCCAACCTACTGGGCTCATCTGTCAGCACTGTATCAGATGGGATCTGTTGGGATCTATGAGATTTTACTTGCCTGATTTGGGGAAGTAGAGTTTTCTTCTACTCTGTCTTAGTCTGAAAGTTCTGCAGAGACCTGCCCACCACAGATGACCTTACGGGTACAGGCATAGCTCATATTCTTGCATTTCACATATAATTACATTTCTTACCAATGGAAGGTTTATGGCACCATTATTTCAACGGCATGTGCCCACTTCTGTGTCACATTTGGTAATTCTCACAATATTTCATACTCTTTCATAATGCTATTACATATTTAATAGACTATGTTGTTATTGTTGTTATGTGCTGTGGAGTCAATTCCAACTCACAGTGACCCTGTACAGGGTTTTCAAGGAGAGGCTGATGAGCTTGAACTGCCGATCTTGCGCTTCAAACCGGTTTTGCAGGCCAGTGCATTAACCCACAGCACCACACCAGGACTCACTTGTTATTAGGTACCATCAAGTCGGCACCAACTCATAGTGACTCTATGCACAGCAGAACAAAACACTGCCTGGTCCTGGGCCAACCTCACTACTGTTGCCACGCTTGAGGTGCTGTCACTTGGCCATTCCATCTCACTGGATGGTCTTCCTCTTTTTCTCTGCCCCCCACCTAACCAAACGTGATATCCTTCTCCAGTGACTGGTCCCTCCTGACAATATGTCCAAAGTATGAAAGATGAAGTTTGGTCATCCTGGTCTCCAAGGAGCACTCTGGCTGCACTTCTTCCAACACAGATCTGTTGGTTCTTTTGGCAGCCCATGGCACTTTCAATATTCTCCTCCAACACCACAACTCAAAGGCATCAATTCTTCTATGGTCTCACTAGACTACAGCATAGTGTAAACATAACTTTCATATGTACTAGAAACCAAAACATTAATGTGATTAGCTTTATTGTGGTATTCACTTACTGATGATGATCACTTTTGATGAAGACCAAAGACCACAGTCTTCAATGGGAGCATTCCCACAGTATTCCTGAGGTATAACTGTATTTGAAATACTGCAGGCACAGCTTTCAGTATCATAGCAACACACAGGCTACCACACTGTCGGAGAGGTGGGGGAGATGCTAGATGCCTCCCATAATTAGAGGTAGGGGAGAGCTCTAGGCCATCCTACCCAGACCTCGTGACCAGAGAGATGCCACAATAAAAGCAAATCTCAGACTGAATTCTACCAAAAATTCTCATAACATTTAAGAGGTTGTTGTTGTTGTTAAGTGCTGTTGATTTGGTTCCAACTCATAGTGTACAATTTCAGAGAAGCTGTCAACTTTTGTTGTTATCAGTCCAGTGCTTATCCTCTAGTACCACATCAGGACCCTATTTATGAGGTTGTTGTTATGTGCTGTGGAGTTGGTTCCGACCCATAGCGACCCTGAACAGGGTTTCCAAGGCTGTAAATCTTTACGGGAGCAGAAAGCCTCATCTTTCTCCTGAGGAGCAGCTGGTAGTTTTGAACTGCTGACCCTGAGGTTAGAAGCCTGATTCATAACCACTACGCTACCAGAGCTCCTTATTTATGAGGTGGCGGGAGGCAAATAAGACCTACAGAAAGGTTTTTTCTTCTAGCTGTCCTTTTAACTAATATAAGCGGGCTTCAGAATGTTCAGGGAAATTGTTAATGAAAAGATAACGGATTTTTTTTCTACAAACTTTTTAAAGCCTCTTCATATTCACATTGTTGTCCAAGGTTCTTATCAGGCTTGCCTCTTCCCTTTAGGGTTCGTTGTCTTTGATGAAGCCTTTTATATCTATGGATGAGTGTGTTGCTCTAGTCCTTCCAAAAAGCAGAACTCCTTTCCCTGGAATTCACTCCACCTCACGGTGGGTGACGCCATGTGTATAGAAGTAGACCTGAGCTCTGTAGGACTCGCAATGGCTGATTTTCCAGATGTAGAACATCAGGCCTTTTGTGGTTCCTCTGGGTGCACTTTTTGGTTAGCAGCTGACTGCATTAAGAAGGGGGTTTGTATTTTGAGAGCTAGTGGTCCCTGAGCTTCAATGGGGCCTCTGCTGACAACTTCAACCCAAATGGATCCCTTGGGTTGGCAGGTACTCTATACACAAATGTGTACACTGCTTCTAGCTTTTACTAGTTCTAACAATCAACTTTTTTCCTTTCATACAAAACCCAGGAAAAATGGCAGCCAGTTCCTCTCAGCAGGCTGTGCAGACAGCATTGGCTCAGTTCTAAGGAAATCATTGAATCTTGTCTTTTGTTGGGGCTATATAACTTACACAATCTTAACTGATGTCACAGAGCTGCTATTTTTCATATGTACATAGCTCTTCCAACACCCACACACACACTCCCAAGACCATACTGCGGTTACTGAAGTATTTTCAAAATGGCACAGAAACATTACAAGAATGTTAGTTCTCAGAAGAAAACCAAACATAATTATCTTACAGCTCTAGGGACCTATGGTAGGTAACAGATGTAAGGTATTTGTAAATGACTGAAAATCATTGGATCACAAATCCCATTTTGTATTGTAATCTAACTTAGGTAAAAGTTTCTGGTCTAGATTGCACTTATTAGTTGGAGTTTCTGTCTGCAAGCATTGTTATAGTAAAACCAACCTCAATAAAAAAAAAAGGAGTAGGGAACAGTCATACCTTCTGTTCAGTGGGCTCCATGCCTCCAGCCTCAACTGTCTGTCTTCTTCTAAGGCGAGGGCAAGGAAGGAACCCTTTTTCCTGCCACAATTTATAATATCATTTGCAGACCATACAAAAAATATCAACTTGAAACTTAGCCTGCTATATTTGGTCAAACATTTAATTAGCTGGACTCCTGGTGTGACACTATAGGATAAGCACTGGACTGTGAACCACAAGGTCATTGGTTCAAACCCACCAACTGCTTCAAAACCCTATGTGGGATCATTAGGAGTGCGAAGCAATTTGATGGCACTTAACAACAACAAATGTGATGGCTGAAACTGTCCTGAGGGTTTCATCAGTACATTGCCTAACTAATTCACCAGAGGCAGGTGAGATGGTATCTGACAAGCAGAATTCAGCTGAATTTTCTACTAAAACCAGGTGACAAAAAAATTTAGTTAACAGGAGTCCTAAGCCTAGGGTGCCAACACTCACCCTTTTCTTATTGAAAAGGCAGTGGGGGCACCTTATACAAAAACCAACTCAGCATGGATTAAGGACCTAAATGTGAATCCCAGAATTATGAAGGCCATCATTGAAAAAATAGGGACAAATGTGAGGGCACTAATTCAGGGAATACACAGGGACAAATGTGAGGGCACTAATTCAGGGAATACACAGACTACAAAACATTTTGAAAACCACACAAACAAAAGTAGACAAAATAGATGAGTGGGACATACTAAAAATTAATAACTTATGTGCATAAAAAGATTTCACCAGAAGAATAAATAGGGAACCCACAGAATGGGAAAAAAATCTTTCGCAATTACACATCAGATAAGGGACTCATTTCTAAAATATGTAGGAAATTACAACACCTCTACAAGAAAATGACAAATAACCCTATTAAAAAATGGGCACAGGACATGAACAGACACTTCACAAAGAAAAAGATCAGGGCAGCCAACAAACATGAAGAAATGCTCACGATCACTAGCCATTAAAGAAATGCAAATCAAAATGACAATGAGATATCATCTCACACCAACAATAACAGCAAAGATGAAAAAAGTAGAAGACGATAAATGCTGGTGGGGATGTGGAGAGACTGGGACACTCCTGCATTGCTGGTGGGACTGCAAAATGGTCCAGCCTCTCTGGAAAGCAATATGGTGTTTCCTCAGAAGG
>NW_006408678.1:2239830-2241563 GCF_000296735.1 Chrysochloris asiatica | reverse complement strand
GGAAGATATATTCACACCAATGTTCATAGCTGCACTATTTACAATAGCAAAGATGGAGACAGCCAAAGTGCCCATCAATTGAAGAATGTATAAACAAGCTGTGGTACATACACACAATGGAATATTATGCTACCTTGAAAAATAACAAGGAAGCTGCATGCCACTACCTAACATGGATGAATCTTAAGGACATTATGTTGAGTGAAATTAGTCAGTCACAAAAGGAGAAATACTGCATAAGACCACTACTGTAAAAGACTCAGACAAAGAACCCATACTAATCCACTAAAGTGGATTCTTAGCTGGTTGCTGGGACATAGGGGTAAGGTTAGGGGAGGGAGGGGAATGTGGAGCACAGGGCAGGGAATAGACACAGGATAGTTTGGGTGTTGGGGAGGGGGGCAATATACAAGAAGGGAATGGAAGAACAAAACAGATGGCAGAATAATTAGGCAGGTTTGAATGGGCTAAATGGGACAGAGGTAAATAATGATGTAGGCGCAACCTTGGAACAACAGGGCTCTGGGATACAGAGATTGAGACATGGTTGGAATGGGCAAACGTGGGGAATAATGTTAAGATGCTTGGCTGTCTTCTGAATCTTGGTTCTCCATGCATTATATTATAAAATAGACACTGGAGGGGGAGAGAAAGGAATAGCCAGAAATATCAGCATAGAAAGCTTGTAAGTCCGTCTTCTGCCTATAACTGATTGGAACACCTAAAGTGGGGCTACAACATGCCCAGTCAAGGCAGTTTCCTGAGGAGCCTCTGCATTACATAAGACTATAATGGAAGCCTGAACCACATCCAGATCTTCAGAGATGGGAAATTTCCACTTGAAAGGACGAGCAGACCAGCCTGCAGCAGCTAGAACAACAGAAGATACCTCTTGAAAGAAAGACCTACAGGAAAAATACAAAACAATAAAGGCAATCCGACTGTTACTACAAGAACAAGTAAGTTGCTTGCCCAGGAAACATCAAGGCAAGTGGTCGGGTCCACTCGTGCAAATCCTCTTCTGAGACTAAGACTTAATGGAAATACACGCTCTGATTGGCAACAACGCACGTCACCCATAAGGGGAAGTGAGGGGAAAAACAGCAATGAAGCGGCGAGCTAAGCCCTACAACATTCAATAGACTCCTGTGAACCCGGGTGGAGACCTGGTCAGCCAGCAGTGTGGCAAGATCTGTGACACAGCCACAGAGGACTAGAGTGGAGAGTGAAGCATTGAGCTGATAAGAAGAGAGCGGATAGGCGCAAGAACACCCACACTTGCAAAGAATACCCACTTAACCTGGCTTCAATGACTGGATGATCAGAGCTCAACCTGAAGAAGAAAGAAGAGGAAAAAAAAAAGCATCATCTGATACAATTTTATGAACTCGACCTACACCTATGGATGCAGTAGCTCAAAAGAGGGAACAAATCTTTACAGCAAGCATCATTCCCACCCCCTCCATACACAGAGTAGACAGGGATGGGCAACTTGGACATTGGCTACCCAAAATGGGGGGCGGGACCTACAAAGGCAAGAAGTGACTGGCTTACAAGCTTTCAAGAGGGAACCTAGATTCAGAGGGCATGAAGGAAGTTAGGATCTCCACTGAGCAGTATCCAATCTGTCTAGGAGGGGCTGATGAAATGAAATGCGGATGGGTCTCTTGTGATACAATAGTGAATAATTGCTATCAGGACTGCTTGTGAGGGTTGGAAATGTAAAGGTAGAC
>NW_006408678.1:2236137-2238540 GCF_000296735.1 Chrysochloris asiatica | reverse complement strand
CTGAGATGGAGGCAGAGACGATGACGTGGAGAGATGGAGCAGCTGGGGGCTTTAGACACAGAGAGGGAGAGAGGCTGTGTGCTGACAACTGGGGGACAGGCTTGTAGTGTATACCCTTTGGTTGGTTGGTTGATGCATGGAGGGTATTGTAACCCTGGCAATGAAACAATATATGATAGGATGAATGTAAAATGAATGTTCTGCCATGTAAACTATCACATATAATTCACAATAAAACATTAAAATTTTTAAAAAGGCAATGGGGGGAGGTACCTGTACAATATTTGTGGCCAACCCAGACATACTGATACCACTAATTTCATCCATAGGAGTCCTGGTGTGGCGCTCTGGGAAAAAAGCACTAGACCACAAGGTCAGTCGGAACCAAAAGGTCAGCAGTTCAAACTCACCAGCCACTCCTTGGAAACCCTAAACAGGGTCACTATGAGTCAGAACCAATTCATCAGTGCTTAACAACAACAATTTCACCCATGAACAACCATTTCTAGTAGTCATTATGCTGATTAGCAAAGCTTGGGTGCTGATCAAAGCTTAATCTAACAGAAAGCTTGGGGTGACTTTTGATTAGACTCAGAACCATCATCCTTGGTTCAGGATGAATTTTCAACCTGAAAGGATTTTTTTTTTTTTTTTTTTAAATACTTATGTGATTATCAGCCCCTGTCTCATAGCGACCATATACAACTAAATCAGGGCTACAAACCTGCTCATTTTTTTTTTTTTTTTTTTTTAAATACTTATGTGATTATCAGCCCCTGTCTCATAGCGACCATATACAACTAAATCAGGGCTACAAACCTGCTCATTCCTGTTCTGCCCGTTAAGATTTTGCATTTCCATTGCAGATAGACTGAATCCGAATTTACATTCAAACAAGATTCCCAGATGACTCTAATAGATCCCCAGATGGTTTGTATACATAATCTGAGGAGCTTGTGAAAATGTAGTTTCTGATTCAGTATATTTTAGGTGGACATGCAAATTATTAGCAGGGAATCAAACTAGAATGAATTTGCTTAAAGTCTGGAATGAAAGGAATTACTGCAGGGCCGTGCCCAGCCCCGCATCATCCCCATAATAAGCTAAGGGTGGAATCGCTGTCATTCATTGGGTTTTCATTGGCTGATCTTTCAGAAGTAGATCACCAGGAATTTTTTCTATATTCATATTAATAGCATAGTGCCTGGCACATTTATGGGGTGCTCATACCTCGAAGGAGTCCTGGTTTGGCGTTGTGGGTTAATGCGTGAGACTGCAAAGCCATTTGAACTGCAAGGTCGGTAGTTCAAGCTCACCAGCTGCTCTTCTGAAACCCTATATAGGGTCGCTATGGTTCAGAATCAACTCAACAGCACTTAACAACAACATACCTTGTAAATACAGTCTCTAATTTAATTCTCACCTTACCCTATTAGGTAAAGTATATAGCACTTTATAGATGAGGTTATGGCTGCAGCAATGGGCTGAAAAATACCAATGATTGTGGGTATGGCAGAGAACCTGGCGATGTTTCCTTCTGTTATACACAAGGTCACCATGAGTTAGCGCTGATGTAAGCACAACTGACAATTACAGATGAGGTTTGGTGACTGGCACAAAACTGCACAGTTTAAGCAGCAAAGACTGTCCCTCAACCACCATACCATTCCACCTCCCAGTCATTACTGCAGCGGAACCATGCTTCCACCCTACCTGTTCACAGGGGGAATAGAAGACAAAACACAACATAGGCCTCAGACCAGAGGCCAAAAGCAATGCTCACTCTAGAAGGATAAAGCATGTACTTTCTGAGAGTGTCACAGATTTCTTTTTTTCCAGGATTCCAACGAACAACAACTGAAGAGCAGTGATCCCCTAGGGGGACTCTGAGGGCTAGCCAGCCACTACCCACTGGCTCAGCGGAGCTTCCTCAGAAAGGCTATCAACTGTGAATTCTCAGCTCCAGTTGCCTTTTGGGAATGTCAGGTCTGGCAACATTTTAAAGTATGAAACATCTGGAGCTGTACCTCATCTCTCTGGTTCATCTGGGAGTGATTTTAGTACCAGTCCCTGTCTACCCACCAACCCACGTATATGTCTCCCTCCTCTGACCTCCCCTGCCCTTCCTTTCCATAACAAATACATTGTGAATATCCACCCTCCTCTCCCAATTAGATTGTAAGCTCCCAGAGGCAGGGTCTGTGCCTCATCCTTATTGTAGCCCAGCACCTGGCTCAATGCCTGGTACATGAAATGTGCTCAATAAATGTTCTACTGCATTATGCCTCACAGCAACAGAGCAGCATTACTCCTCATAGTAACAGAGCAGCATTACCCCTCATGGTAACAGAGCACCGTTACTCCTCATGGAAACAGAACACCATTACCCCTCATGGTAACAGA
>NW_006408678.1:2232711-2235102 GCF_000296735.1 Chrysochloris asiatica | reverse complement strand
CCCCTCATGGTAACAGAGCAGCATTACCCCTCATGGTAACAGAGCAGCATTACCCCTCATGGTAACAGAGCAGCGTTACCCCTCATGGTAACAGAACACCGTTACCCCTCATGGTAACAGAACACCGTTACCCCTCATGGTAACAGAACACCATTACCCCTCATGGTAGCAGAGCAGCATTACCCCTCATGGTAACAGAGCACAATTACCCCTCATGGTAACAGAGAACCATTATCCCTCATGGTAACAGAGCAGCATTACTCCTCATAGTTAAAAGGTAGAAATGAAGTTAGCTGAACAAATCCATTGAGCAGCTATGTTAGGAAATAAAAGCAGTGTTTACCTCAGGAGGGGTTGACCTATGAAAACAAAATCTACATATTAGGGCTAATTGGGGCCTTCTCAATCCATTAACATCTGTCAGAGAATTCATCTTTCTTAATGAAATTGTCTGCTTGTTTGTTTACTTTGAGGAACAGGAGAACCACAGTGAGGTCCCCTTCATACCCAGTGTGATAGCTCTAATAATAAAAAATATGATGGGTGAGAATGTGGAGAACTGGATCCCTCATGTTGCTCATGGAATTGTAAATGGTGCAGCTGTTAACAGAAAACAGTTCCTCAAAAGAGTTAAACCTAGAATTACCCTATGACCCAGCCCTTTAAAAATATATATCAAAGAGAAATGAAAATATAGACCCACATAACACTTATGCAAAAATGGTGACAGTAGTCAGAAAGTCTAGAGGAACCCAACACTGTGGCCCTCAACCACCCTTTAGGGCTGAAACAGATTCACCCTTGTGGCCCAATTATCAGCCAAGCAGTCGATAGTATGCAACCATTCGAGTATGCAACCATTCAAGAGATCTAAGGGCAACATTTACCTGAGGAGAAAGTTGAGAAGGGATGGGAAGGAGGGAATGGAAGTAAGCATCTCAGGGAGGAAGTGGAATAAGTGATGTTACATGGAGGGGATGGCAATCATGGAGATGAAACAAAGTGGACGATTTGGTGAAGGTAAAACTGATGATTTTCTCACCCTTTTTTTTAAGCTTTCATAAAAATCTTAAAAAAACAAAACCTAAAACCTAACAGCAGCATTTCTGGCGTCCTAAGAGTCCGGTGTGGTGCTGTAGGTTAATGTGCTCAACAGCAAAGATGGTTTGAACTTCAAGGTCGACAGATTAAAGCTTACTAGCTGCTCCTCGGAAACCTTGTACAGGGTCGCTATGGGTCGGAACCGACTCAGCGGCACTTAACGACAGTCAAACGGTACAAACAACTTATGCGTCCATTAACAGATGGATAAGCCAAACGTAACACAGCCAGACAATGGAATCATTCAGTTCTAAAATGGAATGAGGTCCTGGCACATGCTGCACCATGGATGGACCTTGAAAACATTATTCTAAATGAAGAAAGTCAGCCACAAAATGTCACGCACTCATGATTCCATTGACATGAAATGTCCTGAATAGGTCAATCCAGAGACAGAGTTACTTTGGCAGTTACCAGAAACCGGAAACAGAGCAGGGGGCTGGGGGTGGGGCAGGTGAGGCAGAATGGGGAGGGACTGCTAATGGACACAGGTGTTCTTCATGGGCTGATGATGAAAATGTTGTGGCACATGAGTGGTGCTGGTTCCACCGCCTTGTAAAAATAATAAAAACCACCGCATTGTACACTTTAAAAGGTTGACTTTTAGGGTATGTTAGTGGCACCATAGGCTAATGCACCAGACTGCAAAGTCATTTGAACTGCAAGGTCAGTGGTTCAATCTCACCAGCTGCTCCTTGGAAAACCTATAGTGGGTCATTATGGGTCAGAATCGACTCCACAGCATTTAACAACAACAGCAAATTACATCTCAATGAAAATTCCTTTTTTCAAAAGACACCTAACTAAAGTTAATATGATGGGGTTTTAAAATCCCATGGAAAAAATTTCATTATCTTAATTCCATTTCTCCACAAAGGTTTGAAGCCCCCTCAGTCTATCATTTTTCCAAATGTTACACGTGTGCTGCCTTTGGGGTCTTTTTAATACAAGTAGCCTGCTAAAACGAAAAAGGTTGGACATGCACCGAGTTGCACCAAACCCCCTTTTTAGAGGATGTAACAAGAACGGTCTCTCTGCCAAGTATCCACCAGGTATTGTTAAGTGCCATGGAGTTGGTTCCAACTCAGAGTGACCTGCCGCTTGCAGGGGTTCCGGGAGTCCTGGTGTGGCGCTGTAGTGATAATCACTTGACTATACAGTTGGTTTGTACTACAAGGTTGGCAGTTTCAATTCACAAGCTGCTCCTTGGAAACCCTATACAGGGTCACTATGGATCAGAACCAACTCCACGATTCTCAACAACATAGGATTTCCAAGGAGCGACTGGTG
>NW_006408678.1:2213364-2232501 GCF_000296735.1 Chrysochloris asiatica | reverse complement strand
GCCTTTTGGTGGTGGTGGTTTTAAAGTGCCATCACATACAGGGTTTCCAGGAGCAGCTGGTGGGATGGAACTGCTGACCTTGTGACCCAGTGCTTATTTGACAGTGCCACCCTGTCAAGTAAGTGTGACTTTTGGTTAGTAGTCCATTTTGCCACTCAGGGACTCCATTTGGAGGTGGTGTTGTTGGTTGGTAAGTGCCGTCGAGTTGATTCCAACCCATAGCGACCCTGTATAGGGTTTCCAAGGAGCAACTGGAGAGCTTGAACCACCAACCTTGCAGTTCAAACACCTTTGTAGTCTGACACATTAGCTCGTGTTGTTGTTGTTGTTAAGTGCTGTTGAGTCGGTTCCGACCCATAGCGACCCTACACAGGGTTTCCGAGGCTGTAAATCTTTACGGGAGCAAAACACCTCATCTTTCTCCCACAGAGCGGCTGGTAGTCTCGAACTGCTGGCCTTAAGGTTCACAGCCCGATTCGTAACCACTATGCTAGCTCGTGTTAGGTACAATTAAAAAGCTTCAAACCACTACTTGTACTTTCCTACTAAGCTTTCACCTGTAGCAGCCTTTTCTCCCCTGAGAGAAACAGCCCCGGGGTGAAAACACCACGAGTGAGAGGATGAAGAAATGGAAGAAGACCAAGGCTGCCTCTGCTGAATCAGAAGAACCCTGAAGACGGCAGGGACTATGGTCCACAGCCCCAAGGCGCAGGGCTAAAATGTCCACCACCTCCAGTGAGACCTGAGTCCCTGGGTGAGGCAAACAGTTAACGGAAAGGTTGGCGGCTTGAACCCATCCAGAGGTACTTCAAGAGAAAAGCCTAGCAATCTGCTTCCAAAAGGCCTTGAAGCCCCTATGGAGCATACATGGTGTCTCAGTGACAAAAATGCCCAAGAAACTGGTTTATTATTTTTTTTAATCAAACTTAGTACAGTGACCCCTCCGAGGCTGTAAGTCTTTACTAGAACAGAAAGCCTCATCTTTCTCCCGCGGAGCGGCTGGTAGTTTAGAACTGCTGACCTTAAGGTTCGCAGCCTGATTCGTAACCACTACGCTACCAGAGCTCATGGGAATTTCCTACCACTTTCAATTCTGACATGCCACGATTCTAAGAGAAATGAGCTTAAATGTAGCCAGGGAGGAATTATCTTTGAGCAAACTGATGTGGCATGGAGGCAACTTCTAAAGAGTCCTGGTGTGATGCTGTGGGTTAATGCGCTGGACTGCAAAGTCATTTGAACCGCAAGATTGGTGGTACAAGCTCACCAGCTGCTCCTCAGAAACCCTATGCAGGGTCGCTATGGGTCGGAACCAATTCGACAGCACTTAACAACAACAAAGAGTCCTGGTGTGGCGTAGAATAAGTACTGGACTGCTGATCACAAGGTTGGTTTGAAGCACAAGGTTGTTGGTTCAAACTCACCAGCCACTCCTCAGAAATCCTATACAGAATCACTATGAGTCAGAACCGGCCGGCAATTTACAGAAAGTATAGGTTTCAGATGTGCCTCCGGTGTCCCACAATGCACCTCTACGTAAAGCCATCCTCCTTAGTATCATTTATACTTTAGCTTCTTCATGAGATTACAGGAATATCTACAGGAATGAGACATACACACACACAAACCACTTGTACAGACGAGCTGAGGAGGCACAGAGAAACGCCACAGACAATGCGGCTGAATAAAAAGGCTCCTTTTCTCCAGTCCCGGGCTCTCCTCCCGCCTCCCCCTGCGCCCAGGGGTCCCACAGAGGGCTCTTGGCTCTACACTCCATTTAAGGTCTGAAACCTCCTTAATGAAGGTTCTCTCACAGTCTCATGTTTACAGCAGTATTGACAACGACCTAAGCTTTGAACAAGGTCGGTGGTTCAAACTCACCAGCCACTCCTCAGAAATCCTGACGCCACTCTGTTGCCCACACAGTCCTAATAATCTTGTTGTACACCGCCACGGTTCCTGCTGCACCAAGTCCAAAGTTCTGGGAGCACGGAGTGTTTCACTGAGTTGCTTCACCAACTCCAAGGCAAGGGAAGAAGTCCCCGTTCCAAGAAGAGGTGTAGTTCATTATTGGACAACTTGAAGGATGGGATCAATGCCAAGTTCAGGAAATGACCCCAGATAGAATGTGGGGCAGATCCATAGCAAGAGCACCAACACCACCATCACAGGTTTGAAAGAGTACTGAAAGGTCACTTTATCCTAGTGCGCAACAGGAACGAGAGTAAGCAATCAGCATAATGAGGGGTCAAGAACATTAAGGCATTGTCTTAGGCCAGGTTTTCTAGAGAAGCAAGCCCACTTTATTAAGAAAATTGCTTACAAGTGCAGAGTCCCAGGTGCCCAGGGGAACAGAGAGCGCAAGAGTCCCGCACACGTGTCTATTATTTCAGGAGCAGGCCACACCCTCAAAGAATCATCCTTTCAACTGATTGGCTGCTCATAACTACTCCTCAGCGTTAACTATGTCCGGCCGTATTAGATTTCATCACCACAAGGATCAGCACATCCCAACAGCTAAACCTCTGGAAATCTTGGCCATGTCAAGTTGTCACAGAACCCTAACCATTACAGGCCTTTAAAAATAAAACCATTTAGCCCTTAAAATATGTATCTATAAATCCAAAACCCAGTAGTACACGGACTTCAAAATGAGTGGTCATTGAGTCAGCTGCGACTTCTGGTGTCTCCACGTATGTCAGAGCGGACAGTCCACCACAAGGAGGACTTGGGGAAAGCAGACTGCCAGACTGTTTTCCTAAAGTACTTCTGGGTAGACAACCCATTTACCTTTCAATTAGCTGTAAGCCTGTTAACCATTTGCACCGCCCAAGAATTCCAACTACTTAACATTTACTGTAAATTCAGCTTTTCTTTCTTTTTTTTTCCCCCCTCATTAAAACACTCCTGTGGAGTGTGCCGGCCACCCAAGAAGCCTCTGCCTCCCAGGAACAGGCCAGGCCTTGCGCTGGGGCACTGCGTGTCTCCACTGCCCACTCTGCCTCCTGCTCTGCAGAGTCCCTAGCATGGCTCTCTCTGCACAGCCCAAGCCCCCACTAACCTTGGCCTAAGCCTGATATGCTCCTGTTTGGATCAGTCACTGGATAAAAGACTGAAAGCATGTCAGAATTTGGCTAATTTCTGCCCCAGGCGATAAAGAAAATTTACAAGCTCTGGTGAAGATGAATACTGTAACTTCTAAGTCCAACCTGTCTTATAATACCAAATTTACTATTCCTGACTTCAAGGTGGGGCCCTTGGATTCCCTTGTTGGTCTCTCTGATGAGTTGGGGACACTCGATACCTTTGCTGAAAGCCTTATAAAGAGAATGGCTCAGAGCGTGGTACAAGTAGCAGAAGACGCAAAGGTGAAGATTCAGGAGACCCTCCAGGCCAACGGAGTTGACTTAACATCCTTTGTGACATACTTTGAATGGGACGTGGCCAAATACCCTGCAAAGCAGCCGCTGTTGACTGTGGTGGCTACACTCGCAAAGCAACTAGCACAAATTGAGACAGACCTGAAATCTCGAACAGCCACTTACAACACGCTGAAGACGAATCTGGCGAAGTCCATAGGCGACCTCTTCAGTCGGACACTGTGCGACATTGTGAGCAAAGACGATTTTGTGTTGGATTCTGAATATATCATCACACTGCTGGTTGTTGTTTTCAAACCACACTACACACAATGGCAAGAAACCTATGAACCACTTTCAAACATGGTGGTACCTCGATCCACCAAAGTGATTGCCGAGGACAATGAAGGTGGCCTTTTCACGGTGACTCTGTTTCGAAAAGTGATTGATGATTTCAAGACCAAGGTCAAAGAAAACAAATTCCCTGTTTGTGAATTTCACTATGATGAAAAAGAAATTAAAAAGGAAAGGGAAGAAATGAGCAGATTGCTACTTGGTAAGAAGCAACAGCATGGTGCCCTGCTGCACTGGCTCAAGGTGAACTTCAGTGAGGCTTTTATTGCCTGGATCCACATCAAGGCCTTGAGAGTGTTTGTGGAGTCTGTGCTCTCACATATGGACTGCCTGTCAGTTTCCAGACAGTGCTCCTATAACCTCTTGAGAAGTCATCCCCCAGATGTTCAAGAGAAGTGCTCAATTCCATCTTCAAACACTTGGATATTGTAGCATCTGCAGGTATACTGGATGCCTCTGTGGGGATCCCTGGATTACAATTTAATAACCAAGATTATTTTCCTTATGTCTACCTCAGCCTTCTTGACTAGAAAGGTCAGCTGGCACGAGCTGTCCCTTCCATGCACACTGCTGCAGATGCTTCTTGCTCTTAGAGGATTGTTTAAGCCTATGTAATTTAGGTTTTCAGAGACATTGCTCACAAAGTTAGGTACAGTTGTATGTTTTTTTTAAAGTAACAATAAAGAAATGCTCACAAAAAAAGCTTCCAATTTCTGGCCTTCCTGAGAATTTGCTTCCCAACACATGAAGCCTCAGCTTCTCATTGTTCTCAAGGAGGAAGTTGCCGGTAGGAGACCACCACCACGACCTGCTGCCCTCCGAGGCTGCGCAAACACCAAGTTTTCTATCTACAGATGAACTGCCTAGTCTTCAAACTCTGAAAAAACAGGGAGGTGTACCTCCTGGGGACGGGTGAGGCTGAAGGGCAATATCTGCCCAAGGATAAAGGTGAGAACGGTTAGGAGAAAAGGAATAGAAACAGAAGACGCAGGAAGAAGGTGGGATGGGATCATTCCATTGAGAGAACTGCAATCAATGAGGTGAGGTGAAATGTGTATGAGTTACTGGATGGTAAACTGATGATCTGCTTTGTAACCCTACACCCAATACACAGTAAAATGTTTTAAATTAAAAAAGTGAAGGGTTGATAATAAAAAGAACCCCGTAACCGTTTACCCTTTCTCCAAAGGAGAGTCTTTATCTGGGTCTGGGTCCATGAGAACCGGATACAGCTTTGCCACTGACTTACGCGCACCAAAGAGATGACTTGCAATAAATTGTTCATACAATGCAAACTTTTTATTTGGCAAAATCACATAACACAAAAAATCAACAATTAGAATAAATAGCAAATCCACATTCAGAATAAATAGTTAAGTCTACCTAATTTGCATCTACTGTGTCTGATACCAAACAGGCACATCTGTCATTCCACTAAATAATTAGCAAGCAGTTGGCTAAGTCAGAGTTCAAGGCTGCAGCTCTCAAGTACAGAAACAGCAAGGTCAGCCAAGGTCACGTGCAGAAAGTTTACAGGAGTGCTCTTGGGATCCACCCTCAGGAGAAGGGGAATAAAGAAAGAGGGCTGGCTGAGGGAGGTGGGCTGTCAGGCAGACAGTCAAGGCTGCAACAGGTGTTGGGGTGAGGAGGTGAAGCCTTTGTACTCCCAAAGACCAGTCAGGGATTATAGGCTGCTCCAGCCAGGGAAAGTAGCCTTGGGGGAAGCAGGGCTCCTCAGCAGATGAAATGCCCAAAGAGGACTAGCAGCTACTGGGATGAGCGGTAGGTTGGTCTATAGGTTGGCCAGCAGCACAAGCAAAAACTGGGGGAATAAGTCCTTCTGTTCTGAAGGAGAATCTGGGAGTACAAGAGGTATATTGAACTAAGATCCGAGCCTGGCAGCTCGAGTTCAAAAAATGAAGTGATTATGTGCCATGTGTCACAAGTACAACACTTTGCTGTATTTACCAGGTCTTGCCGGGGAGTGTGGTTCGCAGAGTTCTTGTGGAATGGGACAATCTGAAGAAGGAAGGCAGAGCCAAAGGAAGGTGAGACAGAACCTTTATTGCAGTGCGGTGTTCGGGCCGCTCGTTCAGGTTCGCTACTGAGAGATTCTTTAAACTGGCTTAAACAAAAGAGACCTGCTGCCAACAACATTACATCACTGGTTACATGAGCATCAACTGTCATGGCGCCAAGCTGGGCCGCTGACTCACCAGGGAGGCCCTTCAGGCAGAAATGGGCGAAACAGCCCGACTGACTCTACTTTCCCTACACTCCACCCCTTTCAGGGGTTCTCGCCTCACAATGTGCACGACAGGAATCTTCCACGAGCATCCCTGTGTGAGGAGTGAGGAGCTGTATCCACAAATCACAACATAAACATCAACATACTAGGAAGAAACATGCAATCCGTATTATTACTGCCTAGGCTGTGTGCTAGCCACTAGTCAAGGATGCCCACAATTCCTGGAGGGGGTCACCTGTTAATTGTTCAATGGCTTGGGTTTCCTTCTGCAAGGTCCACTGTCAACACGAGAACCCATTCCTGTTACAAAGTTACCAGGGGGGCACTTTGTAGGCCCACTTTGAGGCCCTTTCCCCACAGGGCCAGAAGGCCATCCACCTCAGGTGGAGGTACCTTATTTAATTCCTGGTAGTCCACTGTCATACGTCAAGTCCTGGCCAGCTTCTGCACCAGCCACATGAGGGGTTATAAGGACTGGGGTGGACGTACAATCCCCACCTTTTCCAACTCATTTTATCACGTTTGTGATACACGTGGGCGTTGGGAGTTGGAAGGGGCTTGAGCGCATGGCCCCTCACCACTGCTTCCACAACTCTTACTCAAAGGTGAAACTCTCCAACTGTAGTCTTCAGCCACAGGCCCTGTTGAACACGTCCACACCCAGGATGTACTCAGGGACGGGGGATACGTCCACCTAACAGGTATGAGGAGGCAATCAGCCCGCCCCTGTATCCGTCTATCACATCCCTCCTATATGTACCTGGGTTACCATATAGGAAGGAACACTTGACTCCTGTATCTACCACAGCCAGGGCCCTCTGCACATTAGAAGGGGACCAGCGGATTGCCAATTCTGCATGCAGACTCTGGTCCCTGCCAGTACCCTTCAGATGGGTCCCTCAGCCCTCTCCCTAGTCAAACCAGAAGAGAGACTCCATTGTCGGTTCCTGGTTTGCTCAGGTGCACTGCATGGCCCAACTGCCAGTCCCCATGTACCACACAACCCAGGCCTCAGTCCCCTCAGGGGTACCACACAGCCGATTCCCAGTCTCCTCCCTGTTCTTGGAGTCACCCTGCCTTGACTACTCAGCGAACCTGTCTCCCTTGATGGGGTGCTGCCCCTGGCAGCCCTGTCCCCATCCCCCCAGGTCCTGCCCTCATGGCTGAAGCGCATGCCAGCACCTTTGCGCTCCTTCTCCTGCTGCAGGCATCGTGAAGCCCTGCGGCAGCTCCGGCAGCCCTGCAGGGATCTCAGTGCTCATCCTGCCTCCAGGACGACCGGGCTGTCCTGTACGGAGAGCTACCACCCTCACCCCTGCCTCAGGCCAGTGTCGGCCTCACAGCCACCGAGCGAGCACACTGGCTGCACTAGTGGCAGTGAGTGCAGCACACTGGAGCCCAGTGGCCCAATTGACCCAGCTGCTGCGGAAGGATCATGGCCCTGGGAGGCCTAGGAGCATCTCCTCTGTTTTCAATGAAATGAACGGCTGTTCCTGGTTTAATTGCTGCGGGAGGAGAACCTCCACCGATTCAATAGGTGACTGCCACTTGCTGACAGTCTCTAGGACCTCCCCCCATTAGTCCAAATGGTGCCATTACCCAGTCCAACAAAGAGTTAGTTGCAGGCCCTCCTTGTACATACCTGTGGCTATTCTGCCATCTGTGCAGTAGGGGTTTCATTGTAATGGAGGCTAATTCCTGTCTCCTGTTCAGTACACACAATGCCATCCACCAAGTCCCACAGTCTCAACAGTCATGCAGCCAACAACTCAACAGGCATCTGTCTGAACTGTTTGCCCAGACTCACCAATTTTGCCTGCGTATACAGGTGGTGCGGAGTGAACTCCATCACTCGCAGATTACCTGCCGGTTTGCCCCCTGGGCCGTTGGCTGCAGAGATTTCATCTTCTGCCTTAGCACCAGTTGAGCCCTGAACTGAGCCTCACCGTCCCCATTCCTACCTGAAAAGTCCACTCTGACGAAGAAACGTGAAGAAACCCTCAACCGCCCTGCTCTTCTGTGTGCTTTCGAGAATGGCATGGACTTGCCCACAGGCGGCTAGGGATCCTTTCAGGGGCATTTGGGGGAAACTTTCAAGGGGCAGTGGAGTGCCCTGCATGTGGTGCCGGAGGGCCCGGGTACCCAGGAATGCTTGGCAGGTGTGAGTGCAGGAACAGAGCTACAACTTTCCCAGGACAAGCCCACCACTTCCACCACGGCGGGCTCCGGGCACCGCTCATCCTCTGCTTGTACTTGCGGTCTCAGTCACCCCAGTTCGCCCTGTTGTTCCCGAGTTCATGCAGCCCCCTGTAGGCTAGCGTCAGCTTCAGCTTGCAAGGGTGTAAGGAACACCCAGGCCACCACTCCTGCCGTGATGTGAGCTGTTTCTCAAAAAAGCTTTCTCCACCTGGCCGGGCATCCCATGCATCTCGGGTCATTGGGGTGCCCAAGCCAAGAGGAGGGAGGTCACTGGGTACCACACACACATACTGGTGGCCAACCACACCTCTTCTCCACCCCCCAGATGCACACTGGGCCCCATATGTGACTCTTCTGAATCCTGCCGACTACGCCACTTGTCTTGCCGGGAAGTGTGGTTCACAGAGTTCCTTGTGGAATGGGACAGTCTGAAGCAGGAAGCCGTAGCCGAAGGAAGCTCAGACATAACCTTTATTGCAGTGCAGTGTTCAGGCTCCCTCTCAGGCTCGGTTAGAGGCTCACTCAGCTTCACTACCAAGAGTCTCCTCCCTCTTTATACTGCCTTAAACCAGAGGCATGCTGCCAACATTACAGCCCTGGTTATATGGCGCCAACCAGGGTCACTGACTCACCAGGGTGGCCCTTCTGGTAGAAATAGGCGAAAGAGTCTGACCGACTCCATTTTCCCTACATAAAAGAAGTAAATGCACCCAGGAAGTAGGATTGTAAAGGCATGTGGCAAACTTCCAGCACAGACGTTCTTTTGATCCATATTATTCACTGACAGGCTTTCAACAGGGACTCTTGCCATTTGCATCAACCCAATCCATGAGAGCAAGGGCACACCACGGCCCAGGGACCAAATCAAAGGCCACCCACGGCTGGGTTTTGTAAATGAAGTTTTAACAGAACTCAGCCATAGCTGGTCCTTGAGTAGTGGTGAGTAGTGGACCAAGGAATGGCCAGCAAAGTCAGAAATATTTACTAGCTAGCCCTTTGCAGGGAGAGTCTGTCAACCTCCACAGTAGAGAAGCCACAAACTACGGTCACTTTCTTCCCTAAACCACTGGGAATGTCAATGGTTAGCTGAACTTTTGAGTCAGGCTCCCAAATGCTAAGGCAAGAAAAAAAAAACAACAAGTGTAAGTCCAGAAGTCAGTAAGAGGCAAAAACGTAGGCTCTCTTAGTACCTGAACAGAGCCATGAAGGAACCCTACCTCTGGCCTCATTTAGTCTGAGAGCATTCCAGATGAAGGGCTCCTACGAGGCTCCTTAGCAGCCCAGGAGCACTGGGGGAAGTGGAACGCGATTCCAATATCTGGCATACTCTCTGCGGCTGAAAGGTCATTTGGGAGGAAAGAGGAGAAGTCGTTTAGCTCATTCAAAGCAAAATTAGCTAAGAGGAAAGATTCCTTTTCCCTTCTCCTTTGCAATTATTACCACAGTCAATGCATTCAAAGTAACTAGCAATTTAGTCTCAAGTGTGCTCAAATCAGTAAGAGGTGATTACATGGCATTGATGTATCAGAAAATGAAGCTGGAGTTCTATTTTTTTTTTTTTTTTTTAAAAACAGGGTGGAGGGGAGCTACATTAGGAGGAACCTAGGAGCTAGAAGTCAAATACCTAAAAACAGTTTCAAAGCCAGGGGTCCTCTATAAAGCAGATTTGGAAACTTGAGCTGTGCTGTCCTTCCAAGGCTATTGTGAGCCTGGCTGAACTGACACAGCTGGCCACTGGATTAGGAATTTGTTTTCACATAATTCCCAGAAAATCAATCTAGCCCCTGCTAAAAAACCTCTAACATGTGCATCATTTATTCCATTCACTTTCCAAATGGATTCAGTAATGAGAGAAAGTTGATCTGTGTCCCGACTTCCAATCCGCTTTCATCAATCTGGACAAGCAGGCAACAGCAAAACACCCGGTTCAGGTGCCCTAATCCCAGCTGAGTCACAACAGCGACAAGTATAAATCTGTCCCCATTAGGTTTAGATAGGATAAACAAGTAAGTTGGAAAATGCCTCTGTCTCAGCTCGACAACATGGCAGGGACACACTGTCCAGGCTGCTGAGACAGCACTCAGGGATGGCCTGGAGATGGGCCCACACCTAAATGGCAGTAAAACATAAACTCATCTGCTTCTCCACCAAGGCCTGGGTCACCTAACCAAGACATCTCTGAAAACCCACTGCCAAATGTGCTACCAGCGAGTCAGTGCTGACTCCTAGTGACCCTATTGGTTTTCTGAGATTGTAAATCTCACAAAGAGAACAGACAACCTCATCGTTTTCCCACAGAGTGGCTAGCAGGTTTGAACTGCCGACCTTGCAGTTGGCATTCCAATACCTAGCCCACAGCATCCCCAGGGGTCCTTTCGATGAAAACAGGTTTTCTCAAGATTAGGGGAACTTCAAAAAGTTTATGGGAAAATGGCATTAAAAGATAAGGGAGATTTTCCCTATGAACTCTCTGAAGCCTCCTAGAAGCTCTACTATACTCCTGAGTAAACACCCAGCTTCTGCCTGGCACCTAGTCAACACCTGATGAGCAGCTGATCAGATGAAAACCTGTACTTCTTTTTTAAAATACACCCACTTCCTCCTGCTGCTCCAAAGCAGGAGTTCTGAGCCAAAAGCACCAACCAGAGCGTCCTTAGGACTGTGCCACCCAGGGGTTCTGGGCATTGACCCTGCACCCACTGAACACCACTGTCCACAACATGGATGCTCAAAACAGAGGAGTAAACAAACAATGCACAAAATGCCACTTCCGCTCTGAAATAAAAAGCACCTTATTGTGCTTACAATCAAATCCAGAAGGGTAAAAAGGAGTCTAACCAGACCTGGTGTGGTGCCACAGGATAAGCACTTGACCTCAAAGTTGAATGGCAAAGTCAGTGGTTCAAATACACCAGCTGCTCCTCAGAAACCCTATACAAGGTTGCTATGAGTCAAAATCAACTTGCTGGCATTTAACAACAACAAACTGGGTCTGAAGGGCTCCCTTCATCATCGTAATTCAACCTAACATCCTGAGTACAACTCCTTTACAACAAATGACATTACAAGGATACAACATAGTTAAGGATCTAATCTCTGTGCCTGGCAGGTAGGTAGTGAAGTACCAAGCTAGTATCTGGTTACAGTATGAAGTCCTGGTGTGGTGCTGTAGGATAAGCACTGGACTGTTAACTACAAGGTTGATGGTTCAAACCCACCTGTCACTACAGTGTTGCTATGAATCCGGACTGCCTTGACAGCACATACCATCAACAACCGCAGCATCAGCTACAGTAAACTCATTAAAGTAAACACTGCCGAGCGAGCAAGCCCTCCCCACCAGCCCCTCTGTGGAGCTGCCCTCTTTTAGGGTTCAGAATAAATAGAGAGGGAGAAAAGTTCACTCAATAAGGCCATCTCTAATTCTTTTCAGATCAGGGACCTTTACCGTGGCCCATCTTTGATATACATACACTAACGAAACCACCCAAGCTCCCAAAATTGCCACACAAGCATCAGAGGAGACAACTCCATATGGGAGACAGTTGGAGACAGTTAGGAAGTGTTGGCCACCTCCCTCCTCCGGCTACTGAACCCTGTGCCTCTGCTCCTTGGATGTCATTACAGCAAAGCAGGGATCCATGTGTAGCTCCCCACGCTCCTGGGGCAACGCTGGCTGGTGGTGCACACATTTCAGCTAGAGTCCAGTCCGGCTCGTTGTCCTCCTTCAGTGAGCACAGGAAAGCCACACCTGGGTTCCTATTTCAGACGTATTATAACTCCTGGGAGACCTTCCTCAGGCATTTTGGTTCTTCTGGTCCTGCTGGTTTCTTACAGCCTGGAGAGGGATCTTAACCAGGGATTTTCTCTTCTCTCATTCCTTCCTTGGGCATCTGTCCCGATGCATTTGTCCTTCCCCACCAGGGGGCGCGTACAGGAAGCAGACCACAGAGTCCAAAAGGTCAAAGGAGTTGCAACTTTTCTTGCTTGTTCTCACTAAATCCTTGCAGGGAGGCTGAGTTTGCTCTGAAGTCGTGAACCAGAATAGCAGTCTGGGTATTCTCACAATTTGAGAATTAGCTTCTGCTTCGAGATCTCTTTATAATTTACTGCAGCGTTATGTTTCTATTGTTGTTTATCAGGTGCCGCTGAGTTAGTTCCGCCTCATAGGCACCCTACCTTTGTACAACAGAACAAAACACTGCCCAGGCCCTGTGCCATCCTTACAATTGTTGCTTGGTCCACCACTTGTCTGTTTGTCGTACTGTGGTGGCTTGCATGTTTCTGTGAAGCTGGAAGCTATGCCACCAGTATTTCAAAAGCCAGCAGGGTCACTCATGGTGAACAGGCTTCAGGAAACTTCCAGACTTAGATAGAAGAGGAAGAAGGAGCTGGCAGTCCATCTATGAGGGATGAGTCACTGAGAACCTTATGTATAGCAGCAAAACACTGTCTGAAAACTTTATGTCACTGCAGAGCTCAGAGAATCAAAAGCTTTCTGCAAGCAGCTTGTCATTCTTTGCATGTCACTGCGTCCCTGCAGCTCACAGAGCATAGCCTGCAAGGACTCAGTACATTTTCTGTGCAAGAGTCAAGACCAGGTTCACATCTTGGCCTACTGGAATACGGAGAGGGCCTCCAGAGGGCACGACTGCCCCAGGAAAGCAGACATAGTTACAGGACCTAGGTAGGGGAGAAGGCTGAATCACAGTTTCAATATAAAGCTCACCCTTCAGCCCAGTGTAACAGGACGTGTCGAGGAAGGCCAGGCCAGGGGACTGTTAGCTCCTGCCCCAACCACCTGGGAGCATTCTCCAGAAAGTACAATCAAAATATCAAAAGGCATTATTTGTATCTTGTCAGAAAGCAACTCACAGCCACACAAAGTCAACCCCCTCATGTCTACCCCTATCTGGGGCCGTCATTGCTTCCGGCTTTTCCCATGGGTGGGCGCTTGGCTACTTGACCTGGGCCTCCTGCAGGAGGGGGGCTCTGAAGGTGGAGGGCTTGTCAGACCATGAGGGCAGTTCATGCTGCAGAGGGGTCCTCCGGGGGTAGAAGGTGTGGCTGACATCATAATTCAGGAGGCAGCTCAGAGATGCCATGTAAATGTCGGCAAATCGGGACAGGCGCCTCAGGAAGTAGGTTGGGTTCTGATCTGTACGGAACAAGCTTCCAAACTGGGCATTGAAGAAGCTTTTGGTCATTTCTCTGAAGAGGCAAGGAAAAAATAAATCAGAAAATTGAAAACGATTAGGAAATGTCTGTTTTTAAACTATAGAAACTCAGCTTAGGCATTTACTTACTTATTCTGACAACACTGCTGGAAAGAAAAAGTAACCTACTCCTACGTACAATCAAACGCTTGATGGGATTTGGTTTCTTGGTTTGGAAGTTTAGGTTCACAGTTTTGTGTGACACAACTGGCCTAGTGACGTGTTTAATGCTTCAGTTCTACATTCTAGTTTTATGTGTGGTGCCTGGGGTCTTAAAGCTAACAAGAAAAACAACGAGTGGTCTCTAGTCACCTGAAGCAACAGAGGAAGCAGGAGTCCGAAATAGGAAGAGGATACAGAATGTGTGGTTAGTTGCCTCCATGAACTGCCCCCTTTGCCATGAGAACAAAAGGGCCCAGCTGCCATTAACATTTGGATCAAAGATTCTATATAAGAATCCTAATCAAAGGGGGTGGGTGATGTGGAACAGAATCTCCAATTTTCAGACATTCTGGAATCATGGAGGCTGGATAAATCTCTGAAACCACTATCCTGAGATAGTCCTTAAGCCTTAAACCAAAAATAGCTCCTGAAGTCATTCTAAAACCAGACAATAGTTTTGCTTAACTAGCAAAGATTGTCTGCCTTAAGCGTTATAGGAACCCTGGTGACACAGAGGTTAATGCACTCGGCTGCTCAGTTCAAACCCACTAGCCCACTAGCCACTCAGAGGGAGAAAGATATGGCAGCTAACTTCCGTAAAGGTTTACAGCCACGGAAACGCTACTCATCGTCCAGGGTCAGTGCGAGTTGGAATCAACTCCATAGCAGTGGGTTTGCTTTGACTTGTTTGAGCATGATACTCTTGTAAGATCTACATGGGATCCAATTAGCAACAACTCAAAAGATGGGGGAGCAGCGAGCCTGTGTCACCTGGGGAAGAACCACTCAGAAGAGGAGGGTGAGGACGGTTGCATGTCATCCATGTCACTGAATCATACGTGTAGAAACAGTGGAGTTCATGTTATGTTTTGCTATGAATGTTCCTAGCAACAAAAAAGAAATCATTTCAAAAAAGAAAGTAAGCAAATGCCTAGAACAGCCCCGACTTCTAAACAAGAAAGCCTGACTGCAGAGCCATGGGAATGGCTCGGATCACCTTTCCCTCTGCTGCCGGCCGAGAGAAGTGTTACCAGGCTCCCTGTCAGTGCGCTTCTCCTTCTAACTAGTAAATACACTTCACGGTTTCCAACCTGAAGCAGCGGCTACAGGGGCTGATTCTGAGACCCAGAGGCAACTCAGAAGAAAGGCCTGGAAACCTAGTTCCTAAAACTTAGCCACTGGAAGCCAATGTTAACCCTTTGGAGCACGCGTCTACTGATACACATGGGGCTGCCATGAGTCAGAAGTGATTCGATGGCAACTGGTTTGATTTTAGAGAGGATTTCGTTTGAAATGTCCCTGGGAAATCTCTAGACTTCTGAGTTAATGGTTCCTCTTCCACAGAATGGGAATAACAGCCTCTTTGTTACAAGGTTGTTGCAAAGATTGAGTAAGGTAATAGAAGAAAAGCACACTGTACAGGTTGATGTACTTCAACATCTGAGGAGTTAGGGACATTAAGTCTCTGCCGCCTACTGCACAGAAGCCAACACCTCAGTCTCCTGGCAGAGTGAGTCTGGTCCCAGCTTTCTGCTAGTTGATCAGCCCCACCCAGGGCTCTAAGACCCTGCAATTGTACATGCGTTCGCGTGTGTGTAAATCAACATACTACTATACTGTGCATAAGACATGCATCCCCTCTCAAGGCTGGGACCCTACACACAGAATGTTCCAGCAAAATGAATAAATACCATTTGACCATTGGTAAATCAGTTACAAATGTAGCCCAAAAAACAAATCATTTACACAACTGTGTGATCAAAACCACTAGCTGGTAGGCATGCTATCATCCTATGACAGTAGATGTTGCAACCGCCAAAAAGAGGACAAGTGAAAAAGCTCGTGTAGGTCTGCAGGCGGCGGCCATCAGTAGTTTTGACAACTCTACTCAAAAAGCTCCTGGAGACGTAAAGATACTAGAGAGCAGGATGCAGTTCTCATTAAGGAGGCAGTTCCTTCACCTAATAATGAGGCACCTGGAGGAAGCTATCTCTGGACTGCCCACCCAGGACTGGCCTTTAGGGCCAACAGTCTTAATTCAAATCACATTATAAGCCTTACTCCCATCACCTTCTCAGGCAGCACTGTTACACCCAGGAAGATCAGGTGAGAATGAGGATCAGCTGACACCTAGGCAGGGGGCTAGAAGTCTGGAATAAAACCTAGCTTTGTCTTTTGCAGTGCTAAGAGTCTTTTGCAGGGCTCAGAGGCTCAGAGCACAGGCCCGGGGAAGGCCAAGCACACCAGGAGAAATATACCCGCAAATGGGTTCCACAGTTAAGGCCTTCTTCTCCAGGAAGCATGCGTGTCAGCAAGGGCTCTTTGGAACCACAGTTCCCCTAAGAGAGTCACCCACCAAACTCTCCTGTCAGCACAACTTTCTTTCCCAATAAACACTCTGATGACTGAATGAACGTGTACAAGTCCTGACCCAGCCCTGAAACGCCATTATGGGTTTAAAGTCCACCTCCAACCTTGTCCCTGTGGCCACATGTCAGCATCGTCAGAACTCGGGACGGCTGCCCCCACCCCAGGCAGGCAGAAAGAGGAGAGCAGCCCCTTCTCCCAACATTTCAAGAGTCCAGGGTGGGAACAGTTCGCTGACTCTAGGTACGTGGGAGCTAAAGTTGGAGGTTTCAAAAGCAGGGCGAAGGCAGGCCCTGGGGGAAGGTGTAGACAGAGCACAGTCAGAGCCAGGTGTTGGATTCACTGCATTCAAGACAGGCTGCTCTTACCTCATCTCCTTTCTCTCCTTTTTCCACTCCTGCAAAACCAGCTGTGACTCCGCGTCTCTGTGGACCTGCAGGACACCGGCTCATGAGTAAGACGATTTGGGCTCTAAAGAAACTCACTCAGTGGTTAAGAGTACTTTAATGGGCATCTTGTCTTGGAAGACTTTGGTCTGGATAGCCTACGCCACGAGTACTTGTGGGTAATGAAAAATTTTTAGACTTCTCAGATGAAATCTTGCCTTCCTCGCTAGAAATACTTTTAAATGGCTAAGTCTAGAAACATGGTCTAATCTACTACGATGGAACACTATGAAGATATTAAAGTATTAAGCAAAGGCTACGTACAAGCATGGAGTTCTGGTGTGGCGCTGTGGAATAATGCAGTGAACCACAAGGTCAGCCTGAACATCCCTGGGAAACCCTATACAGGGTCACTGGGAGTCAGAACTGACTCAATGGCACTTAACAACAACTTGTATAAGCATAATGTGTATGTATACGTAAAACAGTTGAGTCCCTCGGTGGCATAAATGGTTAAGCACTCAACTACTGGCCAAAAGGTTGGTGTTTACAACCCACCCAGATGCACCTTGAAAGAAAAGTTGGCTATCTGCTTCCAACGGTCACAGCCTTGCAAATGCTATGGAGTAGTTCTACTATGCACACACGTCCCTATGAGTCAGAACTGCCTTGTAAACAACTAATAGCAACTATACAATGTGTATAATAGATGAGAGCGCTTCCAAAAGCTCCTGGGAAAATTCCATTATCTTTTAATTCCATCTTTCCACAGTCCCCTCAGGTATTTAATATATACTAGCTACATCAAGGAGCTCTGGTTACAAGTGGGGCTGCTTATCTCATGGTCAGCAGTTCAAAACTACCAGCCATTCCACAGGAGAAAGATGAGGCTTTCTGTTCTCATAAAGATTTACACCCTCGGAAACCCTATGCAGGGTCACTATGAGTCAGAACTGACTCCATGGCACACTACCACCACCATTACATATATCAAGAGATGGCTAATATGTAATATCTATTACAGAGATCGCAGTTCTGGTGTGGCACTGAGGGTTAATGCGTTGAACTGCAAAGTCAGTTTGAACTGCAAGGTCAGTGCCTCAGGCTCACCAGCTGCTTCTTAGAAACCCTATACAGGGTCACTATGGGTTGGCACCGACTCGACAGAACTTAACATTCCGTATATCAGGAGCATGATAGCTCCATGGGACAAGCACTGATCTGCAAATCATAAGTTCCAAGAATCGAGCCCACCAGCTGATCCACAGGAGACAAATGAGTTTTTGTGCTCCCGCAAAGATTTAGTCTCAGAAACTGTACACAGGGTCAGCATGAGTCGGAACCAACTGGATGACACTTAACAACAACATTACATCTATCATGGAGTCCTGGCGAGGTGTGACAGGAAAAGATTGGACTGCTAACTCCAAGTCAATGGTTCAAATCCAGCAGCTGCTCCTTGGAATCCCTATACTCCAAGCAGGAACCAACTTGAGGGAACTTAACAACATATATAAACATAAATGTCTGTTCAGATGGGCTAGCAGATATAACTATATCCACTAATGGTAAACATGTAAAAAAAAGTGCAAATTCTTAGAAATTAATGGGGGAAATTTTTTTTAATTAAAAAAAATTTTTTTAATAGGATTATACTTTTTTTTTCCTTAATTATATTCTCTCCTAAAGAGGGGAATGGAGAAAAAGGTCACTGTTTTCATGAAAGCTAAAACTGTAAAGCACATCAAACTGAAGAAAAAGCAGAGAGTGTTCAGGTGGTCCAAAGTGTGAACAAAAAGCAAAAGGAAAGTGGCAACTGCCCACAATGTCAGTCTCTCGCCAAGGTTCTTGTAGCTAAACCGAAACACTGAAGCCAGAATCCGTGCACATGATCTCCAGGGACACGAGGGTGGGGGTGGGGGTGCTCCCAGCAATTCACGATCACGGGGGTAACCTGAGAACCCTGAGGAAAACACCAAACAGGCAACCCATCTGGTCATGATGCAGAGCCAAGACGCTGCTATGTCTCACGTCTGCCCAGCTCAGAAGCGCAACTACTGACTGTCACCTGCTCAGGCTTCCGATGCTTAAACACTGGTGTCACTAAACTTGCAATTGGGATTTCTGGTAGCATAGTAGGTTAGGAGCTGGGCTGGTAACTGCAAGGTCATCACTTTGAACCTACAAGTCACTCTGCAGGACAAAGATGACGCTTTCTGTTCCCATGAAGATTTACAGCCTCAGAAGCCCTATAGCGGGCCGCTCTGAGTTGGAACCGACTCGGTGACACACCATCACTTCCAGGAAGCAGTGTTGGGTGAGCAGCAGCCGCAGAGCACCTGAGCACCACACAACTGCGTCAGCACAGTTGGCATTTTAGTGTAGGCTCTCTGAGCAGATTTGTAATCAGCTTTCACATTTTCATCAACAAATATACTCACATCCAGATTCAGGTTCCACAAAATAAGTCACTAGAACAGAAAAGGTAAAATCTGGGCCATGCCAAACCAAGTCAAAAAACCAACCTCACTGTTGAAGATCAAAGACTACAGTCTGAATTACACCTCCACATAAAGAAAACTCAAATCCTCACAAACAGACCAGTAAGCAACATCATGATAAACAGAAAAAACTACTGAAGTGGTCAAGGATTTCATTTTAGTTGGATCCACAATCAACATTCATAAAAGCAGGAGCCAAGAAACCAAATGAAACACTGCATTTGGTGAAATCTGCTACCAAAGGCCTCTTTCAAGTGTTAAAAAGCAAAGATATTGTCCAACCACTCTGGAAAACAATATGGCACTTCCTCAGAAGGTTGGAAACAGAAATACCTTATGATCCAG
>NW_006408678.1:2212423-2213264 GCF_000296735.1 Chrysochloris asiatica | reverse complement strand
TTCAGATGATCTCTAAATTCAGGTGGGATATATTCAAGGTCATATTTTGGCTCTCGTGGACTTGTTTTCATTTTCTTCAGCTTCAGTTTGAATTTATATATGAGTAATTGATGGTCTGTTCCACAGTCTGCCCCTGACCTTGTTTTGACTGATGATATGGAGCTTTTCCATCTCCTCTTCACAGTTGCAGTCAATTTGATTTCTATGTATTCCATCTGGCGAGGACCATGTGTATACTCGTCTGTTATGCTGTTGTAAGGTCCAATTGCCCTATAGTAACTAATTTTTAAGAAAGGATCAGGAAGAAGTGGGAAAATGTTTAGCATCAACAACTCCCCGGATGCAGAAACCACCTTCCCCCTTAACTCTGGCTAAACTTGGCTTCTGTAACACTGCTTATGTAAATTCCTCACATCTGAGTGGGCCCGCCTGACTCACAGGATACTATGTCCAGCGGCCAAGGCTAACCTTGAGAACAGCCGGCCAAAGTTAATCTTGAAAACTGTCCCAGCAGCTGCACCCCTCGCCCCAAATTAAACTTGAGAAGTAACTGTCCCAGCTGATGTACACCTAGCCCCCACCGTAACAGCTCATACATACATCATACCCTTGGTTTGTACAAGATGTCAGACTGCCTATGTATTAATACTCTTTGAAAAACGGGTCGGGCTGCGGTTTTTCCCACTTTTAGGGAGGCTGTAGTCGCTGACCAGCTTTAAAGGCTTCCTTATAGATCCTGAGAGTCTTGAGTGGTCATCTGGGTAAAATGAGACACAACACTGTCTAAAGAAACGTTATTCGAAGTGAACAAATTATTGGTTTTTCAGAATTCTATCATGCG
>NW_006408678.1:2184027-2211247 GCF_000296735.1 Chrysochloris asiatica | reverse complement strand
GGGCATGGGGGAAGGATTGCATGGAGGGGATTGTAACTATGGCAATGATACGATATATGATAGAATGAATGTAAAACCAATGTTCTCCCATGTAAACTATCACATAATTCACAACAACAACAAAAAAAAAATACCGGTGGCATAGCTTTCAGAATCATAGCAACTCACAAGCCACCACAGTACGACAAACTGACAGATGAGTGGTGACCTGTCCCTAGAGAAGGACATCATGCATGTAGACGGTCAGGGAAAAAGAGTCCCTCAGTGAGATGGACTGACATAGCTGCGGCAACAGTGGTTAAGACCTAACAATGGCTGCGGGATGGTGTAGGATCAGACAATGTTTCACTCAGAACCAACTCAATGGCACCTAACAACCACCACCGAATCCCCAAACCCAATGCTGATTATGACTTATAGAAAAGTCTACAGGATGGAACAGAACTGCCCCAGAGGGTTTCGTTATAGAAGCAGACTGCCACATCTTTCTCCTGTGGAGCAGCTAGTGAATCCAAAGTGCTGACCTTTTGGTTAGCAGACCACTTAGCTTGACCACTGCACCACCAAGATCCCTTTAACAACAAAACAACATGTATTTCTATTTCTTCAGCACTGACCCTCAGCACTGACTGGAAGGTAAAGATACAAGAGTGGACGAGAGGAAGGCCCTTGTGAGGAGGTACCCGTACACAGGCCTGGATGAAGCAGTCAGAACAGAGTGTTGGCCTGTGAGAGGGAATCCACTTGCTCTGCCTACATACCCTCGTGGCCCATGAAGAAAGAGGAAGAGGCAACGTGAGCAAGCCTGGCCTGCCACTCCTCACGGCTCAGCCTGAACTCACGATCCGGCCCTCCACATCACGGCCATCTGGGGCAAGCTAGGCAGCCCTCTGCGTACTTCCAGTGCAACCTGGCAGCTCGTGGCCAACAAGCCTGTAGCCAGAGAGGTTCCAGGCTGTTAGTCAAGAGCAATGGGTTCATTCCAGGTCAACCCCGAGCTGAGAATGTTCCTTGAAAAAGCACTGGACAGTGAACAACTTGTATGGAAAGTGCAAAATGGAACGTAATTTGCTGTGTAAACGTCTATCAAAATCATAAAATGTTGCTGATGTTGTTAAGTGCCATTGAGTCGGTTCTTACTCATAGCAACCCTGCATCGGGTTTCTTAGAGCAGCTGGTGGGTTTGAACAGTCAACCTTACAGTTAGCAGTCCAGTGCCTTTCCTACAGCACCACACCAAGAGGGGTGGGGGGGAAGCCACTAGGGATCACAACAATCTGATCCTATAGTGCACAGGGTCACCAGGAGTCAGGGCCAAGACAACAGCATCCAACTGTTACTTTGCAGAAAGCTGAGATCAAATGACATAAGCCTCAGCTACATGTTGTTGTTAGCCATCCATCAGTTTCGACTCATAGCGACCCTGTACAGGGTTTCAGAGTGCGGCTGGTGGGTTTGAAGTGCCCACCTTGTGGTTAGTGCAGTTAGCAGTCCAGGGTTCCTCCGACAACACCACATCAGGGCCCTCATGTTACAGAATCACAATGAAACAGGAAACCCTTGAAATAACTTTGACCAGCAAACTAACGTCCAGTTTAAAGAAAAATCGAGAGAGAAACCATTCCAAACCTGCATCTGCTCCAAGAGCCCCGTCAGAGTCTGTAGCCAGGCCATGGTCTGGATGTATTGCCCCGTGTTCATGGTTTTGAGCTCGGATCTTAACTCTGGAATAATGGCACCAGTTCGCCAGCCATGCTTTAGGGTCAAATCCTGATTCCAAAAATCAGAAAGTCAACATTAATCTCAACTGAATTCAAACTCCTTCATTACTTTTCCCAAACACAACAGGCATTCATGTAATTACTTCTTAATTGTAATGGTTAGTTATTAACCAAGTGGAATTAAGCAAATTACACTGAACTAAAACCACTGAAGCCCCAGGCTTCAACCATGTCACCCCACATAAGTTTGGGTTCTAGAAATAACTGTGAATTATACCCCTGCAGAAGCCAGGGTCTGGAATCATTAACCACGGTTTGTAAGAAACAACAAGGCTGGGAACAGAATAAGGCGCAACGTAAACTCCAAACGACACTTTATTTGATTCATTCAAGCACCTCTAGGGAGCACCTACTACGTCCACGCCAGGCCCTACAGGCAACCCAGGGCCTATTGGAACTATGAAGTCAGGTGCTTGGAATGCGTCATAAGCATGCAAAGTCACATTTTTCATTCCAAAGCTTGTGATCCCATAATCTGGCAATAGGCAGTGAGGTGCAGTGCATCACTTACTATGGCCCATGCATAGTCTGAAACTCACACCAAACCACTGGGTGGGATAAATGCAAATAAAGTGCCTAGCACACCTGTGAGAGTGGACCATGCAAATAAGGTACATGGAACCCTAATGAGGGGATTGTTAGCTCTGTTAGGCTTAAAGAGAGCCAGTCTTAGAGCAGAGGTGGGAGTAAAGAGCCTCCTTTGGACCCAGGGTCCCTGTCCTGATAACTTCTGACATCCAGGAAAACTGTAACACTGGAGACAGCATGAGACAATGAGAAGCAGCCTGGCTGAGAAACAGAGGCAGCAGAACCAGAGACCAGTAAGAGCTGGCACGGTGAGCGTCCCAGCCCACAGAGCAACAAAGCTACAGGGGTGTGCTGACCCACAGAACCGGGGAGCTGGGCGTCTTCAGGCAGGAGGCTTGATGGCAGAGTGCAGTGCCCATGAGCACTAGGCAGAGCTAGGCTCGCCAACCCACAGAACAACGAGAGAGATGCTTGGAGCTAACACAGAGGAGTGCTCCCAGGAGGGAGAGTCACAAAACAAGATGCAGAGGGCCTAGAGCAGAATGGGAGGGGGCGAGCTGGGAGGACGGGAGCTGCACACAGGGAGGCTAGATCATGTGGGGTCTTGTAGGCAACTACAGAAAACTCAGGCATCTACTGTGAGGGGGAGTTTTAAAGAAAGCAGTAGTTTAGCTTAGATGGTCCACTCTGGCTACTTACCCAAAACTAGAATCCACACCTTATAAGGCCTAAGGATTCATTTTTAAACTTATCAATATGTCTGTTTCTTTCTCCTTGAGTACTTGAAAACCTATAGCTCATTCTTTTAACTACTCCTAATAATGGTAAACATTTGAAGGTAGATTTGGTTTCTGAAAAAATAAACAAAATTGACTTGAAACATACCTAAGGCTAAAGAACCTGATAATAGTAGTAATGATAATAATAAAACCAGTTTTCTCCTGTACTTCAGACTGCCTCTCAAATCTATTCCAAAGGGGCAAGAACCAGCACCAAGTACGGAAGAAAGTTCTAGATTCCTGAGGCAACTTCTTGAAGGATTCATTGTCCACTTAACTTCTCACATAGTAGTTAAAGAACTGGTCTCATACACCAGAATAACTTCATGCTACCTGGCTGCCATTGTTAAATATTTTAATCAAAGGTTCTATAAAAGAAGCCTGATCAAAAGGGGGGAGAAGCAGAACAGAATTTAAAATTCTCAGGACTTGAGTCCATGGAGAATAAATGAATGAAACTGCTTGAGATCATCTTTAACCTTAAACCAAAAATATCAGCTAAAGTCTTCTTAAAACCAAACAATAGTTTTACTTCATGACTTACCCTCATCTATGTAAGACTGACTCAGTGTGGGGGCCAAGATACAAAGAAGTATCTGTTAGCAGACTGTGACCCCGCCCCCGACCTTACTTGCCTCACCCTGAGCTTCAGGCTCTGAGAATGGAGTATTATGGGCCCTAGACTGCATCACTCTATAAAATATAAATTCATCCTATAAAAGGAACTGAGTACAGTAATAATTATGAGTAACTCAATCTTACTCCACCGACAGACTAAATCATAATTCAAGTCCTATGACACTCCTCTGGTCATTTCAAGGAGCATGAAAACAGCTCATTTTCACATCTGAGCTCTTTCATAGAAGTGCCAGTTTTACAGTCTTTAGATGTGGTACTGGAGGAAGCAGCCCTTGCTGAGGCTTGTGAACTTCTAAGATACACTAATGAAGTGTTTTGATGCATATCTAAAAGGAAAAAGAGAGAAAGCTCGCATTTCTTTCTTACCATTACTTAAGTGAAAAGGTGTTCTGATAAACTCTTATTGAGTAAACTGCTCATTTCCATCAGTTTCAAAAAAAAATATTATTTTCTTCACAACCCTGATCCCCAAATGGCCTACTCCTAGTTTTTATGAGAGCATAAAAATTACTATAAACAAAAGAGAAACATCTTAATAAGTGGGACTAACACATCATCCTTTTTTATCAACAAAGAAAGAGAAAAATCATTTCCTCACCGCCAAGTCGCTGTATATATGATCACCAAAATACAGGACTTTGGAGCCTCTCCATCCAGTAAGTTTCAAAAATTCATATAAATTGCCCTGTGTGCAGTAGGACAAGAGATAAACATATCATACGGCAGATAAGGGATGTGAAAAAAGGCTTTTATAATTTAAATATCAAAATACAGAGAGATCCCTTCGTGAGGCACCTTTTAGACCTTTGTTTTAAGTCAAATATGCTCTTCAAAAAGAATTCATGTGGCAAATACCCTGTCATTTTATACTTCACATGTGCCCATCTTTCCAAGTCAGTTATCATCAGCCACAAAACGTCTGTAGCTGAGAAAGTCTGCCACTCCAGGCTAGACCATGATTCCTTATACTATTTACTATGTCAGGCATTTAAATTATCATCAGTTGTGTAGGTAACTTCCTGGGAAACATTCTTGTAGCAATATTTAGCTACATCTGAATAATTTTCTTCAGTTCAATTCCTAGAAATGGAGTTGCTATATCAAAGCTTATTTTTAAGTTCTAGAAAATATAGTTGTAATACACCCATACCCAACCAGCAATATTCCATATCTGTATTTAAACAACAAAAAATAAATATCATAACATAATAATGGCCAGCAACTCAACTATTTATTCTAATGTTTGATAATCTTCTATGATACCAAAATATATGAAAACTTGTCATAAAACATCATATGTTAAACTTAACATAAACCCACTTTCCTCGGGATTGAACTATTAATTTGGGTGGATAAAGTGCTGCTGTCTGTCACATTAAAGACTTCTAAAAAAGAAATTTCCAAGGTTATGCTTAGAAAGCAGTGCCTCAAGTTTCATTTTTAAAGATGGCTATGAGTCACTAGCATTTTGGAAATAATGAAGTTTCAATCATTTTACCACCGAGTTACCCACCCTCAGTTAGAATGTGTCAACTCAGCCAAGGACTCAGAACTGTGCCTGGCACACAGAAAGCCAAAACGAACATGAGTCGTTACCCTTCTCACCGACCACAAAGCAAGGCGACTTAGAGGCAGGAGCTCGTCAGGACGTACCTGCTTGTAGATCTGGCCTTTCTGTAACTTGTGGATTCGATCCCATAGTAAGACACCTTTCTCGTTCACCTTTCGGAACGGTCTAACAAGATAAATGGGAAATGTGGTAACCTCTGGTGGTCAAAACTGCTGCCTGCTAAATGGAATACACTTACTCCTCGCTTACAACTATCTCCTTATCCATACATTTCCCACTTAGCGCAACAGGAAATAAGTCTACTCTCTGACTATTTTACACATTCATAATGGCATGGCAGGAACTGTAGAGGTTCCCATCCCTCAAGGAGGGTCTCGGGTGGCCTCTGGGGAGCTGGACCTCACGGCCCCACACCGTCTTCTCAGTCCCGCCACAGCCAGCTGTCACATGGGGGCACACAGAAAGCTCCAAGCCAACAGGAGCCTGTTCTGGGTTCTCAGCGACTCCCCAGCCTAGGGCCCTTGCACCTCAAATTCACTGCGGAGTGGGAAGGGAGGAAAGAAGGAGGCTCAGGAGGGTGTTTGGAAGGAATCTGTGTAAGTTTAATGACATCCCAAAGTAAGTGAAACTGGGCCTGAATCCTCCTTGGTGGGCACAGTGGGCAGCCTGGCTCCCAGCACCCAAGAAGCCCCACCCTCTGTGACACCCAGGGCCTAGAGGGTAGAGCTGGGCTTATACTCATGGGAGTGGAGCCCTGGAGGCAGCTCCTCTGGGAACCTCTGTCCCAGCCCAGGGGGGGTAGGTGAAGTGGTTAAGGTGCAGTCCAGTCACTCAGCCCTGCTTTATCCAGCCTCTTGTCCTCCAAACCTCCTCCTCAGACAAATAATCCATCACTGGACTCTTCACAGTGATGCGCATGGCAATAAACCTTAGCTGCTATTATTTCTATGACCATATTTTCTAAATTAAAAAAATATAGACAAATGGAAAGTCTGAAGACAGAAAAAAAAAAAATTTCTCCATGTTTATATTAATGCCTGAGGACTTGCTCCCATAAAGATGCTGTTGGTTGGTAAATGCCAACGAGTCAGTTCCAACTCATAGGGACGTTGTATAGGGTTTCTAAGGAGCAGCTGGTGAGTTTGAACTGCCGACCTTGCGGTTCATATCAACCTTGCAGTCCAGTGCTTATCCTACAGCGCCACACAAAGATGACAGCCTAGGAAACTCTATGGGTCAGTTCTGCTCAGTCACACAGGGGTTGCTACAAGTTGGAATCAATTGCACAAAGCACAACCACCACTCTCTGCACCTTTCACTATCATAAATAAAACAGGGTTGAACATAGGTGGAAGATTCTCACTATCATAAATAAAACAGGGTTGAACATAGGTGGAAGATTACGCAACACGTATCCCAGACATCCACAACAAAGGCAAAAGAAATGTGTGCCATGAACAGAAGAGCTGGGCTGACTGCCAGGTTCACTTTGTATAAACATGACAAAAGAGAGTCCTCAGAGGACATGGGGTCCTTCTCCCGATGATCACACCATCACACCGAAGCCAATACAGGAGTGTTTTATCACAGACAAAGCTGCTAACAATGTTTGCTTGCTGAATGTGAAGAGGACTGAAAATACTTACTGATGAAGATCAAAGACCACAGCCTTCAGCAATGGTTACACCTCAGTGTAAGGGAAAAAAATTCTCACCACTAATAAATGACATCAAGGTAAGTGGAGAAAAGACTGAAGTTGTCAGAGACTTCATCTGAAGGTTAGGGAAATAACTTAGGGCATAAGCCATTTGTGTGCTCAACCCTATGTTATGACACCCATGTTATGATCCATGTATGACACTTTAAATCAATGGATAGAGAGGAAGAGGTATGTTCTGGTTACTCACCGCAGGGGAGGTACATGTGGGTGAAAAATACTTCCAAATGGCCAGTATGATACAAATATAAGTTATCTTTACCACCCGAATGCAGTATTTCTTAGCACTCTTGGCATTTTGGGTGGAACAACTCTTGTGAGCAGGCCTGTCCCACCTGTTACAAGACATCTCATTTTAACATCCCTGGGCCCCTCCCACTAAATGCTAAGAGCACACACCAGTCTCTGTCACAGCCCAAACATTTCACTGTTCCCCTATTTTCCAAGAGCCCTATGTCAAAAACCAGTACAGGAGTCTTGGTAGAGACTAACTCCACTTGGTGCAAAACCTGTGTTCCAGAGAAGCTCTGCCAAGTCCCATGGCAATTTTAAATGCACAGCGCAGAGCGCCATTGGAAGACACGCCCACTGAGAGGTCCGTTGTTGCTGTCGTTTAGCTGTATTTCACAATGTAGCTGCATCAAAAGACCTAACTTACTATGCATTATTAAACATGGAGTTTTGATTGCTGCCAACTGTTTTCTTAAAGCGTGACTCATAGGTGTGTAGCAGCCCAGGCTGACTTGAGCGTCATTTTAAGATGTGTAAGTTGTCAGTTTAGTAACAACCTCACCCTTCTTCAGTGATTTGCCAGAAGATAATAAAAGCTTAGGACTCCTGGTGTGGCACTGTAGGATGAACACTGGACTATGAATCGCAAGGTCGGCAGTTCAAAGCCAACCTTGTAAGTCACCAGATCATTCTGTTAGTCCTAGCATGCTATTGCCTACCTAAAGATGGGATGGCTAGTAGTTGTTAAGATTCTCTCTATTCTAGATGTTCTTCAGTTTTCCTATAATTTATTTTTATTTATCCTGCTTGGTCTTGGAGATCATTTTGGATGTGAAGATTCCATTCAAGTCTGGAGTATATCTTGGAGATGCTACTTGGAAACCCTGTATAGGGTCGCTATGAGGCAGAACTGACTCAACGGCACTTAACAACAACAGCAAATAAAAGCTTTAATCTCGGAAGTGTATGATATTGCAACTAGATTTCAGCATGACTACTCTACACATCCTCACAGAAGGAAATGAACAAAATTGAGCCCTCTAGAAAGGCGGACAACTCACCTCCGTTTATCGTTAAAGAAGTTTGGCTTCTCGGCCTGTACAATGACCACATCAAACAGGTCCCTCCAGTCTTTTCCGACAATATACCTCATCCCTTTGTCCCTGGAACAACAGGGCAGCCAGGTTAGTCTCTGGTAAAAGAAGTACCGATTTTTGCCTCATTTTCTTTGGAATTTTTGACTATTAAAATGATTGGAATACAAGTGAGGCAGACGCCAGCAAAGAAAGAGGACAACTTACACAAAGCTACTGGGGCTGTTAGTGATGAGAAACATCTTCTTGCCATGATCTGCCAGTTTGGCCAGCACTGCACGTGTCTGCTCAGCATAGCAGATGTACTTTTCTAGAGCAAGAGAAAATTACATATCCAGATTCAACACGAAACCAGTCTGTCTATAAGCCCTTTCTAAGTGGGGCCTGTGGGGACCAACTACCCCAGGCACAGTGGGGGAACAAAAGTCTTAAGCAAGCCTGGTTCAGGGGAACATACTGGTACCCCTAGGCATCAATAACGCACACCTTGCCTCCTCCATCTAAGTGGAAAAGACTAAAGCAGCTAGCTCGTCTCCTTTGGAGGTGGGTTATGGCAAGTTCCAAGCAAACAAGGGGAGAGATCTAGGATGCAACTGTACTCTAAGGAAATGCACATAGTGCCTGCTCAACACCTGAAGACAAAGGAAAATATCTGTCCGGCTTCACAACAAAGGGGAAGGCTGACGCAACCATCAGCGACACTGTGGAGTACGTACCAATATCAGCTTCAATTGCTCTGTACATGATTCCTTTGATGTGAACATCACGAATTGAATCCTGGCAAAAGACACATTTTTTTGTTGGCGTAAACAAAACTGAGATAGCAACCCAAGGAGCATTCACCATCTCTTTCTTTACAGGTCTGACAGTCCAAACACTGAACAGAATATAAATTCTGGTGGCCCCTTAGGGAAAGCTAAGTTTCCATGGTGACAGAGGCCAGGTCCCTGGGAGAAGACAATTTGTGTACACACTTTTGAATGAAATTCCTCACTGGGAGCAGTGATAACTATGCCGTATCATGAACCTATGACTCCTGGTCACTGGGAGCACAGGAACAGAGAGCTTTTATCATCTCTGCTGTCTTTCCCCATCCTGACACCCCAACAGCAGGTTCTGCGACCAAGAAAGAGAGGCAGAGACCCACACAGACAAGTGGATCCTCCTTCACTCAGCAGGGCTACCCACAGGACGAAGAACTGCCAGCAAACAGGCACTGAGCAAGGAACAAGGAGAGGAAGAAGAGGGTGGCATCGTAAGTCTCAGCAGGTGTCACTGGAGAACCCCACTCACAGGTGGTACCAGGCCTCCAGAGAGCAGCAGAAGATGGGGCTGCAGGCAAACAGTGCTTTCAGCTTTCGACTGCTGGTGTATGAGTTCTAGTCTCAGTGGCCACTTCTGCAACATAAACTCAGCCTCAATCTCAGAGGCAGCAGAAGACAGTGGTTAAGAGCAAGGACGCCAAGGCCCACCTGCCTGACTTACAATCCAGGCATTGCTACTTAATGGCTGTGTGACCTTTGACAAGATACTCAACTTCTTTGGGTCTCAATTTCCTTATCTGTGGAGTTGTTGTTGTTGTTAAGTGCTGCCGAGTCAGTTCTGACCCATAGCAACCCTGTACAGGGTTTCTGAGGCTGTAAATCTTTACGAGAACAGAAAGCCTCATCTTTCTCCTGCGGGGCAGCTGGTAGTTTTGAACTGCTGACCTTAAGGTTCGCAGCCCGATTCGTAACCACTATGTTACCAGAGCTCCTTATCTGTGGAGTAGGGATGATAATAATAGTATATACCTCAAGATTTTGTTGTTGTTTTTTTCAAAAGATATTATTGTTGTTGTTGTTGTTACGTGCCATGGAGTCGATTCCGACTCACGGCGACCCTGTACAGGGTTTCCGAAGCTGTAAATCTTTACGGGAGTAGAAAGCCTCATCTTTCTCCCATGGAACAGCTGGTAGTTTCAAACTGCTGACCTTGTAGTTTGCAGCCCAATTCGTAACCACTACACTACCAGAGCTCCTTACAAGGATTAAATTAGTCAATATGCACAAAGCACTTAAAAAAACAACACAGTGAACTCTACCTAAGTGGTTGCTATGGGGGTAGTGAAACTTGTAGTAAACACTGAACTTACAAACGAGCATCTGTACTCAGGACTGCAAAGGGTCACTAAAAGTGACTCTTGAAGATTTTTAAAGATGAAGCATTTATATGCCCAAAGGGGAGAGATAAAAGCAAAGTATTTAAATGGGTGGTGTCGAGAAACTGTACTTCACACCCTTTATCTCCCAGAGATCCAAGAAATTAGTACCTTGGTATATAAATATATATGTCTTGAAAATACAGATATATCTAAATGCATAGCAACACATACAATTTGTTCAAGTTCTGAAGAAAAACAGTTTAGGCAGCTTAAAGAATGTTGTTGTTGCTATCAGTGCCAAGGAGTCAGTTCAGACTCATAGTGACCCTCTATAGGGTTTCCAAGGAGCAGCTGGTGAGTTTGAACTGCCAACCTTGTGGATCAAACTGACCTTGTAGCTGAGTGCTTCTCCTACAGGGCCACACTAACAATAGGAGCAATAAAAACAGCACTGCGACGTTAACAGGGTTTCTGCAGGGTCTTACAGAGCCTATGTGGGACCTTTGTGTGCAACAGAAAAAAAGCAGCAAAGCAAACGGCACTCAAATGTTGTGGTGCTGTAGGATAAGCACTGGGCTGACAACTGCAAGGTCAGCGGTTCAAACCCACCACCTGCTTCTTAGAAATCCTATACAGGGTCACTACGGGTTGGAACCGACTCAACAGAACTTGACAACAACAGTGATAACGTAAAGGTTGGCAATTTAAAACCACCCAACAGTACCACAGAAGAAAGGATTTGAAGTCTGTTTCCGCAAAGATTACAATCTTGAAACTCCATAGAATGGTTCTAGTCGGTGTCACTGTGAGTAGGAAGCAAGCAGGAAGCAGTAGGCTTTTGTCTGGCTAACTACTGTCCCACTGGCTCTCAGCCTGGGCACAGATGTAACTTCTCTTCATGGAAAGACACCCCTTCCCATAGACAGGTGCTTTGGGAACATGCTACAGACTAGATTTCAGTTCCTACCTTTATCCAGGTACACTGGTCCTGTCCTTTAGATCACAAATGATTAGAAAAATGTGATTCTTTTTTAATTATCTTGCTCTAATAATATACATTATATAATATATTCTTTTTTATATATATTATAAATTATATAATATACAATATATTTTCTTGCTATAATAATATTATAATAATACACATTTCTACCAGTTTTTAAGATTCAACAACAAATCAAAGAGATCCCAGCTGAGACTTAAAATACTGAATCTCTTACAAAGATTCTGTAGCTTTCCTGAAAAGCTAACACAGAAGACAACATCTTAATCTCTAACAGTTGATACAACCTTGACATCTTTGTAGAGGTGGACAGGCTCATAGTCGATGTTGTTTTTCAGAAAGTATTCGTTCACACAAGACAGAAGGGTCATCTCCGGCAGGGAGAAGATGTCCATAAACTGCTTCATAGTGTTTCCATGAGAACTCTGCAGGTGGGGGGAAAGAACACTTTAGAAACGGAAGGCTGACATCAATCAAGAGGCAACAAAGCACTAGAGAGGAGTAGAGATGCTGGATGCCAAAAGTTAGACCCCTGTCCCTAAGGAAAATTCTGATAATGAAAATCTAAAAATGGCCTAGTCAGGTATGTAGGAAAGGATTAAGAAAGAAAAATCAGGAAAGTGCCTTGAGTGGGGGCAGAGGGAAGGGAGACTCCTCTTAAATAAACTAATCTTTGCTCTCAAATAGTGTGGCTATTGTGTGCTGTCATGTGGATTTTTAACTTGTAATGACACTAGAGGAGGGAGTAGAAATGCCACACAGAGCTTCCTGGGCTGGAATCTCTACGGGAGCAGGTATCCAGGTCTTTTTCCTGTGGAGCTGCTGGCAGGTTTGAACCGCTGACCTTTCAGTTAGCAGACAAGCACTTAACCACTGCACCACCAGGGGTCTCTCAAAACACAATCTCACGTTTCCTTGTTAATTCTGAGCCAACAGTAGGAGAGTCTGGTAGTTCGAGCTCCTTATTTTAGGCCACAGTTAAAGAAGAAAAAAAGACAGGTTGCTTTAAATAACTACAATCCTTATTATTACCTTGCCATAAAAGTCACTCATTTGTTCCAAGGGCACGTGGGATCCCTCGTACATTTCGATGACTTCTTCATCAGGGACGACACTGAGACCTCTGGAAAATGCAGTGAGAATGCCATTAAAGAGAGCAGTATATGTCAGAGCCTATCACCTGTAGGGATTGTCAGCGGAGCTGCAAGATGCTGTTGTCACAATGAAGGGGAATGTGTCACCAGGTAAGACACTGTGAATATTATCACCTTGTTATTGTAGGGGCCGTCAAGTCACTTCCAACTCATGTACAACTGAACGAAATGTTGCCCAATCCAGCACCATCCTCACAAATCGTTCCTAAGGTGAAGCCCATCATTACAGCCACGAGTTCATCTAGTCCATGAAACAACATTCACCATCACATCTGTCTTTACAAGTCTGACAGCCCAAGCACTGAGCAGAATCTTAAATTCTGGCGGTGCTTTATGGACAACTAAGTTTCCATGGTGACAGTGACTCTTTTTCCCTGACCTTCAACTTTACTAAGCATGACGGCTTTCTCCAGGAACTGATTCCTCCTGAAAATACGTCCAAAAAAGTCTAGCCACCCTTGTTTCTAAGAAGCATTCCAGCTGCACTTCTTCCAAGACATTCATTCTTCTGACAGTCCACGGAATAGTCACTATTCTTTGCCAAAACCACAATTCAAAAGCATCAATTCTTTCTCAGTTTCCTTATTTACCATCCAGCTTCCACATGCGCATGAGATGGCTGAAAATACCATGGCTTGGGTATGCCTCAGTCGTCAGAGTAATATCTTTGTTTTTTAAATATTTTAAAGAAGTCTTTTACAGCAGATTTACCCAATGCAATATGTCATTTGATTTCTTGCCTGCTAATTCAGGGGCATTAACTGTGGATCCAAGCCAAATGAAATCCTTGACAACTTCAAGGATTTGAAGCCACAATGCTTTAATCTTTGATGGTGAATGCTGATTATGCTAGTGACAACACCTACTCTCTGCCAGATAGGAATTCAGCCAGTCATTTCATTCTCAACCATCTTCAGAAGGAGCACACTTTTCTTCCCATTTTTCAGCTGAAGCAACTGGAGCACAGAGTATCTTCTCCAAGGTCCCGTGCCAGGCTTTCTGCTTCTAGGGTACACAATCTTAAGCTACCACATCGCCCTGCCTACCTCAACAAGGTATAGGCTTTCTAAGAACTTACTTTTTGGTGTTTGTTTATGGGTTTTTTTTCTGCAGGTTTCTTTTTAGTATCTTAGGGCAGAAAAGGGTCTTTGTGTCTCCATCATCCTCACTCTCTTGCCTTCCAACACTCTTCCCTGAGGAAGGACCCTATTTTTGCTACAGAAATCAGATAAGACATTAAGAATAGACCAGATCACTCTGGACAATGATCTTGGAAAGCAACTGACCCTGAAGGAGCAGCAGTTCAGGAGCACACTCCATTTCAAAAGTCTAAAAGGCAAAGGAGGAGTCTACTGAGTGACGTCAGTTCGCTGCCCCCACCCAGGTCCTGCCCAGCTCTGCCCAGGCCACTGCTGCTGAGAAGATAGACTCATAAAACCCAACTCCACAAATATCAGCTCAAAAGAAGAGGTGAAATCCACTAGCTCCCATCAGCTGACCTCTCCTGAAGACAGGGCCCTTAGAAGCCACCCCACACAGGTGAGGAAACACCAATTTTAACAGAGGTTGAGAGAGAAGAAGCTAAACTAAGATATACAAGCTTTTTTTCCTTTTTTTAAGGTACAAGCATCTCAATATAAACCACACTCTTGAACTCCCTCCCATATAAGACAATTTGAAAAGGCAAAATCCTTCATTGTAAAGTCACAGAGCTACACGACTAAGAAAATTACTTTTACGGATTATAATAAATATATAAGAAAATATCTGCTTATCCAAACCACTCAGTTACCATGGTGAGAACAAGGCATGCTCCAGCACCCCAACATACCCTTCACCCTAACCTCCTGGGAAGGACCCTCACTCATCAGCTTTCCAGCAGTCACTTCCAGAAATCCAGCTTCCCTGCCCCCTCCACAGTCTAGGTAAGGTGCCCTCCTGAACACCCCCTTGTGGTCTGATCACATCTCCATCATCACCTTTGTGCTCTGGACTACAGTCGCTGGGCAGCTTCCCACAGGCGTTCCAAGATCCTTAAAGGCAGGAATCATGTCTTCCCCATCCTTATAATAAAGCAGCTAGAATGGCAGCAGGCCTCAATAAATGTGAGTGAGGGAGTGAGGGAGTGAGAGCAGGCACACCACAGCCTTCCCCATCACTAGACACAGTGGCCCCAGAAGCCCAAAGCCACTTGGTCATGCTGCATAAATTCAACTGACCTCCTGTAGCTCTTCTTACCTGTAGACAGTTCCCAGCTGGATGTAATGAAAAGCGTCAATCTTCATCAAGATTGCCTTTAAAAACACAAAGCACATGCATTTGCCTATTTAAAGAGACACATTGCAGGTCTCCTTAGCCATCTTATCAACATTAGGGTGCCATAATAAGGAAGCACACTGGATGTTACTGAAAGGTTTGCTGCTAATTAAAGCAAACTATACAACTCATTCAGGAAATGGCCTCTCAGCAAATGAAAAAAAACACGCCTGGGGGCTTCACAAAGTTTGTGGGGAAATTCCACAGTATCTTTCAATTCCATCTTCCATGAACTTTTTAAAGTTCCCTCATAAGGCACTGGGCTCTACCCCAAAACCTAAAACTGACTACTGGGAAAAAGCGGGACCTCCCTAAGAACTAAGTGCATTGACGTGTTTCTACTGTGTAGCCTCAAGAAGACTTGACCCAAACATGTTTGAATAACGCAGGTCTGTAGCCCTGTAGAAAAGAAGTTAAAGGCAACTTCCATGTCCAGCAAGGAAAAGGACCAAGAGAACATCATGTTCTCAAACACTGTTAAACTGCAAAGAAACATGAGAACTCAGCCTACCCGCTGAACATCATAATGAAGTCCACGAATGGCAAAATCGGGGTCATACTCATACTTCCTGATTTCTGCGGGATACTAGAAAAGAAGAGAGAAAAAAGATTTTACTGATCATGTCCAGAGTTCACAGTGTCCAGACTTGACCCTGGTACAGAGTATGGTGCATGATGCACTTTGTGGGAAGAAGGCTCAGCAAGGACACACAGACCACAGCACCAGAGCTTCCCTCCCGGGACAGTCCCTCTCACCTCTCAGTGAGGCTGCAGGGGGCGCTGGGTGAGGCTGCAGGGGGCACTGGATGAGACTGCAGGGGGCACTGGGTGAGACTGCAGGGGGCGCTGGGTGAGACTACAGAGGGTGCTGGGTGAGGCTGCAGGGGGCACTGGGTGAGACTACAGGTGGCGCTGGGTGAGGCTACAAGGGTGCTGGGTGAGGCTATAGGGGGCGCTGGATGATGCAGCAGGGGGCTGGGTGAGGCTGTAGGGGGTTGGCAGAGCTCTCCCTCCTGCTAGCCCCTCTCTCCTTCTGCCAGCTCCATCCCCACTCCTACCAGGCTCCTCCTTCTAGTTGACTTCCCACTGGCCCCCTGCTCAGGTTTATCTGCCCAAGGCCAGATCAGGCCTCATCCCCACCTCTGATTTCTCTCATCCCTTCTGGTCCCTTCTCATGGCTCCAGAGCACATCAGCTTCAGCCTCCAGTGCCTGGCTTCCACCGGGGGTTAAGGTTGATGATAAGGGAGAGTTGGAAGGTACCCTCTCGGTTACTAAAGCACAGCTGTCCCCAAACGAAGCCAGCTATCCACTCGGGTCATGTTTGAGCACTCTGGATTCCAGTAGCAGAGCTCATGAAGAGACCCAGGGTCCTCTCCACATGGCTGTCATCACTTTTCTCATCTGGCTCACCCACAGAAAGACAGGCTGAGGCTGAAAGGACCCCACTCAGCCCGGGGAGGCTCCTCTTAGCACATGGCTTCCCGTACCTACTCCAACCGTCAGTCTTAAGACTCATATGACTTCCGGAGACCGCCTAGCTCCTGGGTATTAAATCATTCCTCACCTGATGTAAAATGTACAGCCCCCTCCTACTCTCCTGAGCCAGGTACCTAAGTCCTCCCCCAAATCTCCCTCCTCCTCTGTCCATCACACAGCAGAGTCTCAGAGGCGCCCCAGGAAACACCCTGGCTTTGGTCACATGTGGATGCAGCGAGGCAGGGAGTCAAGCCATGGCCTGTGTGCTGCCCTCAGAGGGAGAGGGTCACCAGGCAGGACAGGGTATTCACCTGGGTCTGAAGCAGCATCAAGACTACTAGGCGGTATACTTGCAACCATGATGTTGATCATTTAAATGGCCAGACAACTATCAGGACTCAAGGAAACCACTTTCTAAGGCTGCGCTTCTAATTCTTCACGGTCAGGGGGGCACAGGAGAACATTTCCTGATACCACCAGGCTCAACCGCACATGGCAAGTGTTCAAGCCATGCTGCAGTGCCGAAGTACTAAGTCCACTGCCACATCTGGGCTCATGTACCTAACACCTGGAATCCTGGTGCGGCGCTGTGGGCTAATGCATCAGACTGCAAAGTCATTTGAACTGCAAGGTCTGTGGTTCAAGCTCACCAGCTGCTCCTTGGAAACCCTATATAGGGTCACTATGGGTCAGAATCAACTCGACAGCACTTAACAACAACAACCTAACACCTGTCACAAATGCCAAAAAATCACTAAGCTGACCTTCCCACCCACGGCGTTTCCAAGAATTCTGAAAGTTGGACACAACCATTCTTCTTGACATATTAGCTACAGTCTACCCAGAATGCAACATCCTGCTACCGAAATGAGCCAATGGGACTTGAGTATTCTGGACGTTCCTTTGTAGCTTGGGACACGTGACTGATAGGCAAGGAGCGGCCTCTGTAAAAGATGCCACTGAGAAGGGGGCTTTCATTCAGCTTGGACTGTGTAACACATACTATACTAACCACTTTCAGCAACTTACTTTTAATGACTCCTCACTACACCACAGCATGAAAATACTGAAATTGTGAAAGATTTCCTTTTACTTGAATCCACAATCGACACCCATGGAAGCAGCAGTCAAGAAATCAAAGAAGGTGTTGCATTGGACAGTGTGCTGCAAAAGGCCTCATTAAAATATTAAAAAAACAAAAATGTCCCTTTAAGGATTAAGGTGTGCCTGGCAGAAGCCATGGCATTTTCAATAGCCTCATATGATTAGAAAATTAAACAATGAGTAAGGAAAACCGAATTAGAATTGATGCCTCTGAATTATGCTGTTAGTGAAAAATACTGAAAGTGTCATGGACTGCCAGGAGAATGAACCAATCTGTTTTGGTAGAAGTACAGTCAGAAAGCTCCTTAGAAGCCTGGAAGCAAGACTTTGTCTCACATCAGTTGGACATGTTATCAGGAAGGACCAGTCCCTAGAGAAGTCCACAATGTTTGGTAGAGAGGCCACAAAAAAAGCAAGACCCTCAACAAGAGAGACGGATACAGTGTCTACAACAATGGGCTCAAACAGAGCAAAACTTGTGAGGAGGACGCAGGACCAGGCAGGGTTTCATTCACTTGTACATGGGGTTGCTCTAAGTTAAAACCTGAAAATTACAATAAAATTACAAAAGGAAGGTTGTTGTTAAGTACCATGGAGTCGGTTCCGACTTATAGTGACCCTGTATAGGATTTCCGAGGCTGTAAATCTTTACGGGAGGAGAAAGCCTCATCCGTCCCCCATGGAATGGCTGATAGTTTCAAACTGCTGACCTTGAGGTTAGCAGCCCGATTCATAGCTACTACGCTACCAGAGCTCCTGATGAAGAAGGTAAAACCTCCCATTTTACTATTGAATAGTCTGGAGATGAGAGTCCGGGAACTTGCCCAGGAACACACAGCTGGAATGTGATTGAGCCAGTATTTGAACTTGGGCATACTCAAACCTACCTCCAACCACTATGTAATCAACTCTAAGCCGACCTCTGAGACACCACAGTGGACACTCACCACCTCCTGCTATTATGTTAGCACCTGCCACCTCAGAAGGACCCAGCCAGTATGCAGTAAGGACTCAAGGTTAAGGGTGTGGTGCTGAGCATTTCCACTGGAGAGGATGCATGGAGAAGGGCGGGGAGGAGGGGGGTACGCCTCACATGTGCACTGCGGACTGTCTGGCAGCTCTTTTTGTGAAAAAGACTTATCTGAGCTTCTCAACAGGTCTCAGTGACCCTGAGTATATTCTATCTGAATTTAGAGGCCATCCCAAGAACAAATTTGAAGCATTAGACACTAAAGACCAGAGGCCAGAAGAGTGGTGGGATGACATCAAAAACATTATACTGGAAGAAAGCAAAAGGTCGTTAAAAAGATAGGAAAGAAAGAAAGAAACGACCAAATGATGTCAGAAGAGAGTCTAAAACTTGCTGTTGAAGATACAAGAACTAAACCAACTGGAAGAAATAATGAAGAGAGGTGAACAGAAAATTTCAAAGGGCAGCTGAAGAAGACAAAGTCAAATATTATCTTGAAATGTGCAAAGACCTGGAGTTAGAAAACCAAAAGGGAAGAACACACTTAGCATTCTCAAGTTGAAAGAACTGAAGAAAAATTTGAGCTTCAAACTGTAATACTACAGGATTCTATGGGCAAAATACTAAATGATATTTGTTGTTGTTAGGTGCCACCAAGTCAGTACCGATTCATAGCAACCTTATGCACAGCAGAACGAAACACTGCCCTGCCCAATCCTGGGCCAACCTCACCATTGTTGCCATGCTTGAGCCCATGATTCTGCCACTTTGCCAATCCATCTTGCTTTCTCTTTTTCTCTGACCCTCCACCTTACCAAACATGATATCCTTCTCCAGACACTAGTCCCTCCTGACAATATGAGATGATATAGGAAGCATTAAAAGAAGATAGAAAGACAACTTAAAGGTAGTTTTATAACATAAAGGGGGGAGTTGTTGTTGTTAAGTGCTGTCGAGTCATAGGGAGTAGTTAATCTTACAATTCAGGAACAGAGGACCCTAGGACCATAAAGGGAGAAGAGTACGAGCGGAATGTGGGACCGTATCCAGAGAAGTAGTGACACCAGAGATGGAGGCAGAGATGATGACATGGAAGAGATAGAGCAGCTGAGGACTCTAGACTCATGTAAAGAGAAATGCTGTGTGCTGACGGCCAGGAGGTAGGCTTGCAGAATGTGCCCTTTGGTTGTTTAAATGATTATATATTCCTGAGTGTTTATGTGTACATCAAAACAAAACAAACAAACAAAAAACAACCTAGAGGGAATAGAAACAAATAGCATTGAATGATGATTATAATCATCATTGGGCTCAAACAGAGCAAAACTTGTGAGGAGGGCACAGGACCAGGCAATGTTTCATTCAGCTGTACATGGATTGCAGTAAGGAGGGATTGTAATCATTGCAATGAAACAAAATACGATAGGATGAATGCAAACCAATGTTCTCCCATGTTAACTATCACTCAATTCACAGTCAGAGCTTTAAAAAAAAAAAAAAAGGAAAGAATACAGAATCACTATACCACAAAGAAATGGTATATGTTTAACTATTTCAAGAAGCATATGATCAAGAACCAATGGTACCGAAGAAGTCCAAGCTGCCCTGAAGGCATTGGTGAAAAAAACAAGGCTCCAGGAATTGATGAACTATAAATTGAAATCTTTCAACAAACTAATGCAACACTGGAAGCTCTCACTCATCTATGCCAAGAGATTTGGAAGACAGCTACTTAGCCAACCAACTAGAAAAGATTCATATTTGTGTCAATTCCAAAGTGTGGTAAGGACTGCAGACACCTTAGAACAGTATCATTAGTACCACACGCAAGTAAAATTTTGCTGAAAATAATTCAAACACGGTTGCAGCAGTACATCAACAGGTAACTGCCAGAATTCAAACTGGATTCAGAAGAGAATATGGAGCAAGAGATATCACTACTGATGTCAGATGGATATTGGCTGAAAACGGAGAGTGCCAGAAAGATATGTACCTGTGCTCCACTGGCTATGCAAAGACATTCAACTGTGTGGATTATAATAAACTGTGGATAACATTGCAAATTACAGAATAGTTCACTGTGCTCATAAGGAACCTTTACATAGACTTAAGAGACAGTTGATCAAACAGAACATGGGGATACTGAAAATTAGAAAAGGTGTGTGTCACAGTTGCATCCTTTCACCATATTTATTCAATCTGGATGCTGAGCAAATAATCCAAACAGTTGGCTTATATAAAGAAGACTAAGGCCTCAGGATTGGAGGAAGATTCTTGAAAAACCTGCAATATGCTGATGGCCAACCTTGTTTGCTAGAAGCAAAGAATACCTGAAATATGTACTGACAAAGATCAAAGATCACAGCCTTTAGTTTGGGTTGCACCTCAATGTAAAGAAAACAAAACTCCTCACAGCTGGACCAGGAAATAACATGATAAACAGAGAAGTTGTCCGAAGATTTCATTCTGCTTGGATCCACAATTAATGCCCACGGAAGCAGACGTTAAGAAATTAAACAGTGTGTGGTGCTGTGGGTTAATGCACTGGACTGTTTGAATTGCAAGGTCAGTTTGAATTGCAAGGTCAGTGGTTCAAGCTCACCAGCCACTCCTCAGAAACCCTTTACAGGCTTGTTATGGGTCCGAATCGACTCAACTCACTTAACAATAACAACATTGCATTAGGAAAATCTGCTATAAAAAACCTCTTTTCAGTGTCCAAGAGCAAAGATGTCACTTTGAGGACTAAGGTATGCCTGATCCAAGCCAATGCATGTGGAAAGTTGGACAATGAATAAGAGCATTTGAATTACGGTGTTGGAGAAGAATATTCAAAGTACATGGACTCCCAGAAGAACCAAGAAATCTATTTTGGAAGAAGTACAACCAGAATGCTCCTCAGAAGCAAGGATGGCAAGACTTCATCTCTAATACTCTGTGGACACGTCATCTGGAGGGACCAGTTCTTGGAAAAGGACATTACGCTTGGTAAAGTGGAGGGTCAGGGAAAAAGAAGACTCCCAACAAGATGGACTGACAGTGGCAACAACAATGTGATCAAACACAACAACTGTGAGACTGACACAGAACCACACAGTATTTTGTTCTGCTGTGCATAGGGTCGCTATAAATTGGAACCAACTCGATGGCACCTAACAACTACTACTAGCCTCTGCTCCTGTCCAGTACAGTTTTAGATGAGTCACTTAATCTCCCAGGTGTCTTCCTTCATTGGATTGAAATGATGTCTATGTTCCTCTCTTGCCCAAAGGTTGTCAGATTCCCTATACGTCAACCAAGGCAAATGTCCCCATGATAGACCTCCATAGATGTTCTTGGCTGTGACTACACGCACACACACAAACACACATACACAGCATCTCTGGAATTAATCAGTAATAGCAGCATCCTTCCCAGAAAGCCAGAGCCGCTCCCATCAGCCAGTCAGTTACATGTCTCTCCAGTGACCTTACTGCTAGATTTTTTTGACTCATCATGGTTTAGAACCTTTCCACCAATCTGTGAGGCTCATTCAATGGGCAGAACCATGAAGATTACTGGAGTCCCTATATGATAAGAGTTTTATTTGAGATTTTTAGTAAAATCATTATTTATCCCCAGTATAATGTATCAGTGTTGTTGCTGTTGTTGTCAGGTGCCATCGAGTCAGAACCGACTCATAGCGACCCCATGCACAGCAGAACGAAACAATGTCCAATCCCGGGCCAACCTCACTACCGCTGTCACATTGATGCCATCAATGATGCCACCTGGCCGATCCATCTTGTTGGGGGTCTTCCTCTTTTCTCTGACCCTCCATCTTACCCAGCATGACATCCTTCTCCAGCGACTGTTTCCTCCTGACAATATGTCCAAAGTATGAGAGACGAAGCTTAGCCATCCTGGCCTCCAAGAAGCACTCTGGCTGCACTTCTTCCAACACAGATCTATTGGTTCTTTTGGCAGTCCATGGCACTTTTAGTATTCTCCTCCAACACCACAATTCAAAGGCATCAATTCTTCTATGATCTTCCTTATTCACCGTCCAGCTTTCGCATCCATATGAGGTTATTGAAAATACCATGGCTTGTGTCAGGCGCACCTTAGTCCTCAAGCTGACATCTCTGCTCTTCAATACTTTAAAAAGTTCCTGTACAGCAGATTTGCCCAATGCAATACGTCGTCTGATCTCTTGACTGCTGCTTCCGTGAATGTTGATCCAAGAAGAATGAAGTCCTTGACAACTTCAATCTTTTCTCCATTGATAAGAATGTTGTTTATTGGTCCAGTGGTGAGGATTTTTGTTTTCTTGACATTGAGATGCAATCCATACCGAAGACTGCGTTCTTTGATCTTCATCAGTAAATGTTTCAAGTCCTTTTCACTTTCAGCAAGCAAGGTTGTATCATCTGCATATCACAGGTTGTTAATGAGTCTTCCTCCAATCCTGATGCACATTTTTCTTCATAGAATCCAACTTCTCGTATTATTTGCTCAGCATACAGGTTGAGTAAGTATGGTGAAAGAACACAACCTTGTCACACATCTTTCCCAATTTTTAAACATTCAGTGTTCCCATGCTCTGTTCGAACAACTGCTTCTTGGTCCAATGTTATCAATAAGGGGCCCTAATAGCATAGTGGGTTATGAGCTAGGCTACGAATCCTAAGGCCAAAAGTTTTAATCTACCAGCCACTCCACAGCAGAAAGATAAGGCTTTCTGCCCCCATAAAGATTTACAGCCTGGGAAACCCTCTACAGGGTCACTATGAGGCGGAACCGACTCCATGGTACATGACCACAATCACCACCACCATAATGTATTAGTATGGTTCATTTGTTGTGATAAGTGTACCAGAGTAACCTAAGTTAACATTATGGAAAACTGTGCATAAGGTATACAAGAATCTTCTGTATTACCTTTGCAACTTTTCTACAAATCTAAAGCAAAAAGCTCATTTAAAAAACAACAACAGAGAGAGCCCACATTAAATAATGAGAGATGTAGCATGGTATATAGGTGACTATGTAAGGCGTCAGCGCTGATGTTAGGCTGTGGAAGTGAGCAATAGAATGACAGTCAGTGCCGAGTAACAAGACCTCTGACGAAGGTACGCATTTGTGGGTGACATCAAGAACTCTTCAAGCACTCCCTTCTATTATTCAGTGGTAGGCACTGAAATGAAAATTGAGAGGCGTTTATCACACTATAGTATTTCCATTTCTGGCAAAATTGTTCTCATAAAAAATCAAATTTTAAAAAAGTAATTATGAAGGAGCTGGAACATTTGCATTTGGTTTTGAGAAAGAGGCAAAATTGCAAGTGTACTGTGTGTCTCAAAAACAGATGTCGTTCCAGCTCTGCAAGCACACCAAGTGCATTCTGTCCTGGCAGGAAAAACGGCAGCCAAGTCAGTGCATCTTGGGAGAAGGGTTTTGTTTAATCAGAGCAAGCGAACAATCTACATGAGCACAATGAGCTCTATTCATATGTTGGCACAGTCAGAGTTATAAGATCCCTTTCATCAAAGTACAGACAATGGGCGTGAGATTTCAATGATCAGACATCTAGAGACTTTTCTAGTCACAATAATTGCACCTCTCATTTTCCCATCTATTTCATCTCTCTTCACCCCCAAAATTTTAGAAAGTGTGCATTTTCATGACTATGTATTTTCTCTGAATAATAAACCATTGAATAGGAAGGAAAGATGTGTCCAGTCCTACAGTAGGCAGCAGAAACTAGAGGACTAAGCATGGGTACTTAAAAACAGAGCGATCTGAGTTCAAGCCCTGCTTCTGCTGCCTTCTGGCCCGTGGTCCTCAACCAGGGGCTTAACCTTTAAGCCTCAGGTTCCCCAACTAGAAATAGAGAAATCCATTTGCATTTGCAAGATTGCTACACAGATTCAAAACAAGAATAATTAACAGCAGCTAACATTTACAGCATGTGTTCTTTGTGCCCGGCCCTGTACATAGATGAACTCATTTAATGAGCAGAGTAACACTGTGTGGAAAGTATGGTTACTGTGCCCTTTAAAGGGGAGGAAACAGAGCTCAGAGAAGTTAGGTGAGCTGCATACAATTACATAAGGAAATAAGTGATGAGGGCCTGGGTTTGAACCTCTATAGAGCACCTGTGCTTTTGGCACCTAGCAGGCAATCAATGAATGATGCCACAGTACAATGACCTTCCTTTTAGAGAGGATACCAAAGCCACAGAAGACAAGGTCAGAAGACCTTGAACTAGACTGCTGACCCCATTTCAGTATCCCTGCAGCTCCGTCCCACCATGGGTCGGGGGAAGACTTGGCGTGACAGTCAGATGGGAGGACAAAGGTACTACCATTTGGTTCTTCTCTGCTCTCCTTGTGGTCAAGGGAAAGGACCACATATTTGATGGAAGAGGAAAGTGTGTCTGGAACAAATGGAGAAATGCAGCTGAGTGGTATGTGGCCAGCTGGTTTCACCTCCGGTAAAGTACCATACACTGGCTGTTGGATTGATGGTACCATACACTGGCTGTTGGATTGATGGTACCATACACTGGCTGTTGGATTGATGGCAGAATGGAAAGTTACTTTTGGTGAATACCATTACCGCACTGGGAGAGGACAATATGGGTTGTTAACTGAATCCACTGAGAACAAAAAGCTGATGGAATCAAGAAATATATGGGATCAAATGGTCAGGATCTAAATTAATGGAAACATTCAGAACTAGGGAGGTGACAGTCTCCTTCTAGTCAACACTAGTCAGACCTCATTTGCAGTAACATCTTCAGTTCATGGCCTCATATTTCAGAGGGACAAACCAGAGCACACACAAAAGGGAGTGACTATGATAATGAAAAGAATGAAAAATAGGACAAATGAGAATTACTGAAAACACTATTAATAAACAGCCTGGGAGGAGAAGTCTTAGAGGGTTCACCTTTATAACACACGCAACACAACCCCACCACCACGGGGTCTCTGACTCACAGCGACCATGTATAGGGCTTCTGATCCTGTGAATCTTTACATGAGAAGACAGTCCCATCCTTCCCCCAACCTTACAGTTAGCAGTCCAATGCCTAGCCCACAGCATCACTCCGTTATGTAACACCTAGCCCATTATATAGCTGGTACTCAAACGTGGTGGTGATGTGTTATGGAGTCACTTCCGAATCATAGTGACCCTGTACAGGGTTTCTGAGGCTGTAAATCTTTACAGGAGCAGAAAGCCTCCTCTTTCTCTCGCAAAACAGCTGGTAGTTTCCAACTGCTGACCTTGAGGTTAGCAGCCCGATTCATAATCACTATTCTACCAGAGCTCCTCTGGTACTCAAATAGTCAGGTATGTAAGTGATCAGTTTCTATGATTTGGATCTCTAGGTAACTCTCACCAACCCAAGCCACCCACCCCAAGTCTACTTTTACTGGCAAACTCCTTCCAGACTTGGCTGAAATATCACCTTTTCTGTCATGTTCCCACTTCCTTCAGGCAGAGTTAGCTGTACCAACGTTCTTATAAACGTCTCTAGATCTCTGTTCAGATCTCTACCAGTGGTTTCATTTGTCCTCCCACAAGGCTGACTTACCCATTCAGACTGTTGGTTCTCCTGTGTCCTATGCCCCTTTCTCCTCCACCCTGCTTCTAGGACAGGCCCAGCAGGCACTTAATGAAGGGGAAAGAGAGAGGAGGGGAGGGAAGAGAACAGGGTCCCGGTGTAAGTTGTTCAACCCACAGAAAAAAGTCTCGATAATCAGAACTGTCACCTGTGATAGTCTACTCTGGTCCAAGATGGAGACTCAATCCCCACTTCTAAGGATGCTCTAGGGGATACATAAAGGGGGAGTCACTGGTCCACATGACTTCCAAGAATACTTTTTCTCCTGATTCCTGATATTCCAGACTGGAGAAAAGGAATGAGTGTTATTCTCCATCCTTATTACAAGGTCTCAATATTATGCATCCTAAGGCATTCAAAAGAAGCTTTATGTGGACAAATACATTCAACCGAGGGTCCAACACCTCCTGTCATCTGCCACTTCATGAGAGCTGGGAGGAACCGTGTATCTGCACAGCAGGTAAAGAGGACACAAGCATCTGCAGCCATCTCCAGTCACATCTCAGCTTACTGAATGACCTGTAAGTGAAGCGCACAGGGACGCCCACTCAACGCTGTTCTTCAACGTCTACGCAAAAAGGAATGGAAGATCCAGTGTCCCTGGGGTCTTACCCGGTGTTCGTTGATGAGAAGGTCGCGAGCAGCGTTAAATATCAGCGTGTGGAGGTGCTTGGAGTAAAACACCAACGTGTAATCATAATCAAAGCCATAGATTTCAATATCTGACAGGCTCATTTCATTGTTTGAGAAAATGGCATCAGGATTCAACAAGTTGTTCATAACTGAAGGAACCAAATCTGGAAGCAAAGAAAACACATTATCTACCATGTAACACATAAAGGTTAGCATGATTCTTTTTTTATTTATTTATTTAAGGTTTTTATTGTGGATTGAGTGCAAGTTTACAGAGCACATCATCAGTTTCCATTCAACAACTCATATAACTTGTTTCATTACATTGAGTATAATCCCCTCCATATGCCATCAGTTAAAAGTATTTCTCTTTATCCACTTTAGCTTTTTTTAAAAAACACACAAACAAAAAAACCCACTCAGGCATATATAATAAATTACATATTCGAAGGGCACATTCTGCAAGTCT
>NW_006408678.1:2179054-2180893 GCF_000296735.1 Chrysochloris asiatica | reverse complement strand
GCCATCTTGTTTGTTCTCAGGTTAGCATGATTCTTAAATAAAATGAAAAAACTAAAGATGGAGTCCTGGTGTGGTGCTGCAGGATAATGAACTGGACTGAAAGGTTAATTTGAACTGCAAGGTGGGCGGTTCAAACTCACCAGCCTTCCTCGTAAACCCTTTACAGGGTCGTCATGCATCAGAACCCACTAGAGGGCAATTAACAACAACAAAGTGCAGGAAAGACCTACTTCACTTGGAAAAGATTTCAAAGGATGAGGTACTATACACTTCCATTTATAGTAACTGTCCAGAAGAGCAAGCTCAGAGACACAAAGCAGATTCGTGGTTGTCAGGACAAGAGGGTTTCAGAGAAAGTGGGCAGTGATAGCTAATGGATTACAGGAAATTTTCTTTCTTTCTTTTAAGGGTGATTAAAATGCTCAAAACTTGATTGAGGTGCTGGTTTTAAACTCTGTAAATACACCAAAAACCAATGAATGGCAAAAAAACACTTTAAGTGAATAAACTATATGATATATAATTACACCACTATACAGCTGCTATAAAAATAGAATGATTTGTTCAACATTACAAAAATATCTGCTTTGCTTAAAAATTATGCATGATAGAGATTTCAGAAGATAAAAAGTGTAAGTAGAAAAATTGAAATATCACGTCTCATCTCAGAACCCACATACACAAAGAAAACCATTTTCTGTCTTTGCTACCAAGAGTTTTCATGTATAGACTTTACACAGGGACCTCACACTTTGAATAGTTTTGTATGGCTGTGTGCCATGGAGTCGGTTCCGACTCATATCAACCCTGTACAGGATTTCCAAGGCTGTAAATCTTTATGGGAGCAGGAAGTCTCATATTTCTCCCGCGGAACAGCTGGTAGTTTCAAACTGCTGACCTTGTGGTTCGCAGCCTGATTCGTAACCACTACGCTACCTGCGCTCCATTTAGTTTTGTATAGTGCTTTGTATATTTAATGATTATGGAGTTCCTGAGTAGTAAAACCAGAAGGTTAAAAGTTCTAGTCTACCCACAGGCACCTCTGGAGAAACGTCTGACAATCTGCGTCCAAAAAACCAGCCATTGAAAACCCTATGGAAAACAGGTTTTTCGACTCTGACACGTATGTAATTGTCATGAGTCGTCAACAGCAACTGGTTGTTTATAACAGCTATACTACTGTATCATTACATTCCTGAAAATGTAATGTTAAATTGTTATAGAAGATTTTGGTATTCTAATGTGCCATTCCAATCTACTACTCTGCATTACACGCTTAGGTTTTTCCTATTATAATAAAAAATAACACTGCAATGCACATATCTTTGTCTGCCTTTCAGGTTATTTCCTTCAGATGATACATTAGAAGCATGACAGACCCCTGGCATTACCACCAGGGTCCAATGACTCCAAGGCAAGCTTTTTAGTTTATTTTCTGAGCAGTTTTAACTATTTGCAATATCTGCTATTTCATGACTTTTATTCTATCACTATGCCAATCCATCTCATTGGTGGTCTTCCTCTTTTCCGCTGACCCTCCACTTTATGTAACATGATGCCTTATTTCAGGGACTAGTCACTCCGGATAACATGACCAAAGTGAGAGAGAGAAAGTCTCACCATTCTGGCTTCTAAGGAGCATTCTGCCTATACTTCTTCCAACACAGATTTTATGTGTTCTTCTGAAAGTCTGTGGTACTTTCAATATTCTTCTCCAACACCATAATTCAAATGAATCAATTCTTCTACAGTCTTCCTCACTCACTGTCCAACTTTCATATGCATATGAGGCTACTGAAAATACCATAGCTTGCGTCAGGTGCACCTTAGTCCTCCAAT
>NW_006408678.1:2172744-2178704 GCF_000296735.1 Chrysochloris asiatica | reverse complement strand
TTCTTCTTCATAGAAGCCAGCTTCTGAGATTATCTGCTCAGGTTGAATAAGAATGGTAAAGGATACAAGCCTGAAGCACATCTTTCCTGATTTCAAACCATTCAGTAGTCTCTTTTTTCTGTTTGAATGACTGCCTCTTGGACTATGGACACGTTCCTTGAGAGCATAATTAAGTATTCTGAAATACCCATTCTTCACAGTAACTTGTCATGATCCACACAATCGAAAGCCTTTGCACTGTCAATAAAGCACAGGTAAACAGCTTTCAGCCATATATTCCTCATTCCTGTCCTCATCTTAACCCCGCTTGAACCTCTGGCAATTCCCTGTCTATGTACTGTTGTAGTAGTTTTTGAATTATCTTTAGCAAAATTTTACTTGCATGTGATATTAATGATATTGTTCAATGATCTCTTCCAATCAGTTGGCTAGGTAGCTTATCTTCCAAATTTCTTGGCTTAGGTAAGTGAGCACCTCCAGGGCTGTACCAGTTTATTGAAAGATTTCAATTTGTATTCCCAGAGGTTTGTTCTTGGCCAATGCCTTCAGTGTACCTTGGACTTCTTCCTTCAAGATTACTGGCTCTTGAAATTCTTTTTGGCACAATGACTCTGTATATTCTTTCTATCTTCTTTTGATGCTTTCTGCATCCTTCAGTATTTTTCCCATAGAATCCTTCAGTATTGCAAGTTGAGGCTTACAACTACCATATAAGTCCACTAGAACTTTTTAAAAATCTAAGATGCAATATGGATCTTGGTTGGTGGTGGTTATGTGCCATTGAGTCGGTTCCAACTCATAGCAAACCTGTACTGGGTTTCTGAGGGTGTAAATCTTTACGGGAGTAGAAAGCCTCATCTTTCTCCCACGGAACAGCTGGTAGTTTCAAACTGCTGATCTTAAGGTTTGCAGTCCGATTCGTAACCACTTTGCTAATATGGATCTTAGTGATCTTATTTTTCCTGTTATCTTGAAATAGCTTGCTGTTTTATCATTCTAGGAACAATTGCATCATTAAAACAAATAAATTCACTGCCATCATGTCAATTTCAATACATGGCAACCTGTGTGTTATAGATGCTCCACAGGGGTTCCCTGGTTGCAATCTTTACGGAAACAAAACACCAGGCCTTTTTATGGTGGCATTACTGGGCAGGTAAGAATCATTAACCGTTAGGTTATTGTTGTTGTTACGTGCCGTGGAGTCAGTCGGTTCCAACTCATAGGAACCCTGTACAGGGTTTCTGGGGCTGTAAATCTTTACGGGAGCAGAAAGCCTCATCTTTCTCCCACGGAACAGCTGGTAGTTTTGAGCTGCTGACCTTGCTGTTTGCAGCCCGATTCGTAACCACTACGCTACCAGAGCTCCTTGTGTGAAAACTAGATGTAACATCCAGGGACCTAATTTCATCATTGCTGTTGTTGTTGTTAAGTGCCATCAAGTCAGTTCTGACACATAGCAACCCTGTACAGGGTTTCCATGGAGATGCTGGTGAGCGTAAACTGCCAACCTTGAAGTTCAAACCAACTTCACAGTCTAGCACATTAACCCACAGCACCACATGCCCATCAATCATTCCAAGGGAGGTGGTTCAAACTCACCAGTAGTTCTTTGGAAACCCTAGACAGTGCCACTATGGGTCAGACCCAACTCAATGGCACTTAACAACAACATAATAGAGAAGAAAGGCAGGTAGTGATGGGATCACCTAAGATGGTACAACAGAGAAACACACCTCATTACATCAGCCTTCAGTTTTGTCACTGCACTGCTCTAAGCATTAACATCAATTTTGGGAAAGGTATACAAGAAGTCTGAAAATACCACCTTTCAGTTGTTTTTTAGCTTTCATGGAACATAGCTGAGAATTCACATCATTTTTTCATTTTCTGCCCAGGAGGACAAAAAAAAAAAAAAAAAAAGAAGAAGAAGATTGTCAGAGGAAGACAGTTCACAATTATTAGATGAGTCAGAAGACAAATGTCAAGAGACAGGTAGCAGCTCTCTAGAGTCTAATAATGACAGAGAAATGGATCATATAATTGAAATTTCAGACTACGTGAGTCTTCAATGACCATAGCCTAGATGAAATTAAGGATCAAATACTGAGCAATCTATTTCTAAAGACAAAAAGGAAATCTGTCATTCCCATTCAGTTCATCGTGGAAAGGTCATCATTTACCAGGAAGAAACTCATCACACAACACTGTATGACAGGAGCACGGTCATCCTATTTTGATAATAATACTACTTTTAATAAAAAGTATTATTCTTTTTACCTTTTATGATGTTTGTGCATCAAAAGTTATTTTAGAAATGCTCATAAATGAATAAACACCTAAGAATAATGCTTTTTTAGAGGCAGGCGCAAACAACCAAGACATACAAACAAAAATTCAACCAGTTGTATCTTACTTTTGTTTTTTTCATAAAACTGCCCCATAAGATTGTCAAGGCTGCGATTTTTCAGAAGCCCATCAAGTACCTCTGGGTGGGTTTGAACCACCAAACTTTTGAACAATAGTCAAGTTCTCAACCATTTGCACCTACTGGTGACTCCTCCAGATCATATTCCTCCTACATCATAAGAGCCACCTACAGAAGAGCAACCACTTTGCTGCATTATAATAGCAAGGACACATTAGGCACTTACTGCATACTGATGTCCCTGAGTGGTGCAAACAGTTAATGAGTTTGACTGCTAACTGAAAGGGTGCCAGTTCAAATCCACCCAGAGGTACCTAGGCAGACAGGTCCGGTGCTCTACTGAAAACCCCATGGAGCACAGCTCTACTCTGATACACAGGGTTGTCATGTGTCAGTCGACTCCATAGAAACTGGGTTTTTTCCCCATGTACTGCATACAATCATTGTTGTCAAGCACTATTGAGTCAGTTCCAATCCTTAGTGACCCTATGCTCAACAGAACAAAACACCACCCAGTCCTGTCCTATCCTCACAATTGTCACTATGCTTGAGCTCAGTTGTTGCTGCCACTGTGCCAATCCATCTCTTCGGGGGTCTAACTCTTTTTGGCTGACCCTCCACTTTACCAAACACAATATCCTTCTCCAGTGACTGGTCCCTCCTGATAACATGTCTGAAGTATGAGAGATGAAATCTGGCCATCTTGGCTTCTAAGGAGCATTCTGACTGTACTTCTTCCAACACAGATTGGTTTGTTCTTCTGATAGTCCATGGTACTTTTAATATTCTTCTCAAACACCATAGCTCAAATGCATCAATTCTTCTATGGTCTTCCTTATCCCTTATGCTCAACTTTCACATGTATATGAAGTTATTGAAAACACTATCATGGCTTGGGTCAGGCACACTTCACTCCTCAAACTGACATTTTTGCTTTTGAATACATGTGCTGTGCAGCAGACTGGCCTAATGCAATATGTCGTTTGATTTCTTGACTACTACTTCCATGAATGTTGATGGTTGATCTGAGCAAAATGAAGTCTTTGACAACTTCAATCTTTTCTCCATTTATATGGATGTTGTTTACTGATCCAGTGGTGAGGATTTTTGCTTTCTTTACATTGAGGTGCAACCCATACTGAAGGCTATGGTCTTTGATCTTCAGCAGTATTTTAAGTCCTCTTTGCAAGCAAAGTTGTATCATCTGCATAATGAAGCCTGTTAATGAGAATTCCTCCAATCCTGATGCCACATTCTTCTTCATCTAGTCTAGCTTCTCAGATTATTTGCTCAGCACACAAATTGAGTAACTATAGTGAAAAAAATACAACCCTGGCGCACAACTTTCCTGATTTTAAACCATTCAGTGTCCCCTTATTCTGTTCGAACAAATGCCTACATACAGGTTCTTACTGAGCACAATTAAGTGTTCCAGAATACTCATTTTCCACAATGTTGTCCATAGCTTGTCATGATCCACACACAGTCAAAAGCCTCAGCATAGTCAATAAAGCACAGGTAAACATCTTTCTGGTATTCTCTGCTTTCAGTCAAAATCTATCTCACATCAGCCATGATATCCCTCATTCCACATCCTCGAATCTAGCTTGAACCTCTGGCAGCTCCCAGTCAATATACTGTTGCAGCCGTTTTTAAATTATCTTTAGCAAACTTTTAACAGCATGTGATGTTAATGCAACTATAAATACTTTATATTATTTCATTCAACCACCACAATAATCTTACAAAACAAATATTACATCCCCATTTTATAGATGAGGACTTCAGGCACAAAGAAATCATATAACTTGCTGAAGGGCATATAAACACCAAAGGGCAGAATGAGGATTTGAACTGGTACATCTGGCTCTAGAATCAACAGTCTTTATTCCCTTCCCCATGGTTCTGAGAACCAGCGAAGAACTTTAATAAGAGTATTTTTTTCCTAAAATAAAATGAAGTCAATCCTTCATCACTGCAATGCCTACCATAAAGCCTACAATGTTTCTCCTTTGCAGTCTCATCTTTCTTTCATGGAGTGGACGGTAGGTTTGAACTGCTAATCTCTTAGTTAGCAGACAGGCGCTTGATCACTGAGCCACCAGGGCTCCTTTAGTACCTTCAAGTCAGTTTGACTTCTCGCGACCCTATGTAGGGTTTCCAGGAGCAGCTGATGGGTTTGAACTACTGACCGTATGGTTCGCAGTCCAGTATTGATCCTACAACACCACACCTGAATATTGCTGTTGTTGTTGTTAAGTTCCCTATTACACTTTCTTAAAACCAAGTCTTTCCAGCCCCACACAGAATTTTCAAGGTAATCGAATAAAAGTATGAATGAGTAAATGATCTGACTTCAAAGACCACCTCAATGTGGCTGAGCCAACCGAAACCCCAAACAAGTTAATATTCACCAACAATCTCATTTCCTTACTGGTTTCTTTTGCAAAATTCATTGAGATAATAGCCTTGGTATTTTATTTTCCCTTTGTTAAAAAAAAAAAAAAAGGCACATCTGAGAACTCCAAACATACCTTAACCTTCTAAGATGCTTAGAAGGTAGATCAATTACAAGAACTCATCCTGCAGAAGGGATATGGCCAGCTGTCCCAAGTTCTCTGGTATCTAACACCAAAGATCTTCTGGCCTTACGTAATCGATGGGCCACTGGCAACAATGTTATTTTTGGACTAGGAGCGCACCACATTGTCCACATGAAGCAAGTGACTCAGAATTACTTACTGAGTGGCCAAAAGCTCCACTTTCACAAATGACCTTCCCAAGAGAAGTCCTAACAGCATGTTTAAATTAGAAATTTAAATTTAGAAGGGAGTTGGCAATCAACTCTAATTCTGTTTCGACTGCCAGAGATGCACATGTGAAGTCCTCAAGGAAAAACTCCTTCGATGGAAAGGCAAGAGCAGTCAGCACGTCTGACGTGCTCCTTTCCCTGCTGGAATGAGACAAGCTTGTTCATCACATGCACGCCATCACCTGAAAGTCAGTGTGTTCCACTTGTCATCCGCAAGCAAACATCAGGAACAACAGCAGATGCTTAGAGGTGATCTCAACATACCATGTGAACATCTCAAAAATATGCAAGAGCAACACAAATAATTCAAGGTAAAAGAATGCTAACTTCTCACCCAAAGAGAAATGCTGTCTGAACTTGAGACTCTATAAAGTATAATCCAAACACCTCTTGATTAGTCAGTAATGTGCTTTAGCAAAGCAGAAACAGGAGTGGGAACAACTTTAGAAAGTGAATCCCTTTTAGACAATGGATGAGGACAGTAAGACTATACAAGGGTGGGAGCGCGACACCGGCTCGGTTGCTCCTTTAGCCACAGCGCAAACCAGAGCACTGTCCCAATGCTGCCACTGTGAGCAGAGGCTGTATGTCTTACATCTGGTGAGGCACCCACAGAGCTTCCAAATTGTCACCTTCAAATCTCACAGAGCATCAGAAGGAAATGCTATGAATATTCTATATGAAAAGCTTGTAAGCCCACTTGTTGTCTCTTTATTTTAA
>NW_006408678.1:2157821-2170979 GCF_000296735.1 Chrysochloris asiatica | reverse complement strand
CCCTACACTGAGTTGCTGTGAGTGAAAACGGACTCAGTGGCCCTTCAAACAACAACAGGGAATAAAAAGAAGTGTGGGGAGCACTGACGGGTTAAGTACTGTATTGCTAACCAGGAGGTCCCCATTCACTCCCATGAGCAGTTCTGAGGGACAGCAATGAGGCTTTCTGCTGCCATAAAGACGTACAGCCTCAGACGCGCTATACAGGAACCGCAAACAGCACCTAACAAGCCACCACTCATCTGTCAGTTGCTCGGACTATGGTGGCTAGCATGGTGAACCCCTGGCCTGTGGTTCAATCCGACCTTGCAGTCCAGTGCATTATCTTACAGCATCACACCATGGTGGTGGTTATATGCCATGGACTCGGTTCCGACTCATTGTGACCCTGTATAGGGTTTCCAAAGCTGTAAGTTTTTATAAGAGCAGAAAATCTCATCTTTCTCCTGCAAAACAGCTGGTAGTTTCAAACTGCTGACTGTGGGGTTAACAACCCGACTCTTAACCACTACACTATCAGAGCTCCTTACTAGATAAAAAATTATAAGATTAATAATAAAGAGGTAATAGTCTTTTAACATAAAAAATTCCATAAAAATTCACAGCAAAAACAAGATAAAATAGTAAATAATATATCAAAAAGTGTTTTTCTTAAAATTATGAATTTGAATCAAATTGCATTAAGTAAAACACCTAGATACAATTCACAGTAGCAATCTCTGAAAAATGAAACTACAGAGAGTTTTAATGGTTTTATTTAATTTTCGTGTTTGTAACAAGAGTGGGTTACTTGGCTAAGAGATAAAAGTATAATGCCTCTTCTGCCTATCAAATTGCAATAGTGTTTTTATTGCTCCTATTGGTGTGGTGCTGTAGGCTGAGCACTGGGCTTCAAACCTCAAGGTCAGCAATTCAAACCCACTAGCTCCTCCTAAGAAACACTATACAGGGTCACTAGGAGCCAGAACCAACTCAACGGCACTTGACAACAACAACTGCATTGTTAGTGTGACACTGTAGGATAAGGTTGGTCTCGGTTTAAACCATAAGGTCGGTGGTCCAAATCCACCGCTCCTCAGAAACCCTATACGAAGTCACTATGAGTTGGAAGCTACTGGAGCACTTAATAACAACATTGTTACTGTAGTCCATGGGGGTGGGAGTAGTCTTTCTATTCTTGTTTTGTTTGCAATGATAGAACTTAGAGTTGCTGATGGCTTTCTTCCAGAAAAGGGCAGTCTCCCTCATTGTTTTGTTTGTTAAGTGCTGTTCCGCCATGAGGCGATCCTGTATAGGGTTTCCAAGGAGCAGCTAGTAAGCTTAAACCATCAACCTTGTGATTCAAACCAAGCTTGCAGTCCACTGCATTAACCCACAGCACCACACCAGGACTCCTACGTATAACAGTATAAATCCATTCAGGCTTTCTGGAAAGAGGCTTGGCAAAAAGGACCTTTTAAAAATATCCATACCCTTTAGCCTAGTAATGCTCCTTCTAGCAATCTATGTGAAGAAACTATTCAGAGAGGTGAATAGAGACTTAAACATACAATTTTCATTATCAGTGATAATAAAGTAAAAACTGTCAGAGAAATGAAATTTCAGACAGAGGGGAATGAATTAACATATGTAAAGTGAAATCTTATGCAACCATGAGAAAAGATTTCTGCAACTCATTTTTAAAAACATGAAAAAAATTTACAAAGTTTAAAAAACAAGATATCAAATTGTATATAGAATAAGATCCCATTTTGTTTTAAAAGGCCATTCATGCATATTACATACACATAAAACGTTATGCAAATATGTACAAACATATACTTATTAAAACATTAATAAATTGAACCCCGATGTGAAGCAGAGTGTTGTGGGAGGAATGGTTGGTGTCAGAATAGGGTAAAGAAGGTTGTAGGGTGGAAGCATGTCTGACCTCCGCTTCATATAAAACGATCTTGGGCTAATTTTGTGTTTGATTCTCTTTAACCCTTCTGAAGCCAGAGGAAGTCAGACATGATTCCCACATGGTTTTTGCATCCCCCAACTCTAAGCACATCCCGTGATCCTCTGGGACCTGCCACCCCTCCAATAGCTGTTGGTCCAGGATGAACATCTGACTCATGGGTGACCACTCATGGTGCCCCACCTCTTGGCCACCACTGATTGTTCCCAGGTGCCTAGCTGTCTCAAGCCAGGCTAATCAGAGCCCTCCCCTTATTTCTTTATTTTTACTTAGCAGCTTTGTTGTTGTTATTGTTATTGCTATTATTAAGTGCCATCAAGTCGGTTCCAAATCATAGTGACCCTGTATAGGATTTCCAAGGAGCAGCTAGTAAGTACGTTTGAGCCAGTGACCTTACGAGTCAAATGAGCTTGCAATCCAGCACCGATCCTACAGTGCTACACCAGGACTCCACAAATGTACAATTGTTGATGGTGTTATGTGCCGTGGAGTCAGTTCCAACTCATAGAGACCCTGTACAGGGTTTCCGAGGCTGTAAATCTAACAGGAGCAAAAAGCCTCCTCTTTGTCCTGTGGAACAGCTGATAATGTATAATAAATGGCGCATATTTAAAGTGTGAAATGTGATTAGGTGTGAGGTTACCTGTGAACCCAACAAAGAAGATAATTAGCATATCCATCATCCCCAAGCTTGTCTTGGAACCCCCTTTGAATCCCATTCCCAACCCCAGCCATACACACACACATTCTTCCCAAGCCCAGACAACCATTGCCTTTGGTCAGATTAGTTTGCATTTTCTAGAACTTTACATAAATGGGATCATTTGTCAGGTAATCTTTTTGAAGACTGGCTTTCTCATGAGACAGAAATTTTTTCAGTAAGCAACTAACACACACCCACTATGTGCCAGACCCTGTATAAGACATCAGGACTATCGCTGCTGCCAAGTCAGCGCCAACTCACACTGGCCTTCTGTACAACAGGGTGAAACACTGCTCTGCACGTGCCATCTGCCATGGCTGTTGTTAGGTTCGAGCCCATGGGGGCAACCAGTGTGAATTTTGAGAAGACTTCACACTGGGTTCACTCTGGTCCCATCTCTTGCTGAGAATCTGCGTTTCCACCACAGATATATTGAACTTCAGTCTACAGTCAATGAGACGTCAACAAACATCACACCCACACAATGAAATCCTGTCCAGGGACTGGGCATGTCGCCAGAGGAGACAATTCAGAAGTTATTTTTATTGCATCTATTAGGATAAGCACCTGACTGCTAACTTTAAGGCCATTGGTTCAAACCCACCAGCAGCTCCTTGAAAACGCTATACTGGGTGGCTATGCGTAGGAATGGACTTAATGGCACTTAACATCAACAGCAACAAAGCTGTAAAATAAAAACAAAGAAAGAAGAGAAGGGCTCAGATTAGCCTGGCTTGAGAAAGCTAGGTACCCGGAAACAATCAGTGATGGCCAGGAGGTGGGGCACTATGAGTGGTCATGCGTGAGTTTGATGTTCATCCTGGACCAAAAACACTTTACAACATTAACTTAAAGAGAAACTTCCTTTTCCATTCATTTATATATTTCGCCCCAACATCATCTCTAAGGAAAAGCAATCCATGACAAACATAATTACTCCCGTTTACACTTCATAATGCATATGACATTTCTACTACTCCCACCAAGAGATAAAATTATACCTGTCATTACTCTGTAAGTGAGATCTGTAATTCTGATTCCTCCTTAGAAAGTCATCAGACGTCCCCAAGTTGCAAAACTAAAACTGTAACTACATTCAAATTAAAATCATATATATAATAATGATTGAATGACAATCCAATCTTAAAAACTGTTGTTGTGTTGTTAAGTGCTGTCGACTCAGTTCTGATTAATAGGACCCTCTAAAGGGGGGGTCCTGGTGTAGCGCTGTGGGCTAATGCACCAGACTGCAAAGCCGTTTGAACTGCAAGGTCGGCGGTTCAAGCTCACCAGCCGCTCCTTGGAAACCCATACAGGGTCGCTATGAGTCGGAAGTGACTCGACAACACTTAACAACAACAACAAAGGGTTTCAGAGGAGTGCTGAAGGGTTTGAACTGACAACCTTGTGGTTAGCAACCCAGTGTTTATCCTCCAGAGCCGCATCAACAGTCCATTCCTAAAACAGATGATTTTCTAATATTTTACCATATCACAAGTTCAACTATGTGGCAAACGAAAGCAAAAAGGAGGGGGATAATCTCAAGGTCAGCAGTTCGAAACTACCAGCGGTTCTATGGGGAAAAGATGAGGATTTCTGCTCCCATAAAGATTTACAGCCTCGGAAGCCCTATGTAGGGTCGCTATGGATTGGAATCTACTCGACAGCACGTCACAACAACATAAGTAGCTTCCAGGCAGCCTGCACCATGGATGCCTCATCCGTTGTTTCACCTTCAGAAGAGCTTCATGAGGGAGGCAAACCCTACTGACAGATAAGTTGTCAGATGAGAAAAGGAGACTGAGAAGTAACTGGCCCAAGGTCACAGAGCTATTAAACACCATGTTGTTGCTGTTAGCTGACATCTGTCTACCCCCGGACTTAAGGTGACTCCATGTACAATAGAGGCAAACGATGCCCAATCCTGCATTGCCCCACGATCAGTTGCAGGTCAGATCACCGAGATCCTTTTCCATGACTGGTTTTCAAAAGTAGATTGGCAGTCTGTTCTTCCTAGTCCTTCTTAGTCTGAAAGTGCCACTGAAACCTGTTCAGAGCAACACAAGCTTTCCATAACAGACGCATGTTAGCCGTACATAAAATGTATTGGCAGGTGTCAAAAATACACAATTCAGAACATCGACTGTTAGGCAGGTTTAACTGCTCAGTTAAACTTGGGCAGAACGTTGTTACCAAGTAAGTCAGTGCTCTGATTAAGATGTGGCGCTGTGGGTTAATGTGCCAGACTGCAAAGCCATTTGAACTGTAAGGTCGGCGGTTGAAGCTCACCAGCTGCTCCTCAGAAACCCTATACAGGGTCGCTATAGGTCAGAATCGACTCGACGGAACTTAACAACAACAACATATATAAAATTTTACGAGTCCTGGTGAGACCTTGGTTAAAGCTCTTGAACAGTAATCGAAAGGTCAGTGGTCTGAGCCCACCAGCTGCTCCATGGGGAAAAGATGGGGCCGCCATGGAAATCCTATGGGGCAGATCTACTCAGAATTGACTCAACACAGTAGTTTTGAGTTTCTATATAGTTTCCTAAGGAACTCTAAACAAAAAAAAGTTTGATGGGTTGACAATTACGTAAGAATACATAAATCTTCTAAGAGAGCAATGTGTACCAAAACACTATAAAGAACAGAAAAGATCTTACTAAGACAATTGTAAAATCAGTAAGCTGGAGTCTTGAGTTGTTTTCTGAAAAAGTTTCAAGTAGATCAGTGAGCCTGACCAGCCTACATATAATGTGAAACTAGGCAAGCTGCTTCTGAAAGTTAGTTATATAGTTTAAAGTACAACTAGAGGCACTGACAATCATATTTATGATTTATGATTATATACAACACATAGTTTTCTAACATTTACTAAGATGGTCTGATTCATACTTCGTACATTTCACATTCCGATTATTAATGGATGTTTACAACTGTTTCTCTTCATTTTGAGTTGTGCCCCATCAGCAAATGAAGGTCCTGAGGGCTTTACTGCCATAGGCTTTACTCCATTCATGTGACCAACGGTTAGCTCTACTTTGAGGCGGCAACTCTTCCCCAGTCGCATTTTGAGTGCCTTCCAACCCACAGGGCTCATTTTCCAGCACTAGTGTAGTGGTTACGAATCGAGCTGCGAACCACAAGGTCAGCAGTTCGAAACTACCAGCTGTTCTGCAGGAGAAAGATGAGGCGTTCTGCTCCCATAAAGATTTATAGCCTCGGAAACCCTGTACAGTGTCGCTGTGAGTCGGCACTGACTCCATGGCACACGGCCATCAGAGCCACCACCATATCAGACAGTGTTTCTCTGCTATTCATAAGGTTTTCAGTGACTAAATATTCTGAAGTAATCCATCTCTCCTTCCCCCTAATCTGTCTTCATCCGGAAACTCATGAAACCTGCCCACCATGCGTGACTCTCCTGGTATTTAAAATACCCATGGGATAGCTTCTAGAATCACAGCAACTCAAAGGCCACCACAGTACGACAAACTGACATACAAGTGGTGGGAAGAACAGTCTCTAGAAACTGGAAAAAGCAAGAAAACACTAGAAGCCGCCAGAGAGAAGCACAGCCTTGTCGACTTTGGACTTCTGACCTCCAGAACTGTGAGGTAGCACATCTGTGGTATTTTTAAGACACTTAAATTCCAGCAGTAAAAGGAAACCCTTGTTCTCTCACTATATAAAGTGGCGTTTCCCAGAGGCAACATGATGTCTACTACAAAGCACCGACTGCAGAATCAAGTCTGAAAACCCAACTGTCTTCTATTGACAGAGCCATTAAAGACGTTTGTGAAGATGTGAAACCATGACATTTTTCTAATATTCTTTCCTCTGAGAAAAATAATTCTTCTGAATAAAAAAGTATGTCATTTATTTTAACAGGTAGTGAATTTACGATTACTATTTTTGGTATAGTGCTATAGGATAAGCACTTGACCATAAGGTTGGTTTTAACCGCAAGGCCAGCGGTTCAAATTCACCAGCTGCTCCTCGGAAACCCTATACAGGGTCGCTATGAGCTGCAACCAACTCCCGGCACCTAACAACAACAAAAATATTTTAAGTGCAATAAGATATATTTTATTTAATATAGATTTCTACTGCAGTCACTCTCAACTAGTGACTTAAAACTACTGAGGTTAGTTTTAAGTGTGTAAAAGCATCCAAAGAGCAAAAATCCTGAAAACCACTGTCTTAGTGTGTTCACTATTACAGGCAGCGCCTCCCCCCTACCTCAGAGCACCAGGATCCAACTTATGGACAACTCCTGTTGTTGTTGTTAAGTGTCGTTGACTTGTTCCTGATTCACAGGGACCCTCTATACAGTTTCCAAGGAGCAGCTGATGGGCTTGAACTACTGACCTTGAGGACTGAAGTCCAGTGCTTATCCTCCAGCGCCATAAAGGACAGTTCATACTTGTCCTTTAACGCTGTGTAAATTTGCCCTCACTTTGAAACGATTCTCGGAACAAATTCTTCACCACAATCATATTTACTTGTTGCAAATGCAACTTTTAAATCTTTGAAAAGGCTTCAAACTCAATATATACCTGTTCCAATGTACCGATAAATTCTACTGAAAGACACATTTAGGAATGGATCTCATTCATGGGCCCAGCACATACATGATCCTCAAAAAATATCTCTAAAGTAAATGGATATTCAAGCAATGTTCGGATACTAATCCTGTTTCTCAAATAGATTCGTCAGCTCAAAAAAGAATGTTGGGACTGAGGACCTCCACATGCTTCTGCCTGTCACGGACAATCAGCTCCTATGTCAGATACATTGTTGAGCTGGGCTGTGAATGGCTATTCAGAACCACAGTTGATTTATTTACAACAGTTACAATGACTTTGTGAGGAATATGGAATTGCTAAGACATTTCTGATAGCAACTCTTAAACATCTCTGATAAGGTGAATATATTCATATTAAATTGCCATTCATTTGCACTGTGATCATTATTTTTCATCCACTTAAGTAAAAGCACCTGATGCTACATCAAAAAAAAAAAGAATGTTGTGAACCATCAAGCAAAGAAAATATCCTAATCTACTTGGGAGAGTTATATCTCTAAATACAAATTTAAAATATTATGTTCAGGTTTATTTATAAGTAGCTTATAAATTTGGTTAGTATGAAACAGTTCCTCAAAACCCTGATAAACTAAAAAAGATTCATTTTTCAAAGTTAAAGAGCAACCCATTGTAATGAAACAAGTTGTATGATTTGTTGAATGCAAAACTGATGATCTGCCCTGTAAACTTTCACTCAATTCACAATAAAAACTTCAAAAAAAAAAAAGAGCAACCCATTAAACTACAAATATTTTCTGTAAAATCCCAGCCTGGGCAACCAGCCAGCTTCTTTCTTTCTTCACCTTTGTAATGACAATAAGCAGTATTTAACTTTTAAAAATACAGAACGAAAACAGTATCATTTTCTTCTAAGCATTTACTAATGTACAGCACACATAAATCAATAAAAGCTTTGGGGCATAACAGCATTCTTCTTCAATCAGCTATACTTTTTTTAATCATTTGGATATTTATTAAAGAGATCAAAGAAAGTCTTTTTCTTTGCTTCTTTCCCTGAAATATTTCTCGTCAATATAAGTACACGGAAGTCAGGAGTGTAGCTGACCATAACCTTAACACAAATTAACCCAGGAACTGACTCAAGGTATTCTAACAGAAGTATAACACCCACAAGCCAATTGTGTCCCCGTACTTTGAGCCCATAGTCCTGTGGTCATGCCAAACGGTCTGCTCTTGGAAGAGATATTGACAAATCAGAGTGGCTACTGAAATAACAAAGTGGAGGGGGAGTGAGGGTACATATCCTGTCTTCATAATTAAACAGCTATGTCTGTCACGCAAGCCAACCAAACTAAACTGGGCAGTCTTGTGATGACATGACAAGTAAAGGCAGATATCAGATGGTCACTAACAAGGGCTGTGACAACAGGGATTCATTCCTTCAGCAGAAGATTATATGTATGACCTCCAGGCATCCCTCCACTTGCTGAAGTCTATGATCTCTATTTTAGGAGCTTCTTCCCTACTAGGAAATGGGAGAATGAGGACGTGGCAGCGTTCTCCCTGGGACTCGTCTGCTACTTTTCCCTGTGGCTCCAGGATCTTACTTTCATATGTCTAAACAAAAGAAGGCTTTTAAAGGATACATTTCGTATGCTTTTGGTGCGACTGACAGAAAAGTATAAAGATAATACAAAGACCACATGCCCACCACGCAGCTTAGGAAATAAAAGCCTGTAAGTGCCCACCTGCATCCTCCTCCTGCACCAGCAGTAAGCACTAGCCTGGCTTTGGTGTTTGCTACTCCTCAGCATTCCGGAAGACATACATGTGCATACCTGTAAGTAATCTACAAAATGTTTGGCATGTTTTAAAACACTCTGCAACTTGATATTTTGGCTCAACTTCATGAAGTGACTTCTAAAAGGTCAGGGAAATTTTCCATTATCTTTTCATTCCATTTTTCCACAAACTTTTTGGAAGCCTCCTCGGATTTCTGAGATTCATCCATGATGACACGTGGTTCTTTAGATCCGGAGTTAAGAGATGTTTTCAGTCTACACATGTTTGAGGTTTATGGACTGGGAAGTCTCTTGCAATGCCTCAACTCTGTCATGCTAGTACAAAAGGGAAATATGCACTGTAGAGAAAAATCATCCGGAAAGTTAAGGGTGTGCTTGTGAGTCTAGGAAACTTCAGGTATAAAATGGATGGCAGGCTAGCTTGGGTCCACAAGCTACAGCTTGCCACCCTTGCTTTATCTAATATTAGTATTTCTGTTCAATAGCATTTCAATATAAGTCTGATATTCATACTTGCCAGCTTTCTTTGGTCAGCATTTTGCCATTTTGTGGATTTCAAACTTCCCACTATCTCTTACCAACAGCATCCAAAAGGATTTTTTTAAATATGTTGATCTGACAGTCTGTCTTTTAATCAGAATTTATCATGATTTCTGATCTATTTAGAATAACTGCCCTCCTCTTCTTATATGTGGCTTCCTGTTTTTTGTGTTTCCTTCACCTCCAGTCCTGCCGTCTTTTGAATTGATTTCTACATTATCAATGTTCGTTCAGATTTACTCACACTTCTGCAAAATGATTGGATCCACGATCAATGCTCATGGAAGCAGCAGTCAAGAAGTCAAAGGAGGTACTGCTGTAGACAAATCTTCTGCAAAAGACTTCTTTCAAGTGTTAATGAGCAAAGTCATCCATTTGATGACTAAGGTGTGCCTGACCCAAGCAAGCCATCAGCACTGGACTGCAAACCACAAGGGCGGCAGTTCAAATCCATCAGCTGCTCCTTGGAAACCCTATTCATGGTCACTATGAGTTGGAAATTGATGGCACTTAATAAGAACGACAACATATGCATGTGAAAGTTGGACAATGAATAAGGCACAAAGAAGAACTGATGCAGGTGAGCTATGATGCTGGAGATGAGTACTGAAAGGACCATGGAACGTCAGAGAACAAATAAATCTGTCTTGGAAGAAGTAAAGCCAGAATGCTCCTTAGAAGCTAGGATGGGGAGACGTGTCTCTCGTTCTTTGGACATGTGGTTAGGAGAGATCAGTCCCTGGCGAAGGACATTATGCTTGGAAAAGTGGAGGGTCAATGAAAAGGAGGAAGACCCCTAGTAAGATGGACCGACACAGTGGTAGCAACAAGGCTCAAACATGACAATTGTGGCACAGGGCCAGCCAGGCAGGGTTTCATTATGTTGTGCACAGGCCTGTTATGAGTCTGAACCAACTCAATGGTACCTAACAACAACTACCAATTTCTCTGATCTCCATTTCTTCATGCATCTTACACCTTCCTTTGGGGATCACTTTCTTTCTCCCTGATATACATAAATATTTCAGTAAAGCTCCAGTTTTGTTTAAAAATATCTTTCCTCTCATTCTTAAATTATGCTTTCGTTGGGTATAAGATACCTAAGTTGACAGTTGTTTCCTCTCAACCCCTTTAAGTGATTCCTCTACCTTCAATTTTCCACGAGCACTGTGAAAAGTCTGCTGCCCTTTGTCGTGGTAATGATGATATTCGTAGCAAGAGTAGCCATGAAAGTTGGATGAACTCCTGAAACCACTGCCCTGTGATAATCATTAAACCTTAAACCAAAAATGTCCCCTGAAGTCTTAAAAAGAAGCAGCAGTTTAACTTCATTAGTGAAACTGTCTGCCTTGAGTATTATGCCCTTATAAAAACTATCGACATGGGCTCAATTAACAGCAGCAATCCAAAACACTAGACAGGAGCCTTATGGAGCAGTGAGTTGATGTGAATGGTGGAGGAACATCTCAGAAATGGAGCGTGAGAATGAATGGTAGCAAAACTAAGAATGTCATCAGTGTCACTGCGTTGTACAAGTAGAAAAGGTTATTTTGGTATATTCATCGCAACAATCAAATAGATTTTATATATATATATATATATATATATAAAATAATAACATTAGCAATCGTCATTTGGTTAACCTTTAGGACAACAGAATGTAACACTGCCTGTCCTCAGTCATCCTCATAACCACCAGCAGGTTCAAGTGCATCGTTGTGACGAATGAACAATCCTTCCCACCAAGGGGCTCTCTTGCCCTCACTGGCCCTCAATATTTCACCAAACACATGTCTTCTTCCATCAACTGATTCTGATCACATGTCCAGAACAAGCAAGTCAGACAATGTTCTGCTGTAACCCTTGGGATGGTTTTCACTGGTTGACAGTTCACACACACCAGCTGCTCCTCGGAAACTCTATGCAGGGTCACTATGGGTCAGAACCGACTCAATGGCACTGAACAACAACAATTTTCTCAAATAGAACCTTGGGGTGGCACTGTAGAATAAGGAATGGACTGGTAATCACGAGACCAGCAGCTCAAATCTACCAGCTACTCTCAGAAACTCGAGAGAGTCACTATGCATTGGAAACAACCCAACAGTGCACAACAATTTTCTCAGATTACCAGCTCTTTCTTCCTAATCTTAGTTTGGAAAGTCTGTTTAAACCTGTCCACCAAAGGTGACCCTATTGGTATTTGAAATATCAGTGGCACAGCCTCTAGCATGGTAGCCAACTTACAAGCCACCACAGTAGGACAAAATGACAAGAGAGACTGTAGAGCTAATGTTTACATGCTACTGATGTTGCTGTTAAGTGTAGGTGAGTCAGTTCCGACTTACAGAGACCCTGTAAAGGTTTCCAAGGAGCAGTTGATGGCTTTAAACCACCTACCTTGCAGTTAGCAGTCCAGTGCTTATCCTAAAGCACCACACCAGGACTCCATTAACATCAACTAAATTTGGGTTTCATATTGTTTGCAAGCATTCTGCTTACCAAAATAAATCCCAGGGTACCACTGCGTATCTTGTTTAGAAGTGATCACTGTATTCCTTGAATCTTAGAAAAGGTCTTGTTATACTTAGGGAATGATTCAACCATTTGTTTTTACTTCAGTTTACATGGGGAGCTGCTATTATTTTAATCTAAGAGGTTCTCACTTTATTCTTTTCTAATATTAAACAACAAAATTAACCATGTATTTTCCTAGTACAGTAAAGCCACTGATTCTGCATTCTGGCTGCAGATGCCTGTTCTCTTGTATTTATATGTTGGGCAGGTCAGCCCGTCGTCAGCTGTGATTTCAGCCATTTCCAAGTTCTAAGAGAGGATAAACGCATGTGCTATCTTCTTCTCACAGAGCTGGATTATCTCCTGCTGGAAAATCTTTCTTGATGTCTTCCTAGTACTTTTTTGGAAACCAACACTCTATAGGACCATAGTAAACTGTAAGCACAAATCAATGTTTCTTTATGGTTTCATTGTCTCCCTCCACCACTTACACCATTCATTTCTTGGCCGCCAAGGTAGGCAGCATTTGCAAGGCCAAATGGATCCAGTGGGCTCACACACGTACATTCATCTATCTGGTCTGCTTTTCACTTGGACAAACATTCTGATTATGAAGGACTTGATGCGAGGCTAGCAGTTCAAACTCACCAGCCACTCCTCAAAAACCCTGTACAGGGTTGCAGTAAACCAGAACCGATTTGACAGCATTTAACAACAACAGTTTGGGGTGGCAATCTTGCCACTGGGTGACTGTGACATGTGCTTAGTTGTTGGAAAGAACATCAAGAAGTTGATTTCTGGAAGATCAGGAGCATACTCCAACATCTGAAGGGAAACAGATGATGGCCAAGGGCCAATGAGCATAAGTTTCATTTGCTTTGGCACGTAAGTTCTCAGGAAACCTAATTTGATTGACCGTGGAGCCCATAGATGCTCTTCATCTCCTGAGTATATGAATCATCTGGGGCTGGAAGAATATTTTTGTCTTTGGATGATGGAATGCCAAGCATGACTAGTAATCCACATTGGAAAACATCTGCTTATCAAAGAATGCTCAAACATGACAATTGTGGCACAGGGCCAGCCA
>NW_006408678.1:2154890-2156466 GCF_000296735.1 Chrysochloris asiatica | reverse complement strand
CCCCGAAACGCCCATGGAGCAGTTCCCTAGAACACATGTGGTCGCCAGGAGTTAGAAATGACTGAACAGTAGTGGTTGGATGTTTTGTGATGTTTTCATTTTTATATAAGTTGGCAGGGAAGATGCATTCAACCTACCTCTGAGTTTCCTAAGCATTTTAGAGGTTCCAAGTCAGTAACTCCGAAGCTAGTTGTAAGAAGTTCCTCCATAAAGTTTCTTTAACAGTTTCTAATACTTTTTAACGACCAAAACCAAACCAAACCCACATTTAGTCCATTCTGACGGATCACAATTCTCTAGGGAAGAGTCGGAATGCTTCACTAGGGTTTCCATGACTATAATCTCCACTGGGTCCTGGTGTAGTACTATCATGCTTATTGGGTTGCTAGCCACACTAGCCATGAGGTTAGCAATTCAAACCCACCAGCAACTCTCAGAAACCCTATACAGGGTCATTATGAATCGGAACTGACTCAACAGCACTAAACAACAAGTCTTTACTGCAGCTGACAGTCACATCTTTCACTCCAAGGAGCAGCTGATGGACTTGAGTCACCAACCTTGGGGTTACCAACAAGGTGTAGCCCACCGCCAGGGTTCCTCTTTAGCTACCAAAACCCACCCCTACCACTGAGTCAATTTCAACTCATAGCCACTCTATTTAAAGACTTCCGAGACTAAATCTTCACAGAAGATGACCGCTTCATCTTTTTCCCGCGGAGCAGCCGATGGGTTTGAAATGTTGGCTTTGCAATTAGCAACCCAATGCCTAACCCACTATATCACCAGGGCCCTGCAGTTCCCACTAAATACCTAACTTCTGATATTAAATATACTCAACCAAGCACTCTGACCAAAGCTTTTGACACCTGTGAAAGCTACACACTAATCCCCATGCTTCTCCCACAACTGAATGTACTCCACAGCCCTAGCCAAGTAGCCAAATCTTCTAAGAAAATCAGGCTCTGATATTTCTAAAGAAGGGGAAAGAAATCCACTAAACAATCTAAATATAAAGCTGGAGCAGCTAGCCCCTTTTGGAGAAGCAGGAATGCTTCCACTCTGTACGAGACAAGATAGACTAATTATCTAGCAGGCATGCAGAGAAGGTCAGGGATCCAAGTCAAAGAATCGGTGTATAATATACAGGACAAAAGGAATAGATCCACACCACACACAAAGAGTTACCTTGCTGAATTATAATCACACACTTTCTGAGGGTTCAGAGGTTCTCAGCCTTGGCATTGCTGACACTTTGAACCAGCAAATTCTTTGTTTTGGACTCCTGGTTCGGCGCTGTAGAATCAGCATTGGGCTTCAAACCACAAGGTTGGCAGTTCAAACCTACCAGCTGCTCCTTGGAAACCCTACAGGTTTGCTATGAGTTGGAACTGACTCAACAGTGACAGTAATTCTATGTTTTGGGGTGTCTTGTGCATTGGAGGGTGTCTAGCAGCATCCCTGGCCTCTACCCGCTAGATATGACAGTCACACTGAGAACCTCCATCACACTGAGAACCTCCATCACACTGAGAACCTCTTTTTTAAGGGGAAAACTACAGGATCTAACACCTTT
>NW_006408678.1:2151601-2153290 GCF_000296735.1 Chrysochloris asiatica | reverse complement strand
TGCATTCTGCTTGTGCTCTTCTCCCTCATCAAGCCAATTTGGACATATGATAACCCATGTGACAGAGCACAACTGTTCCACAGGGTTTTCTTTGAGTCCTGGTGTGGCTCTGTGGGTTAATGCACTGGACCGTAAAGTTTGAACTGCAAGGTCAGCAGTTCAAACTCATCAGCAGCTCCTTGGAAACCCTATCCAGGGTTGCTATGGGTTAGAACTGACTCAACTGCACGTAACGACAACAACAACAACAATCTTTACAGGAGCAGATCACCAGGTCTTTCTCCCATGAAACCAATGTATTCAAACCACAAACCTTTTGGTTAATAACTGAATATGCAATTGATGGACTATATTAATTAGAGGGGAAAAAAAGGTAAGCCAGTTGCCTTCAGCAGAATTGTACACCACCGGGATCATTTTTGAGACTTTTCATTATGAATTGAAGGTTTACAGAGCAGATGACCAGTTTTACAGTCAGCAGATCGTACACTTTGTTTCATCTCTGTGCTTACCGTCCCCCTCCATGCAACAACAGTTAGCCCACTTCCTCCCTGTGGTTCTTATTTCCGGTTTACCCTCCTTCTCAACTCTTCTCAACTTTGACTCTAGGTAAACATTGCCTTCTGATCTTGAGTGGTTGATCACTCCACGGTAAGCATGCCTCACTAGTACTGTTGCCCCCCTTATATACCTACATACCCACCACTTGCCTGAAAACTGGGCCACATGGGTGGGGTCTGTTCTAGCCCTGGAGTAGCCAAGGGACATAGTCTAGAGTTTCTTCCATCTCTATTTGATCATTAAACCCTGTCTTGTTTATAATTTTGAGATTTTTTCCCCACATTTTCTCCACTCTATCCAGGGCCTTATATGACTCCTTTTAGAGCAGTTGGAAGTGGCAGTCAGACACCATCTAGTTCTTCTGGTCTCAGAGTCGTGGAGACTGATGGTCATGTGTTCCAACAGTCCACTGGACTAACTGAGTCCAAATATCCTCAATGTTCACCTGTCTTCTTTCTTCTGTACAAGGAGAGCCAGATAGCTGCACCTTAGATGGCTGCTCATGAGCTTTTAAGGTCCCAGTCACTCACCAAAGTAGGATACAGAGCACTGTCTTTTCCCAGGGTTTTTAATAATTGATTGTTCAGAACTAGATCACCAAGAAGGAGCCTTTGTAGTACAATGGTTAAATGCTTGGCTGCTCACAAAGAGGTGGATGGTTCAAACCCACTAGCAGCTCTAAGAGACAAAAGACTTGATGATCTATTTCCATAACGATCTACAGCTTTGGAAACACTATGGGGGAGTAGGAATCAACTGAAAAGCACACAGCACGAACAAGATCAGCCAAGTGTTTCTTCCAAGGATCCTCAGTGGGGATTGAAACCTCCGATGTTTAAGCTTAGCAGCCAAGCACATTAACAGTTTGCACCACCCAGGGGCTTCTAAGTTAATAATAATGTACCAATATTGGCTGATTGATTGTGACAAATGTACAACAGAATATGAGCTTGTTGTTGTCAGGTGCCATCGAGTCAGAATCGACTCATAGTGACCCCATGCACAGCAGAACAAAACAATGCCCAATCCTGGGCCAACCTCACTACTGCCGCCACACTTGACGACATCAATGATGTCACCTGGCTGATCCATCTCGTTGGGGGTCTTCCTCTTTTTCTCTGACCCTCC
>NW_006408678.1:2145308-2149644 GCF_000296735.1 Chrysochloris asiatica | reverse complement strand
TTCCACAGATGTAGTCAATTTGATTTCTATGTGTTCCATCTGGCGAGGCCCATGTGTATGTATAGTAGTCTGTTATGCTGTCTAAAGAAGGATTTGAAATAAACAAATCATTTGTCTTATAATATGAGGTTAATAATAGGGAAAACTGGTCATGAGGGCGGGGGAGGGGGTAATATAAACTAACCTGGCAATTTTGCTATAAATCTAGACTGGTTCTAAAAAAAAAGTTTATAAAATAATAATATAAAATGTATACTGTATTAAGACAGGTGTGAAAAAAGCACTAAAAAGCCTAGAAATCTCTTGCCTTTGCAGACTTCATTTTGTGAGCTCCCCTTCAAAAGAAAGAAACCAGAACAGATTGTTGGCATTAAGACAAGAGATCAAATGGGTGTGCAAATAATCAGGAAGTGAGAAAACAAAAGTTTCTCCCCTTGTAAACCAGGGGGGTAAGAAAAGACTAAGAGGAGACTGTGTGTTTTTATATAAATATAGAAGCAAGTGTTTCTCCCTCTGTCCTCACTTCTACAAGACACAGCTCAAAGTGTCAGGCCCAGCAATAAGTTTCCTGCCTCTCCCACGCCTTTCTCTTCTCTGTCAGTGCCCCTGGGCCCAGTACTTATCTCCCCTAGCTGGACTGTCACTGATCTATTTACCAGTCTCCCCATTCATGCAACACTGGTGCAACATGACACAAATGCTGTGGCCTCACCCTCCTGGGAATCAGCCCACTTTATGCCTACTGTGAGACGCCCAATCAACGCTTGCTGAATGAACATAGGCTGGGCTTATCTATACTGAGACAGACTTCCATTCAACACGGTAGGGATGGTGCAGGGGGCAGTGATGCTGCAAGGGTAGAATTCTCGCCTTCTGTGCAGGCCATCCAGGTTCAATGCTCGACCCAGACACTCCATGTGCCGCCATTCCATTGTCCAGTGGAGGCCTGCATGTGGCTATGATGCTGAATCAGTTTCTGCAGAGCTTCCAAACTAAGACTAATGGGAAGACAGGCTGGAGAGCTACTTCTGAAAATCAGCCAAGGACACCCCCATCCTAACAGTTCCATCCCATGAAATAAAACAGTAGGGGATGGTGCTGCCTCCACAGAGCAAAGAAGGAGTCAGCTGCTGGTTGTTGTGTTTGTTGTTAAGTGCCATCGAATAGGTTGTGACTCATAGCAACCCTGATTAGTGTTTCTGAGGAGCGGCTGGTGAGCCTGAACCACCGACCTTGCAGTTCAAACCGACCTTGCAGTCCAACGCATTCACCGGCAGCACCACACCAGGCTGCTGGGTAAGTCAAATTGTTGTTGTTGTTGTTGTTGTTAAGTGCCGTTGAGTCGGTTCCGACCCATAGAGACCCTGTACAGGGTTTCCAAGGGTGTAAATCTTTACGAGAATAGAAAGCCTCATCTTTCTCCCACGGAGCGGTTGGTAGTTTCGAACCACTGACCTTAAGGTTTGCAGCCCAATTCGTAACCACTACGCTACCAGAGCTCCTTATTAAAGTCCTTGAATTCTCCAGTATGAGAGAAGGGGATGAGATGGTCTGGTTCAGAATGACCCCATGCTACTGGTCTTGCATGATTGGTGGTGGAATGGACCAGTAGAATCCACCGGGTTTCCACTGGCCCATTGTGAGAAGTACGATACGAGCCCTTTCTCCCTATCTATCTTAGGACACATTATTTAATCCAGTGACCTCGTTTCAAAGAAGAAGCGAAAGCTTAGAGAAATCAGGTGACTTGTTCAAAGCTACACAACCAGTTTGTAGCCCACCTCCACTTCTTCAAAGTATGTGTCTAACAGTTACTTCATAACTAACTATTATAGATACTATCTACTGGGCATCGGCTAGGTGTCAAGCCAGTGCTAAAAATCCTCACAGCTTCAAGAGGGAGTCACCCACCGCCAAGGTCACAGAGCTAACACACATCAAAATTCCCTCAGACTGTCATACCTCAAGGCCTACACTGGGGTCCCATGCCCAGCCTACTTGATCAGCCCTTCAGCTGCTGCGTGTGCCAGGCCCTGTTCTCAACACTTTTCAGGGTTTAAACTAATTGATTTCTCACCACAACCTCAGGATGTCAGCACTACCAGCTTCCCCAGGGCTTACAGTCAGCATGTGGCAAACTTCATCCATAAAACCAGAATCATGCTTCAATATTTTAAAAGACGAAACATGCAATTACCTTATGACCCAGTGACTGCATTCCTGGATATTTATTAAGCTTATGTTCACACAAAATCTGCCCATGGGCGGTTACAGCAGCCTTGTACATCCTAGCCAAAAACTGGGATCCATTCAGATGTCCCTGGTACACACATACCATAGACTATTACTCCACAGTAACAAGTACACTATACAAATACACAACACTCTGCATGAATCTCAACCGGATGGGTGAACATAGTCGCTGCAACAATGAGCTCAAACACAGCCACACTTGTGAGGCTGGCACAAGATTAGGCAGTGTTTCATTCTGTTGTACATAGGCCACTATGAGCCGGAACTGTCTCAATGACACCTAGCATCAACAGGGAATTATGCTCAAAGGAGGGTAAAAAGCCAATTCAAAAAGGTTAAGAAGTCCACATTTAACGTTTACATAACATACAAAAGCTACATTCATTCGACATTTTTGAAGTGACAAATTTTTAGAAATTGCGATCAGATTGAGGACTGCCAGGGATTAGGGACAAAGGAGAGAGGGAAAGAAAGGAAGGCGGGTGGGGTTACAATAGGACAATATGGGGGATCAGTGAGGTGACTGAAATGTCCTATATCTTGACAGCTGTGATGGATTCCTGAACCTACACGATAAAACTGCATAGAACTAAATACACACACACAAATGAGTACAAAACTGGAGAACTCTGAATAAAATCTGTGAATTGTATCAAAGTCAGTACACTAACTGTGATACGTACTATACCATGGTTTTGCAAAACTATACCATTGGGGAAATTGAGCACATGGTATACAAAGGATCTCTCTGAATTACTCCTTATAACTGCAAATAAATATACAATTACTTCAATTTTCAAAATCAATTTTTTAAAAATCTTGTCTGCCCTTATTTTTATTTCTTTACTTTTTAATGGGCTAGATGTTCTTCTAAATTTCTGTCATCTCAGACGATCTGGGATCCCAGATGCCTCCAAAACCAGTGTTCTTTTCACCCTACGACACAACCCCTTCAATGTCCAGTACTAAACTAGCAAAGGACAACTCAGAAAATGAGACACAAAATTCTGCATTGCTAGCCACTAGTGTGATGCTGTACAATCAACACAAGGCCAGCGGCTCAGGTTCACCAACTGCTCTTGGAAACCCTAGACAAGGTCGCTATGACTCAGAGCCAACTTGACCACACACTAAGGTGAAAATAAGCATTTTGCTTTCTTTCATTAAACTGCCTTCTGACCATGTAAAAAATGTGATTCTTCAACATAACTCTCTTACTAAACACTCTCTCCATTCAAAAACTTCAATGTAGTTATTTCAAACTCGAATTCTTCCCTGAAAGCACCTGTTCAGGGAAAAGGTGTGGGGTGGCCTGAGCTAGGTCTTTTAAACTTGAGTCTGGCCTTTCCCATCTCTGGAATAGGGGTGTGGTGCCTCCCTCCTCTACTTTCGGTAGAATTCAAGGAAAGAATTGTGTGTCTGTAACTATTATATTAATTTCTCTTTCCACTTCTCCTCGTTTCCCTCAGTAACACCGATCCAAGCTCATTTCAAATTCACCTGGCCAGAAGGCATTCCACTCTGACATCTGCTCCTCCGAGGTTACAGCAGGTAACCCAGAACACTCGCAATCTGGACTCCTTCCACTTCAAACATAGCAAACCCCACCCACGCCTCCTGCTCCCGCCCAGTGTTACTCTAGATTGCAAGAGCTAGAACCTAGCGGTGCGTAAAAGTGTCTGCAAAGCGATGTCTACGGAACCCCCGAAGCGCTTCCCATGCAGACTTCAGACTAAAAACCTACAAACACCGGATGATACCTTCCCGACAAGAGAATGGCAAGAGTTGTAAAGTTTCTGCGGCGCATTTGTCCGCGTCTCGCGAGTCTCTGTAGAAATGATTGTGCCCAGCTCCGAGTCAGCAGCAGGCTGGCCCGGGTCCCAGGTGCACGCTGACCGCTAGGGAAAGGCCCCGCCGGGCGGAAAGGGGCCCCGGGGATCGAGGAGACGCCGCCGCACTCACCGTCCGTGCCTCTCTTCGCCTCCCGGTAGCGCTCCCACAAGTAACGCTTCATGTCCGAAGCCGTTCCCGGTGCTGTGCACAGGGGTCGTGCGGGGCCCGCGCGCGGCAGCCCCCGGGCCGC
>NW_006408678.1:2128131-2145208 GCF_000296735.1 Chrysochloris asiatica | reverse complement strand
GCGAGCGGAACCGCGGAGACCAAGACCTGCGGGGGCCTTGCCCGGCCTGTGGGCGGCGCCCTGCGTCGGAGCACGTGGTGGCGCGGCCCAACCTCTCAGCCGCCGCGGGGGCCGGGCGTGCGCGGGGCGGGACCTTGCTATGGAGGCGGGGCCTGGAGCAGAGCGTGCAGCGGGTCCATCCTGACCCCAGGTGCCAGAGGCAATCGTGCAATGTAAGGACCAGACCACTCGGAGTGAGATTGCTGGGTCGCCGGCCTCGGGTTCCGTAGTGCCCTCTTAAAGACGTCAGCGGCTCTCTGCCGCACTCCCCGCATTCTGCAACCGTCTCTTCTCTGCTGCAGGCTCTGACCTCTCTCTCTCTCTCTCCTCTCTGGTCCCGCCCATGAGAACGCACACAGGACAGAGCATGAAATCCGGGGGTCCAGCTGGGTCCCTGTGATTGCTTGAAAGCATCGAGGTGTCCCCCACCCATGGCCCTCCCAATCTTCTGTTAAGGAAACCCACGATGGGGAGCGGAGAGAGAATGGATAGGTGTTTATTCACTCTACACCAGTTTGCTGCCTATATCTGCCTTGGGCTGAGCGTAATAAACGTGGTTGATTTAAGCTCAGAGGGTAAGACAGACGTTTAACGGTTAATGAATCCTGTATTTATATTCCAAGGGCACGGGGAGCCCCCTCGGTCCAGTGAGGCACACTCCTCTGCCCACGCTGAAGTTCGCCTACTAGCTTGCTCCTGTGTTGTGCCTGTGGTTCCAATAATGTAGGCCCAGGACTGCAGACTAACTGAATCAGACTCAGCTCCTGCGGGAAAGCCTGAATGAGCACCAGAAGCCAGCTGAGAATGAGCGGATTGCAAGGACTGCAAGATAGTAAGAAACACCCAAGAAAACTCTATGGAGCATTTCTACTCTGTAACATCTGGGATCACCCTGAGTCATAATCAATCCAATGGCAATGGGCTAAATTGTGGACTGGAGGGTTCAGCACATTTCATGGACAAAGATATTTGTCATGGTATCTGGGTAGGACCACGACAAACAGTGGTAACCATCAACTATTGCGGAGTTCTGGTGTGGAGCTGTGGGGTAATGAGCTGGAGAAAGTCGGTTTAAACCACAAGGTCAGCGGTTCAAGCTCACCAGCCTCTCCTGGGAAACCCTATACAGGGTCGTTATGGGTCAGAACCAACTCAATGGCACTTAACAGCAACCATCTATTGCAGACTTGCTATGAGCATTATCTCCTGCAATCCTCTCAGTTGTAATGAAAAGTTGTTAAGTGCTGTTGAGTTGGTTCTGACTCATAGGGACCCTGTATAGGGTTTTCAAGGAGTGGCTGGTGGGTTTGAACTGCTAACCTTGTTGTTAGCAGTCTGGTGCTTATCCCACAGCACCACACCAGCACTCTAATCATGAAAAGTGGGTGCTAAAATGTCTTACATTTTACAGTCAATGAAACTGAGGCTAAGGGCCTAAGTAACTTTCCTACAGTTACAAGGCTGAGCCCATTATTTCCCTTTAGATTCCTAACTTAAGATGTAGGATTTAGTAGTTCATAAATGTGAATAATGTAAAAACGGTTCTTTTTAGCTACTATCAGTTATAATCTGTTAAGAGGCTACAACATCAAATCCCCACCCCCAGACTATTATAGTTCCTGAGTGTTTTAGAAAGAGTTCTGGTAGCATAGTGGTTACGAATTGGGCTGCAAACCTTAAGGTCAGAAGTTCGAAACTACCAGCTGTTCCGCAGGAGAAAGATGAGGCTTTTTGATCCCGTAAAGATTTACAGCCTCGGAAACCCTGTACAGGGTCACTATAAGTCGGTTCTGACTCCACGGCACATAACCACCAAGTGTTTTAGAAGAAAAGGCTAATCAAAAATCTCAACAACAACAAAAAGACTTTCCAAAAAATTTAGACACAAGAGCAATGATCATTTTCAGTCTTTATTGGTATCATTTAGGGACCTCCACAATTTTGATTCAATTTGAGTTTTTCTCTGTAAAAAATACATTGCAGGAGTTAAACTGTAATTGGGGCTGTGAAAAAGCCACTCTTCTGATATGAGCTCAGATATGGAATCCAGGGGATTATTTGTACCAAGAGGCCCACGCGGTAGATGCTGGTAAATTGTGGTGATCTAACCCTTTCCAATTTCACTTTTAGCTGACAGAACACTTTGCCTTGAAAGCTTTACTATACCATTCGTTTTACCCAAAGCTAAAATCTTAGAGGAATAGTCTTTCTTTTTCTTTGATGTTTCTTTTTCTGGGCCATTCCATGGTTCCAGATAATTTTGTATCTTCGGTCTGGTCTTTTCCTCAGCAGGAAGGCAAGTAATGGGTCTCAAGATCTTTTTGCCTTTTCCAGAAACACCTTTTGATTTATCTGAAATTGGGTGAGGTGCCAATTCCATGTTTTTAATCCTTTTTGGCTTATCTTCATTCTGGCACAAGGCCGAGCTCACTGTCTTTGAACTCTGAGCGCTGTGGTAAGTTAATTTAAGCACTTTCTCCAATAACGCGCTGCGATTCCTAGAGCCCTCGGAATATGGCTGGCCCATCCCTTGAGGCCAGAATCTTCTGCCTCGGATTCGCTCAATTTCCCTGAGAAGGCTGTAAAAGGTCAAGAGTTATTATCAAGCAGTCTCCTACCGAGCAGGAAAGCAGCGGGTTTGGTTTTGGTTTCTGAAATACGAAATAGAAACTCACTCCAGGATTCCATGAATCGATGGATGAGCAGTTCCCAGGTGGGTCTCCCTTAAATCAAGTGACTTGTACAGATAGCCTGCTGCCTCAATCATGAGGTGATGAGAAGACTCAGTTAGCAGTAATTGACCTGCTGGGTATTTGAAAATAAGAGTATTAACATTTTTCAAAATTACCCCTGCTTCACATATTGAAAAGGCTAAAGAAAGTACATTTACAGATGGTGGCATTAGAACATCACCTATTGTAGTTTTTTCTGCCAAAAGAATACTTAAGCTGAGTCGAATCATGAAAAGGGTCAGTGAAACAATGGAAACTCCCAATGAGATGGCTTGGCACAATGACATAAAATAATGGACTCACAGGTAACAATGACGCAGGAGCTGGCTGTGTTTTGTCTTGTTGTCCACAAGGTCACTGTGAGTCAGAAACTACTTAGTAGCATTTAACAACAAATTATGAGGAAGGGGTCATGGTACGGTGTTGTAAGCTAAGCACAAGGTCAGTGGTTCAAACCCACCAGCTGCTCCTCAGAAACCCTATACAAGGTCGCTATGAGTCGGAACCAACAGGACAGCACTTAAAAACAATCATGAGGAAACCATGAGACAGATACCAATTGAAGGGCATTTGTTGGTAAGGGGAAGAGGTGAAACTTGACCTGGAGTCTCTAAATATATCATGAAAGACAAAACAAGGCTAGGCAGATGTTCTAGACTACAAGAGACATGGAAACCAAATGCAGTGTGGGATCCTTGATTACATCCGGGGTCAAAAAGAAAACAGCTATAAGCAAGACTCCTGGGATATTAGGAGACATTTGAATATGGACTGTACATTAGACAAAAGTCTCGGGTAATGGTTAAACTCCCTGGCTTGATCATTGGAGTATAGTTATGGAGGACCCCTGGTGGTGCAGTGGTTAAGAGCTCAGCTGCTAACCAAAGGTCAGCGGTTCAAACCCACCAGCCACTCCATGAAAGAACAATGTGGCAGCCTGCTTCCAAAAAGATTGCCTTGGAAATCTTGTGGGGCAGGCCTACTCTCCTCTAGGGGAGCTATGAGTTGGAATTGACTAAGTGTCAGCGGATTTCTTGTGGCAGGAGAATGGCTTTGTATTTTGGAGACGTGCTGACATATTTAGATGTAATGTGTCATATCTGCAACTAACTCTCAGATGGTTCAGAAAAATATGTTTGTAGAAGAATCGATACATTAAAATTATGATGTTGGAGAAAAATATTGAAAGGATCATGCAGTGCCAGAATAAAGAAATCTGTGTTGGAAGAAGTATAACCAGAATGTTCCTTAGAAGCCAGGATGGCCAGAGTTCGTCTCTCATACTTCAGACATGTTATCAGGAAGGGCAAGTCCCTGGAGAAGGACATCATGCTTGGTAAAGTGGAGGGTCAGTGAAGATGAGGAAGACTCTCAGCAAGATGCACTGGCACAGTGGCAGCAGCAATGAACTCAAGTGGAGCAGCAATTGTGAGATTGCGTAAGACCGGGCAGTATTTCATTGTGGTGTGTATAGGGTCTCTATGAGTCAGTGCTGACTCAATAGCACCTAACAACAAAGATTTGCAAATGGTATTCATTTATTCCTCTTATGCATTTGCAGGATTGCTAAGAAGGAACCTGAATGTATACCATTGATTGTACATAATGTAAGCCTGGTGTATCTAGGGCATCAGTCAGGATGTGTGATAAAGAGATGTTGGGTACTTAAGGGCTAAAAACACTGACAGTAACCCAGTCATCTCCCCTGTGTTAGTAATAATAATAACAGCTCATATATATGAGTAATTACCTGAGTAATCCTGTAAAGTATAAACTATTCCTACTTGCCTTTCTTATTATTTCATTTATTTTTTGTAATAGGGCACACATCCACATGGTTCAAAAATCAAAATGTAATGAAGGTGTAAAGTGTCTTCTATCTATTCCCCGTCTGCCTAATCTTAATGTATCACCTCTGACATTAGTTTCCAGTACATCATTCCAGAGAAGTTTTTACTGTTCTTGAAAGTACACACAGCAAGACAAACACCAGTTGAACAATTTCTAGACACACAATTCAGTGACATTGATTACATTCTTCAAGTTGTGGAAATTGTTCAATCCCCATTGACGTAAACTGGCTGCCTTCTAAGCTTCCTATCTGACCTTTGAGTTGTTATTGTTAATTGGGTCCCATATAGTTTTCTTCAAAAGAGCACAATGTTCAAGACAAGCATTCTTTACTAAATATGCTAACTTATCATTTGTTTTGGATCCTGGTATGCTGCTGTAGGATAAGCACTGGACTGCTAACCTCAAGGTCAATGGTTCAAACCCACCAGCCACTCCTAGGTAAACCTTGGAAACAGGGTCACTATGAGTCAGAATAGACATGACAACACTTATCAACATTGTTTGGTTTAAAGAAGACTCTAGAAGATTTTGGTTTAAGACTTAAAGATTATCTCAGGGCAACAGTTTGGGGGCTTCAGCAGTCTCAATGGCTCCAGAAAGTCTGGATTCTCTGAGAGTTTATGATTCTGTTCTACATTTTCCCAGTTTTAAGCAAGATTCTTCTATAGAAACACTGATCAAAATGTTCAGTAATGGTAGCTGGGCATCATCCTGTTCTTCTAGTCTTGTGGCAAAAGAGGCATTTGTTCATGGAAGCCATTAGGCAGACATTCAGCTTCCTCCCCCTGCTCCTGGCTCCCTCTCTTCATTCGTCAAGGTAAGCAGAGACCTGCTGTTGTACCTTGGATGGCTGCTTGCAAGCCTTTAAGACCCCAGGCACTATGCAGTGACCTAGGAGGTAGAACAGAAGCACTAAAAACAGTATTTGACCAATTATCTGAGATGTCCCATGAAATCATGACCCTATCCTTCAAACCAAGAAACCAAATCTCATAATCAGTCCTTCCAGAACATTTTTCATGTGCATACGTGTTACTTGTAAAGGTGAGAAAAACTAAAAAAAAAAAAAACTTTGTCTTTTAAAGGTGAGAGGTGAAGTAGTTCATACCGCATCCCCAGCCCCTCGCCTTGGTCTGGCCCACTGTACCCCAGACTGCATTGTCCTTCCTCTGCATATCAGCTCTGGCTTCTATTGGCAAAAAATGTTGTTTCTATAACTTTGCTTCTATGGCTCATGTTTCAGATTGGCCACAGCTTTTTCTGGAAATCTGATCGGGCATTTCAGCTGCTGTCTCTGTTTAGCAATCTGTGGCTCTTTTCCTTTGTTCTGACTTACTTTCACGACTCTCTCTGATGTCCCTAGTTGCCCTAGTCTAGTTTAGCAGAATGTGCTTGTAATTTAGTCTTGCCCTGCCCAGGATGGCTGGGGTGCATTGACATTAACTGTCCTTACAAAATAAAATAGAGAAAAATCAAACTAGTACATCACATATAGTTGCTAAACCAGAATACATTCTGGGAGATCCTTAGGACCCACTAGACAGATCACACAGCTATGATCATTCATTCTGCCCCAGACCCTCAAAAAGGTTCTGAATTCCTACACGGTTGAGATTTTCACAGAGAGCAGAGGCTGAGGCCCTCTCCAGCCACTGTTAGATGTTCTTGCTCCTCAGATTCCTTCTTGACCACACACCTTGACTCTTCAGGTCCCCTTACTCTCAAAACCGATCTGAAACTGTACTTAAGCTTTGACCACAGGAAGTTCTTGGACATAATCTGATTCTTTCTTTCTGGCACCACCATACAGAGTAACTGCTAGCCAAAGCCTATCTCCATTCCATCCAGCCTTCCATCTAGCCTGGTCAGTCCTACCAGCCCAGCAGAGAGGCACAACCATGATGGAGCCAGTGAAGTTGGAGAAGAGTCACCCAACTTTCTCCCACACCTTTTTCTAGGTGGGAAAGGAACCTAATATTTAGCCTATCCCTTTGTAAGCTGTTCTGCATACATGATCTTATTTAATCTTCAGAATAACCCTGGAGGCAAATGCTATTAGCACCATTTAGAAGGCAAGAAAATTGAGACTCAAAAAGTTTAAAGTCACAAATTCAGAAAAGAGCAGAACTGGAATTCACACCCAGGTCTCTAGTACTCAGCAACCACACTGATAGTTTCTAGAATCAAGGACAAAGAGCACTTTGTTCTGTTGGTTCTTAGAAGATAGATTCTCTACCAAAAAAAAAACATAGCTGGGAGTGGGTGGAAGTTGGGGCAAAGATCCACTAATCTCCTTGAAAACTTTGTTTTCCTAATTTCCCCTTTTTATTTGGAATACTTAATACCAAAAATAAAGATCCCTGGTGGCAGAATGGGTAAGCACTTAGCTGCTAACCAAAAGCTCAGCAGTTAAATCGGCCTGCAGACTTGGCAGTCTGTTCTTTTAAAGATTACAGCCTAAGAAACTCTCAGAGCAGACGCACAACTAAGGTATGGCAGGCATGGTACATGTTCTGGGCATACAACTAAGGTATGACAGGCACGGTACATATCCTGAGCACCACTTGAAGGCAGTACCACTGACCACTTTCTATTAACCACCTCAGTTTTCATCGCCAGCTGTGAGAGACTATTCAGTTAAAACTAAGACTTTCAAATCTGGAGAGCCTCCTTGGTCAAAGCAGACTGTGTGATTTTGCTCTGCTGCATGTAGGAAGAAAAGAACCTGAAAAAAACCATGACTTTGAGCTCATCATAGACCAGTTTTCATCAGTGGAAGCAAGGAAGAGGAGGACCATCATGTGTCAAGTAAAAGATTACTCAAGGTTGACTTATTTTTGCGCTGACATTATGATAAAGTTCCGGCAAGATAGGTGTCAGGTGTTTGGATGGGCACAATTTCTGTGCTTGCCATTGGCACTACTTCCCATAGGCCCGCCTCTGTCTATGGGATGTTTCTATTATGTCATAGAGAGTTACAAGTTGGAATCAGCTCGAAGACATTCAACAAAAATGTTAAACGTATAAAGGAAGTGATCCACACGCACTCCTCACTGACAAGCTTAGGTTTCAAAGACCAGGTTGCTACATGGAAATAAGCATCATGCAAAAATGGAGGATGATCCCATCATGACAGTACTGCCAAACCACGGAGAATCTTGGTCCCGGCAAGCTGACACACAGCCTTTAACCATCACAGCCAGCTTGACTCTCACCTCATGCCTCAGCATTTATTACTGGCAGACGTACATTGTTTATGCACAAAATAGTCTAAAAGATTTTTTTTTTACTATTGTAAATGCAAAATGTTAAACAACAAGATATAGGTGTTAAGTGAAGAATAGTTGTAATTATTATTTTCTCTGGAAGAATATGGCAAGATATTTTGTCCAAAGGCAGTTCTCTGCCCTTTAAAGCTGTCTACTAAATTATAACTTTTTTCTAATCTTTAGTCTCCTGAAATTTAAGCCTATTCCTCTCATTTCAAATAATACTTGCTGTCACCTACTAGCATGAGCTTTGCAAGACGAGCCCTGTGAGTTGTTGGTTTGGTTCTGACACATAGAGACCCTGTATAGAGCGACTGGTGAGTTTGAACCACTAACCTTGCAGTAAGCAGTCCAGTGCTTATTCTACAGTACCACACCAGGGCTGTTCGTTTCCTCCTGACCACACAGCTATAAATCTGGTGGTTGTCACCAGGTAACAAGTGCTATCTCAGGTGCTGGCAAAGGTCCTTAAGAAGTCCCCTTCCTTCTGAACAAGTCGTAGACACTCTTAGTGCTGCCCTACCGTGATTCTCCCCTCTGTGCTGGGAGTGAGCGGACTGTAGATGTAGGAACAGCCACAGCCTATTTTCTGTTAGAAGACAGGCTACCAATAGGTAATGAAGAAGATGCAGTCTCGAAACATCCTTTGATGGAAGTTTCTTTTAATAATAGTGATTTGATTATGCTCTGTCTACAGTCCCTGTCTGCGTCCTGGTGTGGTGCTGTAGGATAAGCACTAGACCACAAGGTCAGTTGAGCCACAAGGTTGGTGGTTCAAACTCACCAGTCACTCCTTGGAAACTCTATATGGTGTCACAATGAGTCAGAACCAACTCAAAAGCACTAAACAATAACAGACCTTGTCAGACATGCTTTGGTTTGAAAACTTGTGCTTGTATGCTCAATGTTTCAATCAATTTGCATGTCTATGAACAGATTGGAGTCCTGGTATGGTGCTGTGGTTAATGCACTGGGCTGCAAAGTCGGTTTGTACTGCAAGGTCGGCAGTTCAAACTCACCGGCTGCTCCTCCGAAACCCTATACAGGGTCGCTATTGGCCGGAACTGACTCAATGACACTTAACAACAACAACAACATGAGCAGATTGATGGGACAGTGGTGATTCAGTGGTGATTCTCACGTTCTGTGCAGGTAGACTGTGGTTTGATGGCCCACCAGTGCACGCCATCCACAGTTACCAATTGGCTGGTAAGCGTGGGCTTGCAGCTAGAATGCTGAAAAGGTGTCCGTGGAGCTTCCAAATTACAACAGACTAGGAAGAAAGGCTGATGATCTACTTCAAAATATATAAGCCAATGAAAAGTCTGTGAATCACAAATGTCCAATACCATTGTGCATGGGGTTACCATGTGTTGGGGGCCAAGCAGCTGACAATAATACACAGACTAGGGAATACACTATCTATTATGACACCAAATGAAATAAGAGGTTGCAGTTAGGTATCTTTGTGGACCCTCAATTATTGCCCTAAAGACAAAAAAAGGAACTGGGAGATGCTCCCCTTACTCTCTCCATCACTGGTTCAAAGGGACACTCAGCAGGTGGCAAATGGCGCCCTCTGGTGTCTGCCACCAGTGCTGCACAAGCCCACTCTGCTCCAGTTCAGGAGACTGGTCCTGTGAGGACCCCTATCTTGGGGTCAAGGGAACAGAGTGGTTTTGTCTTAAAAGGCTTTGATCCTTACCATTTCACCAAAAATTGAAGTTTCCCATGACATTTTATTCTAAACACAAGGGTCAGTTTTCAGTTCGGTAGAACTTTTTTTTCTCTCAGCTTCCATGATTTTGCTGATTGCATTTTTAACATTGAGCTTTACCTACACCCTATGATTCTGGAAAACAACTATGGTTAAAGAAATTCCTCACCCTCCCTGTTCAGGAAAAATTACCGCAAATAACCACCCTCTCATATGACTTAGATAAGATTCATGGATGTCTTGGGAAAGATTCTCCAAACTCCCATTTCTTGCTTCAGAAGTAACAAAATCATCCCCACCGATCAATCAGAAACAAATGCCTATTAACAAAACTTTGGTTAAGCTCCTCTCCTTCCTCGCAAGCCCCTGAACTTTGGCCCACCCTCAACTGAATCAATATCCCGTTGCCACTGAGTCAATTCCAACTCCAAGCGATTCTATCTAGGGCATCCAAGACTGTAAATCTTTATGGAGCAGATAACTTCATCTTCTAGTGGGTTTGAACCTCTGACCTTGCTTATCCTGCAGTGCCACCAGGCTCCTTTTTAAGGACCCCTCCCCCCTTCCTGGAGGACAGACTGACCTTGGTGTAAAATAGTCTGATTTACTATCTGATGACGTCACCTCTCATCCCTCATCCCCATACATGGGTTTTTTTCTATCCTTGTTTACCTCTGTCCCTACTTCTGTGAGATGCTTACAGATCTTATGGTTAGAGTGCTGTCTCTATGGGCATAGTTCCCCTCCTTCACTTCTACAAGACTCTCTTTTTCTGAATAAAGCTTCTCCCTACCAAGGTCTGGATTGGTTTATTTGACCTCATTTTGCCTCTACAGCTATTCTTCCTGTCTTGGAACACCTCTCAAAATACTGACATTCTCCTAAGTTCTGTCTGTTACCATCTTTTCATCTTATTCTCTTCCTAGCTCTTTAATCCATTCTCCTGGGCTGAGACACCAAGTCTATGCTAATGACTCCAGCTCAATTCTGTAGCTATGGAGAAACAGATTCATATATTCTACAGCCTACTGGCTACATGGAGTCCTGGTGTGGCACTGTAGGATAAGCACTGGACAGTGAGCTGCAATGTTGGTGGTTCAAACTTACCAGCTGCTCCTTGGAAACCCTATACAGGGTTGCTTTGAGTCAGAACCAACTCAATGGCTCTAACCACAACAGTAACTGGATACATTTACTCAGATAGGAAATTCAAATTCACCAAGCTCAAAATTAGCTCATCATCTCCCCCACTTCGTAAGCTTCGCTTCAACCTGTGCTCACAGTCTTGGCATGGTAACAGCATCATCCTCCAAGTGTACTAGCCTGGACCATTGCCATAAACAATGAATGGCCTTGACCATCCCTTTTCCTTCACCTCCCATATCCAGTCAAGCGCAGAGCCCTTTGGGGTCTACCTACTAAACCTCAAATCAAATCCTTTCTCTCCATTTCTACCACCCCTGCCTTATTTGACATGGGGCACTCTCCAGTCTCCCTTCAACCAAATTCATTCTCTATTTGAACCTGTCAGTGTTGCATCTAAAATATAAAATCTGCTGGTGCCCTTCATGTGGAAAACTCTACAGCAGCTCCCTTTAACATGGTAGACAAGGCCTAAACCTTTCTACCTCCTATAATGTCACCTCCCAACCCTCCCCATTCCAGGGTTTCATACTCCCTGATTCACCCTTCTTGATTTTATCTATCCTTTTTGTTTAAAATATGTTTCCTCATCTTCATCAGCCCAAGTCAGTCTCTCTGGAAAGTCTTTCTGATGCTTCTTTTCTGTGCTCCCCCAAACACTCCAGCAGGGTCTATCCCAGCTCTTACCACATTGGCTTTCAGTCAACTTTCCTGTGCTTGTCTCACCAACAAGACTGCAAACTCTTAGAGCCCATGGGCAGGGGACTTGGGAACACAGGACTGTTTCAAGTCCTCAAGCCTACTACTTATTAGCCCAAGGCTTTTGGACTGTCACTTGGTCTTTCTGAGCCTCAATTTTCTCATGTATATAACAGAGAAGATTATAATATCTAATTCATAGGATTCTCTGACACAGGACCTATCTGTTAGTTCCTTGGCTTTAAAATTAGCTTGGTGACCTCTAGCGTGCTATCTAGATTTAACTGTTTTCTGAGCTTATGAGCTATTTGACACTGTCCTGAAATCAACAGCATTTACAAATTTACACACAAATGTAGTCACTATTAAGGAGCCCTGGTGGTGCAAACAGTTAAACTCTTGGTTGCTAAACAAAAGGTCAGTGGTTCAAGCCCACCCAACAGCTCTATACAAGACAAACCTGTTCATCTGTTCCCACAATAATTACAGTCTAAAAATTCCTAGGGGGAAGTTCTACTCTATGAGTCCAAATTCAGTGCTAGTGTGGCACTGTAGGACCAGCACTGGTCTGCTAATCATGAGGTTGCTGATTCAAACCCAACAGCCTGGCCTCGGAAACCCTATACAGGGTCACTATGAGTCAGACTGACTCGATGGCACTCAACAGCAGCGACAACAACAAAAATGACTAAACCCCCACACAAGTTAAAAGGAAGCTCTGTTGGCAGACACAAATTGGCTTGCTATACTAAGCAGGGGCCCTTATCCCTTCTTAAAACATACTCTCTGATGCCCAAACCACTGCCATGAAGTCACTTCAGACTCATGGCAACCCTACAGAGGGATTCTGAGACTGGGAATCTTTACAGGAGCAGCCAGCCTTGTCTTTCTCCCATGGAGCAGCTGGTGGGTTTGAACCACCAACCTGGCAGCAAGGAACCCAACACTTAATCCACTCTGATGCCCTGATCACATTAACTACCTGCAGCTGGTAGGCTTATCTCTAACGTGCTGGCAGACTTCTGCTGGCAACAGCTTGATTCTATTACAATGACCAAGAATCAGTTGAGTTACTTAGTCTAATTAGGTCGTTTAATTAATATTAAATCAATAAAATACATATGTGAAAAGAAAGAGAGTTGTGTTCTGTGAAAACCAAGCTGAACGCTTCTGAAAGACTCAATAACATGCGTAGCTAAAAAACAAAAAGTCATTTCTGCCAACTCTGAGATTGGAGAGGTAAGAGATGGCCAACTGAAGATTGAGACTGAAAGACATTGCCTAGAAGGATCCTGCATCCAAACTGCATCCTAACCGTCTACTTTCTCACCCTAAAGAGGCAAAACTAGAAATGGTGGGTAATGCATTTTGAGAAAGATGACATGGAATTGTGGGTAATGCATTTTGAGAAAGGTAAGGAGGAGACGCCTCATAATAAAAAGTTAAAAAAAAAAAAAAAAAACACTTGATTTTCCATATAAAATGAAATTTAGGGTAAGAATGTATATTTATAGGCGTCAGTTAGAATTAAAATACAATGCTGCCTGTATCATTTTGGATGAAGGTTCCAACTGCTATGGAGACCAGAGAACTCTGGCAGAGAGGAGCATTTTAAAATAGAAGGAGGTACAAGGACTGGCTCATCCTGCTGGGAGTCTCCCCTGGAGCCTTTGTTTAGATGTCTTCCTTCTCAATTTGACTGAGATGCTGGCCTTGGTTTTTTAAAAGAATCCCAGGGAGAGGGAAATATATAATGTTCATGGAGCATACTTTATCCAAAATAAACAGTTCAGTACAGAACAGTCAGCTTAATATAATGGACTATGAAAGGCACATTTCTGTTCTTTTTTTCCCCACTGAACTGACTTCTCAGCAGGCAAATTTAAAACAGGAAACAAGACAACAATTAAGATTCTTTGTGTGTGAGGTAGCTTCACTATGAAAATCCTCTTTGTAGAGTCAGGATTAGTACAGAAATCTTCGGAATTAACAGATTTAATAGCTGAAGATTTTACCTTGAAACTGGTGGAAGTTAAGAAGAGATTATTGTGTTCAAGAGAAAAGGAATGCATTTATGAATAACTGTCTTGCTAAACTGTGGTCAGAAGAAACAAAATTCAGCATTTATCACCCTTACAAATCCATCACTTTCATATATGCTCATGTTGTTATTGAGTGCCTATGAGTCGGAATTCTGTGGATCATGACAAACTATGGACAACATTGCAGAGAATGAGTGTTCTGGGACATTTAACTATGCTCATGAGGAATCAAGTTAAGTGCCATCAAGTCAATTCCTGGAACTCATAGAAACCCATATAGAGTTTTCTAGGAACAGCTGGTGGGTTTGAACTATCGACCTTGTGGTTAGCAATCCAGTGCTTACCCTACAGTGCTTACCCTATGGGCTCCTTATTATAGTCTCATACATAAAATGTTATGATTGTAATTAAAATCTGAATTATCAAAAATTACGAGAACTTTGCTATTTTTATAGCCCTTGAGATTACACTATATTCTACAAGCTGATGAAATATGATGAGAAGAGACTGTAGAAGATGCCAAGACATTCAAGCTAGCAATGATCATTATTAGTCTACAATATAACTAAAAGTCTGGGAAGTCAATTCAAGAGTGTTGTTTCAATAGGTTGGAATATAATTTGGAATGTTTCTTTCAATACTGTTAGCCTGAAGCAGTACCATCATTTCTGTGGATAACCCAAGGCTAAGTAAACACCCTGTGAGAAGCCATTTTAATTCTGGAATCCTGATGTCTGGGACCCACCAAGGTGAGGAAACCCACTCAGGTCATTTGCCCTTAAGTGTCTTTTTGAACTTTGAGCCTTGTAGAACGGTTTCTTAATCACCTTGGTGTGGCGTTGTAGGATAAGCACTGGACCATAATGTCTATTTGAACTACAAGGTTGCCAGTTCAAACTTACCAATCAACTCGACGGCACTTAACCAAAACAATCACCCTGGGTTAGGCGTTGGGCTGTTAACTACCAGGTCAGCAGTCCAGACACACCAGCTTGAGAGAAAGGTGAGGATATCTGTTTCTGTAAAAATTTAGTCTCAGAAACCCATATAGGGTCACTATGAGTTGTTATAGGGTCGATGGCAGTGGGTTTTAGTGGATGAAATGACAGAGTGCAGATACGATCCTTCTCTCCTAAAGCCTAGGGGTGGTGGTGTTCTTCAACAGCAGCCTTGGAAGACTGCCCTTCACACACACACAAATTCTACTTAACTGAACTAGTACCAGTGAAGAAGAAACTCAATCTTCACCAAAAGCCATGTTGTTGTTAAGTGCCTTTGAGTCAGTTCTAATTCATAGCAATCCTGTATAGGGTTTCCAAGGAGTGGCTGGTGGGTTTGACCTGCCAATCATGCCGTTTAAACAAACCTTGTGGCCCAGTGCTTGATCTTACAGCACCACACCAGGACTGCGTACATATACATGTTGCTGCTGTTACTAGGTGTCCATTAGCCAGTACCAACTCATAGCAACCCTCTGAACAACAGAATGAAACTCAGGCTCGATCTTGCGACAACTCTCACAATCATTGCTATGTTTGAGGCCATTACTGTTGCCACTGTGTCAATCTATCTTGTTGGGGGTCTTCCTCTTTTTCTCCAACCCGCCACTTTACTAAGCATGCTGTTCTTCTCCAGGGACTGGTCCCTCCTGATAATATGTCCAAAACATGAGAGCTGAGCTCTGGCCATTCTGGCTTCTAAGGAGCACTCTGGCTGTACTTCTTCCAACACAGATTTGCTTGTCCTTTTTGCAGTCCATGGCATTTTCAATATTCTCCTCCAGCACTGTAACTCAAATACATCAATTCCCTTATGGTTTTCCTTATTCACTGTCCAACTTTTACTTGCATATGAGATTACTGAAAATACCATGGTGTGGGTCAGGTGCACCTTAGTCCTCAAACTAACATCTTTGTTCTTTAGTGCTTTAAAGAGGTCTTGTGCAGCAGATCTGCCTAATGCAATACGTCATTTGATTTTGTGGCTGTTGCTTCCATGAGTGTTGGTGGTTGATCTGAGCAAAATGAAGTCATTGACAACTTCAATTTTTCTCCATTTATCTTGATGTTATTTATTGGTCCAGTGGTGAGGACTTTTGTTTTCTTTACATTGAGGTACAGCCCATACCGAAGACTGTCATCTTTGATCATCATCAGTAAGTATTTTAAGTCCTTTTCACTTTCCGCAAGCAAGGTTGTATCATCTGCATATCGAAGGTTGCTAATGAGACTTCCTCCAATCCTAATGCCACATTTTTCTTCATATAATCCAGATTCTCGAATTATTTGCTCAGCATACAGATTGGATGAGAATGATGAAAGAATACAACTCTGGCACGTATCTTTCCTAATTTTAAACCACAGTGTTCCCTTGTTCTGTTTGAACAACTGCCTTTTGGCAGGTTCCTCATGAGTACAATTAAATGTCCCAGAATACTCATTCTCTGCAGTGTTGTCCATAGCTTGTCATGATTCACACAATTGAAAGCCTTGGAGCAGTCAATAAAGCCTAGTATACATCTTTCTGGTATTCTCTGTTTTTAACTAAGATCCATCTGTCATCTTCATGCTTGACCCTCTGGCAGTTCCTTCACAATGTACTGTTGCAGTCATTTTTGAGTTATCTTTAGCAAAAGTTTACTTGCATGAGATATTAATTATATCATCCAAAAATTCCACATTCTGTTGGGTCACCTCTCTTTGGAATGGGCACAAATATGAATCTCTTCCAATCAGTTGGCAAGCTACTGATCCTTCCTCTTTGTTTCCAACCTTTGCATTCCAATCACCAGTAATTATCAATGCATCTTGATTGCATGTTTGATCAATTTCAGACTGAAGAAGTTGGTAGAATTCTTCTATTTCATTATCTTTGGCTTTAGTGGTTGGTGCATAAATTTGAATAATAGTAGTATTAACTCTTCTTCCTTGTAGGCATATGGGTATTATTCTATCAAAGACAGCATGGTAGTTCAAGATAGATCTTGAAATGTTCTTTTGATGATGAATGTGATGCCATTTCTCACTTCAATTTGTCATTCCTAGCATAGTAACCATGTGTCATTCCTAGCATAGTAACCCATTAAAAATGGCCAATACCAAACTATTTCAGCTCACTAATGCCTAGAATATCGATGTTTATGCGTTCTATTTCATTTTGACCCTTCCAATTTTCCTAGGGTCATACTTCGTACGTTCCATATTACAATTAATAATGGATGTTTACAGCTGTTTCTCCTCATTTTGATTTGTGCCCCATCAGAAAATGAAGGTTCCAAAAGCTTTACTCCATTCGCATTATCACAGTCAACTCTACTTTGAGGAGACAGCTCTTCCCAAGTCATAATTTGAGTGCCTTCCAACCTGAGGGGCTCATATTCTGGCACTATTATATGACAGTGTTTTGGCATTCATCCTCCTGTTTCAATATCAATAATTCGGTGCTATCTTACAGTAATCCATTGTTATTCATAAGGTTTTCAATAACTAAACATTCACATGTAGTCCATCTCTCCTTCTTCCTAGTCTGTCTCAGTCTGGAAGCTCATCTGAAACCTGCCTACCATAGATGACCCTGCTGGTA
>NW_006408678.1:2114079-2127941 GCF_000296735.1 Chrysochloris asiatica | reverse complement strand
TGTAAATCTTTATAAGAACAAAAAGTCTCATTTTTCTCCCATGGAGCAGATGCTGGGCTCAAACTATATACTTTGAGGTTAACAGTCTAGTGTGTATCCTACAGAGCTACCATACTCCCCACATACCATAAACAATAGTTAACTATCACAATATCAACATTTTGGTCAAATAAATTTGTAAATAAAGTTGCCATGTCTCTCAAGAAAGGGATAAAACAGTAATAACGGTGAGGCATTTGACTATTGTAAATGGCTGGCATAGAGCTGAGTCCAAACTCTATCTAACAGTTAGTTGCTTCTTTAGCCACTATAATGGTGGAATGGACTAAGCTTTGGACTGCTAACCTCAAGGTCAGTGGTTCAAATCCACCAACCACTCTGTATGAGAAAAATGAGGCTGTCTGCCCCTGGAAAGATCTATAGCCTCAGAAACCCTAAGGAGCAGTTAACTCTATCCTATAGGGTTGCTTTGAGTCAAAATCCACTTAAAGACAGTGTGAACCTTTGTGCAGACATAAAAGTATGTTGTAAGGAAGCACTTTGCATTGTGGTGAAGTTAGAGATCATTCTTTTTAGAATGATCCAGAGGAGGTCTTCGTGAAAATATCTTATCTAAAATCTCCTATGCCAGCAGTTTCCCAAAAATGCTTGCTTAAGGGCCTGTTTACAAGATATTTTTAGAAAGGAATGCCTTGTAATCATCTTGTGCCCACCTGATAGATAGCTAGATCCCCACTCTATCTGTTACAAACGTCTGCAACCAATCCTGAAAGAATACTTGTATTCATAAACCCTATTGTTAAGTGCAGTCAAACTGGTTGCGACTCATAGCAACCCTGTATAGGGCTTCCGAGGAGTGGCTGGTGAGCTTGAACCACCTTATTTGTGGTTCAAACAGATCATGCAGTCCAGTGCATTAACCCATAGCACCACACCAAGACTCCTTATAAACCCTAAAGCCCTGTTATTCCTTAGTCCACTGTGGGATAGAGCACAAACAATCCAAAATGCCAACTCAAACCATACCTTCTGCCCGTTGCCCCTACTCCCACTCTACATATGGAAACTCTTTATCCTCATGCTTTAGTTATACAGATGTTAGAAGAGCAAACAGCCTCCTACTCCAGCTGTGCATACCCAAACTCTGTTCTCCAGGAAGGGGCAGGCAGCTATTGAGTTGCTTCTGACTCATAGAGACCCTGTATACGGTTTCCCAGGCTGTAAATATTTTTGGAAGCAGAAAGCCTCATCTTTATCCCATGGAGTGAATGGTGGGTTCCAAGGCAGACCTGTAGGTTCGCAGTCCAGTCCCTATCCTACAATGTCACTTTGCTCCCAACCTTACAATTTGTTGTTGTTACTGTAAAGTGCTGTGGAGTCAGTTCAGACTCACAGGGACCCTGTATGGGGTTTCTGAGACTGTAAATCTTTACAGGAGCCAAAAACTTCCTCTTTTTTCCATGGAGCAGCTGGTGGCTTCAAACAGCCAATCTGTGGTTAGGAGTCCAGTGTTTATCCAACAGAACCATGGTGCTTCAACTTTGCAATTAGCACCTGGTGTGGCGCTGTAAGATAAGCACTGGACTGCCAGGTCAGTTTGAACTACCAAGTTAGCAATTCAAACCCATCAGCCACTCCTTGGAAACCCTATACATACGGGATCCCTAAGAGTCTGAACCAACTTGACAGCACTTAACATTAGCAAACAGCTCAGAAGTAACCGGATACCAGTTAATCTCAGTAATGGAGGGAAGGCAGAGTTCAATCAATAATGTTAAGATGAGTCAATGACTGATCTTCTATGGTTCTCCTGCCTCTCTCTGGTAGCGTAGTGGTTATGAATCAGGCTGTGAACCTCAAGGTCAGCAGTTACAAACTACCAGCTGTTACACAGGAGAAAGATGAGGCTTTCTGCTCCTGTAAAGATTTACAGCCTCGGAAACCCTGTGCAGGGTCACTATGAGTCAGAACCAACTCCACGGCACATAACCACTACAACCTTCTCGTTATAACCCCCATTGTACCAACCTTCTTTGAGCCCTTTGCTTTTTCTGGAATCAAAATGGTCTCCCTATTGTTGTCAAGTGCCATCTATGAGTCAGTTCTGACTCATAGCAACCCTGAATAGGGTTTCCAGGGAGCAGCTAGTGAGTTTGAACTGACAACCTACAGTTCACACTGACCTTGCAGTCCAGTGCTTATCCTACAGTGCCACACATAAATCATATGTTCAAATTTCAGGGAGTTTTTTTTTTTTATCAGTATATAAAGACTATAGTGAAAGTCTGAAAGCAGAATTTGAAGAAGGAATCTATACTGACTGGAGAGGAGCCTCAAGCAAGCATAGTGCTCTTCCAAAAAAGAATGAGAAATCAGATGGAGAAGAGTTTGAAAAGTCTTGGCACTGTAGGATAAGCACTGGACTGCTAATCGCAAGGATGGCAGTTCAAATCCACCAGCCACTCCATGGAGAGCCTATACAGGGTTGCTCTGAGTCAGAACTGACTCGACGACACTTAACAACAACAAGGGAAAGGAAAGAGGTAGCAAAAGAAGTTGGCAGTATGTGGAACAGGTGTTAAATGTTTCACAAATTAAGAAAGAATTTAAATAACGTATGCAAGTGAAATGAAGGAAAATGCCACTTGTTTATGATAAAAAATGAGTTCGAGCAGTTACCTAATTTACACATGGTATCACTTAGGCTGATGCACAGCTGCTTTCTAACGAGTAAAGAGTTGGTCAGAGCTTCTTCAGTTTCCTTTATTTTTATCACTTGTTTATAATATTCAATTACTTGCTTCCTTTGACATCTAAAAAAGAGAACATTAAATGTTAACCTGGAAGGAGCATGACATGTATTGTTTTATTCATTCAATTAACAAGCATTCACTGCAAAGATGAGTGAAACTAATCCTTGTTCTCAAAGACAGGGAGACTCAAGACTGAAGCAGAGGTCCATTCAACAAGGACTCTGAGTGCAAATCTTGAAAGAGTTTTGAAGATGATGACTGAAGGATTTCCATTTAGAGACTGATGTGACCAAATCTGCATTTTAGAAAATTTGCCTGGGTGGAAGTATGGAAGAGAAATTCAAGTGCATGAGGCAATGGGAGGGCGACCCATTAGTCAAAGGAAACATTTATAAGGGACTGAGATCTATCAGTGACCACAGATGAAAGGGTGGCATGCTAAGGCCTGGCACTGGATTGGATGTGGTTGTGGAAGTGCCCGAGTGTTGGTGAGCCATCTACATCTGTGCTACAGTAACATGGTTAAGAGCTCAAGCTTTAACGTCATGTAGACCCAGTTGTGGTGGGCACTGTGGTTAGTCACAGAGAATCAAAATAAGAACAGAGTTGTTGTGAGAATTAAATGAGAAACTGCGTGACATGTGTCTGGCACAGTATCTGATATTAGATATTAAGATGATATGAAGTGTACAAAGATCAATATCCTAAGCATTGTTGTTATTAGGTGCTATCAAGTTGGTACTGACTCATAAAAACTTTATGCACAACAGAATGAAGCACTGCCCAGTCCTGCACCAACAGTTATGACTATGTAGATCATAACAAACTGTGGACAACATTGCAAAGAATGAGAACCCAATAACACTTAATTGGGCACATGAGAAACCTGTAGATAGACCAAGAGGCAGTCGTTCAAACAGAACAAGGGGATACTGAATGGTTTAAAATCAAGAAAGGTGGGTGCTACGGTTGTATCCTCTCACCATACTTATTCAATCTGTATACTGAATATAATCTGAAAAACTAGTTATATGAGTGACATCAGGATTAGAAGAAGACTCATCAACAACTTGCAATATGCAGATACCACAACCTTGCTTGTTATAAGCAAAGAGGACTTGAAATACGTACTGATGAAAATCAAAGACTTTCAGTATGGATTGTACCTCAGTGTAAAGAAAACAAAACTCCTCACAACTAGACTAATAAATAATGTCCTGATCAACGGAAAAGACTGAAGTTGTCAAAGACTTCATTTTGGTTGGATCCACAATCAACATGCATGGGAGCAGCAGTCAAGAAATCAAATGACATATTGCATTACGCAAATCTACTACAGAAGACCTTTTTAAAGTGTTGAAGAGCAAAGATGTCACTTTAGAGCTAAGATGTGTCTGATCTAAGTCATAGTGTTTTTAATTATCACATATTCATGTGAAAGTTGGACTATGAATATGGAAGATTGATGCATTTGAATTATGGCCTTGATGATATAAATTATGCTGGAGATCACATGATACAATTTTCCAAGACCAATGACTTCTTCATTGCAAATACTTTTTTTAAATAACATAAAAGATGACTGGGCTCTTTCCTCAGCTGCCTCCAAGGTGCTTGGTTCTTCTGAGGAAGCTAAGCTTGCATTGGAGTGAGGCCCTCACTTCATCCGGCAACTAGCACCACGTCCAGTAGCTGCACTCCCTTACCATGGTTTCTGTCTCCGAGCTTGGCTGCAGCTACTTGGCCCTCATTCTTCATGATGATGAGGTGACAGTCACAGAGGACAAGATCAACACACTCATTAAGGCGGCCGGTGTGTATGTTGAGCCTTTCTGGCTTGGCTTGTTCACAAAGGCCCTATCCAACGTCAACATTGGGAGCCTCATATGCTATGTCGGGGTTGGTGGACTTGCCCCAGCAGCTGGTGCTGCCCCAGCAGGTGGACCTGCCTCTTCCACCACCGCTGCCCCAGCTGAGGAGAAGAAAATGGAAGCAAAGAAAGAAGAATCTGAAGAGTTCGATGATGGCATGGGCTATGGTCTTTTTGACTACATCCCTTTTGTAACATATTCAATAAAAAGTTGAACTCTTAAAAACAAAGATGACTGGACTTCACCAGGTGGAATATATAGAAATCAAATTGACTACATCTGTGGAAAGAGACTGTGGAAACGTTCCATATCATCAGCCAAGACAAGGCCAGGGGTAGACTGTGGAACAGACCATCAAATGATCATATACAAGTTCAGGCTGAAGATGAAGAAAACTAAAACAAGTCCACAAGAGCCAAAATATGACCTTGAATATATCCCACCTGAATTTACAGACCATGTCAAGAAAAGATTTGATGAATTAGACTCTAATGACCAAAGACCAGAAGAGTTGTGGGATAACATCAAGAACAACATACAGGAAGAAAGCAAAAGGTCATTAAGAAGACAAGAAAAAAGAAAAAGACCAAAATGGATGTCAGAAGAGACTCTGAAACTTGCTCTCCAGCCTAAAGATGCTAAAGCAAATGGAAGAAATGAGGAGGTAAAAGAGCTGAACAGAAAATTTCAAAGATCAGCTCAAGAAGACAAAGTCAAATATTATATGAAATGTTCAGAGATCTGCAGTTAGAATTATGGTGTTAGAGAAGAATATTAAAAGTACCATGGACTACCAGGAAAAAAACAAAAACAAAAAAACCAGTCTGTGCTGGAAGAAATACAGCCAGAATACTCCTTAGAAAAGAGGATGGTAAGACTCTCATTCACTGGACATTTGTCAAGAGGGATTAGTCCCTGGAGATGGACATCATGCTTGGTAACATGGAGGGTCAGCAAAAAAAGGAGGACCCCTCAACAAAATGGATTGACACAGTTGCAGCAACAATGAATTCAAGCAACAATTGTTGGGATGGCACAGGACCAGTGTTTTTTTCTGTTGTGCATGGTGTCGCTCTGAGTTGAAAAGGACTCAACAGCACCCAACAGCAACAACATCATCATTAAGATGATCCCATGGTGTCTGGACTAGCTAAATCAAGAGAAGAAGCATTTTTTTCAGGGAGTCAGGGGTGGATATGTTCAGTCTTAAAATGCCAGTGGAATAGTCATATGGAGATGTCTAATAACAAGACGGATTCACAAGATAAAGGTTGAGAAGGAGATCCAAAGGAGAAGCCATCTCCTAATGGAATGCTGGTTGTATCCCTAACAACAGGTAAAGTTGAGGTGCTAAGATTGATAGACGAATTGAGCCCCAAGAACTAAACCCAGTAGAACACCAAAATGTGGACAAAAAGCAGAAAGAGAAACTCTAAAAAGAAACTGAGAAGTCATAATTAGAGAGGAAATCCAAGAGGGCAGATATCTCAGAAAGGAGAGTACTGTTTCAAGACAGGAATGATCAGCACTGTCAAGTACACCTCAGCAGAAGAGGGTCTGAGAAGATAAGAGAGGAAGTACTAAGTGATACTTTCAGGCTATTCATAAGAGCTTTCATCAGAGCAGACAAAACAGACTCGGGTGGGGGTAGACATCAAATGGGAAGGGAGGAAGGAAATGAAGTTGTCTGTGAAAAGGGCACTGTAAAAAAGGCTCCTGAAGAAAAAGGCTGAGTGAGGAAAAGCAGACAATAGTTATTTCACTGGGAAAAGGACACTATTTCTTTTGAGATGTTTTGTCCATTCTTCTCTATCCTGTTCTTTTAACTTTTGATTTTTTAATTTGACCTCATTTATCCACTCTGCCCAAGCCTATTCCACAAGTCCCTCTGAATCCCACCAGTTATTTCTGTACTGTATGAGAGCAGCCTCTTCTGCCGTTCACCACTAGGACAAAAACTCTACATGTTAGAGAAGCGAGTTGTGTTATACAATAGAATGTTACCTGGTTTTAACCAATATGGAAAATGTTATCACCTAAGGAAAAGTGTTATGACTGAATTGTGTCCCATTAAAATATCCTGGTATGGCACTGTAGGATAAGCAGAAAGAGAAACCCACAAGGTTGGTGGTTCAAACCCACTAGTAACTACTTGGAAACCCTATATAGGGATTCAATGAGTCGGAACCGACTTTACGGCTCTTAACAACATCAAAAATATGTGTTAAAGTCCTAGCCCGTGTGCTTGTACTTATGACCCTATTTGGAAACGGGAATTTTCTTTTTTATGTTAATGAGGTCAGACCAGAGTAGGGTATATTCTAAATCTATTCACTTCTAAATGATGTCTATAAAAATAGCAGTTAGTCACAGAAATAGACACACAAGGGGAAGACAGACATCATGTGAGGATTCTTCTACAAGAAAAGAAATATCAAGGATTGCCAATGGATGCCAGAAACTAGGCCCACAGAAGGAGCTGGCATGGCTGAAGCTGGGATTTGGACTTTTGTCTTCCAGAAGTATGCAAAAATACACTTTTGTTGTTGAAAGTGACCCATTTGTAGCATATTTTGTTACAACAGCACTCCTGTTATAACAAGGGGGAAGCTTCTCCATTGTCTCAAAGGATAACACTGGACAGAGAGGCCTGGGAAGGAGGCATCCAGGAGAGGTCAGGTCCTGGACACAGAGTGCATCACTGTGGAAGGCTCAGCGGGATTTATTCTGTGTCTCTAACAGCTCTGGATCTGTGGTGGAGCTGCCTGGGGATAGAGATGACTCAGGCAATATGCTACACGTTTAGATTCTTCTTTTACAAAGCAATGGTTCTCTGACCAAGCTGTTTGCATCTCTAAAAAACAGTTTTATTCTCTGCTCACAGCCCTGGTTTACAGATGAGTAAGAGGAGGCTTATGTGGCCAACTGCCTCAAAATTCAGCAGCTGAGGGGAAAAGAGTAACACCGATAAATCCATTTATTGAACTCTTGTAGTATGTACTAGGCATTCTGGTGTGACGCTGCGGGATAATGCACTAGACCGCAAGGTTGGTTTTAACAGCAAGGTCAGTGATTCAAACCCACCACCTGCTTCTTGGAAACCTTATACAGGGTCGATATGAGTCAGAACTGACTCGATGGCACTTAACAACAACAGGGTTTTTTTTCTTGTCTTTTTTTTTTTTAAAGTTTTGTGAATTGAGTGAAAGTTTACAGGGCAGATCACCAGTTTTACATTCAACAAATCATACACCTTGTTTCATTACAATGATTATAATCCCCTCCATGTACCATCAGTTAATAGTATTTCTCTCTATTCATTTTAGCTTTTTTTTTTTTTTATAACACTCAGGCATATATAATAATTTACACCCCCCAAACAGCACCTTCTGCAAGTCTGTCTCCTGGCCGCCAGCTCTCAATCCCTCTGTTCCCATGAATCTAGAGTCCTCAGCTGCTCCCTCTCTCCATGACCCCATCTCTGCCTCCATCTCGGTGTTGCTTCTTCTCTGGATAAGGTCTCACAGTCTGCTTGTGTTCTTCTCCCTTGATGGTCCTAGGGTCCTCTGTTTCTGGACTGTAAGATTAACTACCCCCACCCCCACCCCCCAACAATAGGCATTTTGCTAAGCACTTCATATTCAGGGTCACTTAATCCTCACAATAATCCTGTGAGGAAGATACTATTACTATTCTCATTTTACCAAAGAGTAAAATGAATGTGATGCTGAGATTTGAAGTCATCTGCCCAATGCCTCGCTGTCACTACCACTCAGTACCCTGAGTTGCAGCTGAGTCCATTCTGTGTATGTAGAGGATGTACTTCCTAAAGGTTTCATGGCTGTGAGCTTTTGGAAACAGATAGCCAGGCTTTTCTTCCAAGTGCCTCAGGGTGGGTTTGAACTGCTAAGCAGTGGAAATAAAATTTGAATCCAGGCAATTGGACCCCAGAGGCCACCATCTTATCACTGCTACATACCAATCCCCACTGCCGTCAAGTCAATTCATCTCAAAGTGATCCAAGCAGACTGCCTCAGCTATATGCAGTTATTGTTATTAAATGCCATTGGGTCGGTTCCCACCCATTGCGACCCTGTATAGAGTTTCTAAGGGGTGGGTAGTGAGCAAACCACAAACCTTGTGGTTCAAACCAACTTTATAGTCCAGCACATTACCCCAGTAGCACCTGTAATTAAAACCCTAAGGTGTTCCCATTACAGGAACCCTGGTGGTGTACTTGTTAAGTCCTCAGCCACTAACCAAAAGAAGGTGGTTTGAATCCACCAGCCACTCCGTGGGAGAAAGATACAGTAGTCTGTTTCTATAAGATCACAGCCTTAGAAACCCTGTGTGACTACTCTAGTCTAGTCTAGTTTACGGGGTCACTGTGAGTAACGATCAAATGGATGGTATACAATAACAACCCCCAGTTTAGGGTCGCTCTAATAGGAGTCCTGCTGTGGCACCATGGGTTAATGCGCCAGACTGCAAAGCTGTATGAACTGCATGGTCGGTGGTTCAAGCTCACCAGCTGCTCCTCGGAAACCCTATACAGGGTCTCTATGGGTCAGAATCGACTCCACGACACTTAACAACAACAACAAAATGTTAATAATACTCTTAGAAATTGTTAATATTGATTTGACTTCAAGTGTTAGGAACTTTAGAGATAGCATAGGCTTCCTAGGAGCAAGAGCAGAGAGAGGGTACCTTCCTGCTGAGAAATGAGAAAAAAATGATCGAAAAGTGAAAAACTGAAACCCAAGGCAAGACAGGGCACAAGGGATGGGAGAGAAGTGGAGCTATGAGACTAAAACTTAACAACTTCCCAGGGAACTCACAGCCACTCCTGCAGGTTCAGTCAGCTGGCTCGGCTGAGCCCCAGACATCACAAGAGACCCAAGAGGACTCCCCTGAATGAGGAGAGGAAGCAGGTAAGCTCAGTCTAAGACTCTGTAGGGCCGTGGCCCTGGTTTCACTTAGGGACTTAGACCAATGGGATGTGGTACCAAGACAAGACTGCTAACACTGGCTTTTCTTTTCTTTTTTTTTTTTTTTACGTTACTGTCTAGCAGTTTCAATGAATGGCGCCCCATGTGTGTCAGAGGAGAACTGTGGTCCACAGGACTTATGATGGCTGATTTTTCAGAAGTACATCACCAGACCTTACTTCTGAGACAGTCCTAGGTGGACTTGAACCCCTAACCTTGAAGTTCATAGCTCAGTGCATTAACCACTATACCTCCCGGGAACTCTGGAGTCTGTATCAAGGCCCTGAAGCACAGTTTCCTCAAAGGCCTGTCAGTGCTGCTAAGAAACAGATTCCTACTGTCTACACCTCTGGACAGTCGCGGGGCTAAAGCTCCTTTTGAATAGTGCTCCATGTCCTGCATATCCAGGGGGACGCCTTCAGGTCTCTGAGCAGGGCTGGAGCCAAAGAAGCCAGACACCTGGTGGGTGACTCCGGACCTTCCTGCCCACATTACTTACAACTCTTCATTAAAACTAACCTTTCTCCTCTCAGGGGAAAATATAGTAAATCAGCTAAAAATTCCATAATTTCTCCAACCATAATATTTTTCTCGCCAAACAAACTTCTCCTGATATGCAAACATTCTTGCAACTTTGTTTTTGCCAAAGAAGTGTTCCCAGCAACGAATCTGAAAATAAGACATATGTGTGTTATTTACCGAACATGATATACGTTGGCTACATTTACTGTGCTATCAAAAATCATTCTCAAGTCTAACAAAAAAAACAAAAATAATTCCAATGAACATCTCTTATTATATATAAAAATCTGTCCTGGAAGATATGAAATAGCAGAGTGGGCTATAGTCATTGCTATTCCAGTTTCAAAGTGATTTATATGAAGATAGTGTGCACATCTTATAAAGGAACATGAGTACTGCTCTCAACCTCAGCCTCAGCACCGCTGACATCTGGACTGGGTGATTCTCTGTTGTGGGACATGTCCTTTGTACTGTAGGGTGTTTAACAGCATCCCTGGTCTCTACTCACTAGATGCCAGTAGCACCTCCTTCCCTGACGTGTGACAACTAAAAATGTCTAGAGATAGTGCCACATGTTCCATATAGGGGGGAAACTCACCCCTGGTTGAGGCCCACTCACTGAAATGGAGTATGGAAAAATTGTAGCCTAATCAGTTTGGTATTTCTCACACATATGCGAAAGCTGGACAGTGAATAAAGAAGACCGTAGAAGAATTGATGCTTTTGGATTATGGTGTTGGAGGAGAATATTGAAAGTGCCATGGGCTGCCAAAAGAACTAATAGATCCGTTTTGGAAGAAGTGCAGCCAGAGTGCTCTTTGGAGGCCAAGATGGCCAAACTTTGTGTCTCATACTTCAGACATATTGTCAGGAGGGACCAGTCACTGGAGAAGGATATCATGTTTGGTAAGGTGGAGGGTCAGAGAAAAAGGAAGGCCACCAATGAGATGAATTAGCCAAGTGGCAGCATGGATGGACTCAAGCCGGGCAACAGTAGTGAGGTTGGCCCAGGATTGGAGTATTTCGTTCTGCTCTGCATAAGGTCACTATGAGTGAGTACCGACTCGATGGCACCTAACAACAACAACAATCAGTTTGGTGGGAAATGGATTAGCAGTGTGGTTAAACATCTATTAATCATAATAATCAAAACTAAAATCAAAAAATGTTGAAGGTTATTTTTTCTAGAAGAATCCATACTTACAACAGAATGCCTTCTGTGTATTTCATGGTAGCTTGATCACTTGGGTTACTGCCCAGTAACTTGGAAAGTTCAGTAGCACATTCCAAAATGTGATTTTCTTTTAAGAATTCCTCAGGCCCTGACTTTGTCAGATTGTTCAGCACTCTGCCTGCAGACAATCAATTTTGGCAAAGAATATGATGCGTAAGCATTTTTTGTTTTGTTTTCACAAAATAAAAATGTTTATCGACAGAGCATTTCTGCATCACCACCAATAGCCAGACTCTTTTCTTAATAATTTAACTACTGATTTATACTACATGAGTCAGTTTCCACGCAGCAAAGTTGCATGTACACAGCAGCTGTAGGGCAAGGAGCTAAGACAGGAGATTGAATCCAATTTCTGAGTCTGTTTTACCAATCAACAAGTGAGAAGCCGAGGGAGAAATGGATGTGGTGAAGCAGTCATCACTGTGGTAACGAGCCCTACTGAAGGCAGCCAACACACTTTGTTGTGCTGGGATACAACAGAATGATAAAGCCACACAAGAAGCAAATGAAAATGTTCCATAAGCCCAATTCATTAAAAAATGGTGTGTATCTATACACACATACATGTACCCTCTACAAGGCCCAACAATTTTGTTCCTTTATTTAGAGCCATCAGATAATAGTATACATGCCTAAAACTAAAAAGTGTTTTCTAAGCCATGTTTTGATATTGTTGTTGTTGTTAAGTGCCATCAAGTCGGTTCCGACCCATAGCGACCCTGTACAGGGTTTCCGAGGGTGTAAATCTTTACGGGAGTAGAAAGCCTCATCTTTCTCCCGCGGAGCGGCTGGTAGTTTCGAACCGCGTACCTTAAGGTTCGCAGCCCGATTCGTAACCACTACGCTACCAGAGCTCCTTATGTTTTGATATAGGAAGAGAAAAACAACAACAAAGAATAATGTCCCCTTCAGAAGGTGTTATTGGAGCATTGCTGGTGATAAAGAAGTTAAGCAGATTTAACTTGCTATGCTATGGACTTCAGTCTTCACTATAAAGCGTAAGCATTAAACTATCAAGAATGATCTCTTCATCATTCATCCAACCTAATTCACTACCTTGGCCCCTTCAACACCCCCATTCAGAGCCTCCTGCCTCACCCCTGGAATCAGGTTCCAACAGCCCCAAAGCTTGTCTCGCTCTCTCCATACACACACCTGCTGCCGTAGTTGATGAAGACTCACGTCTACCCCATGTGTCCATTCTTGCCACATGATTTATTCTCCATCCAACAGCAACAATCATCTCCAAACTGTCTTCAGATCATGTCATCTCACACCAAAGCCTACAAGAGCTTCCCCTCACTGTTAGGATAACATCCAATGCCTGCCTGGTCCAAGCCTTGCAGTCCCAGGGCCCAGTTCCCTCTGGCCCTTTGTCACTGAGCCAAGCCCCTTCCTACCTCGAGGCTCTGCACATGCTGGGTGATCTCTGGTCAGAGTAGAATGCTTAGTCTATATACTTACCTGACTTACTTTGACCAATGGCATGCAGCAAAATAAGGTGTTGTGCCAGTTCCAAGCCTAGACCTCATCTGTTCTTCCTCTTGGAATCCTGGGAGCCACCAGGTAAACAGGCCCAAACTAACCTCTTGGAAAATGAGCAACACGTGGCCCAGTCAGACAACTACCAGACATGTAAGTGAGGCCAACCCTATCGGTCCTGCCAGCTGGCCTTAGTCACTTGACTAAGTGACTAGACCAACATCAAATCTACTGAGCTCAATCCAGACCAATAGAATTTTCCACTAACCTAGAGACTCATGGGCAATAGTAACAAGTGGTTATTGTTTTAAGCCACTGAGTTATGGGATGCTATGTTATGCAGCAAAAACTAAATGATACAGCTTTTACATACAACAAAAGTCTAGAGTCCTTTAGTCTGACTGTAAATCAGTATGTCAAAAATGTCCAATACCTTAACTCACTCAACACTATATTAATGGCACCAAAAGTAAGCATCAAATACTGATGTTAAAACAATATAGTTTTTATGTATTGTTAATGTTAACCATTAATACCAATTACCTTGAACATGTATGTAACTATACGGTAGGCACTGTTCTTCATGCTTTACAGTCTCATAAGAGCACTTTCCATAACCACAGCAATGTGTGTGATGCTATTTTCATTCCTACAAGTAGAAAACTGGGACCCAGAAAGGTTGATGTGTGTAAAGGCAGAGCTAGTGAGAAAAGGGATTTGAACCTAGAAACGCTGGCTTCCACATGAAGGAATTCTTACTGCTGAAGGCCTCCTTTCATGTGGTATGCCGTAAGTTGTTGTTAAGTGTCATCGAAAAGGTTCTGACCCATAGCGTCCCTGTATAGGGTTTCCAAGGAGTGGTTGGTGAGCTTGAACCACCAACCTTGCAGTTCAAACCAACCTTGCAGTCCCATGCATTGACCCACACCACTGCACCCGGACTCCATAAGAGCCTTGGATATTCTAAAAGACTTGTTGTTGTGTGTGCTGTTGAGTTGGTTCCAACTCA
>NW_006408678.1:2111578-2113304 GCF_000296735.1 Chrysochloris asiatica | reverse complement strand
TTTACTTTGATATGCAATCCATATAATAGTCTGTCAGAAAGAGGAGTGCTTGATGTTCCACCCTCACACCCCTACCAGCCCTCCAAACAAATCCAACAAACAGGAACACTCATCCACTGTTGTTGGGAATGCAATGTGGTACCACTGCTAAGGAAACAGTTTGGCAGTTCTTCAAAAAGTTAAACATACAACTACCATAGGACACAGCAGTCTTATTCCTAGGTATATACCCTAATGAATTGAAAGCAAGAATGAAAAGGAAACCTGTAAACCAATGTTCATTGCAGCACTTTTTGCAACAGCTAAAAGGTGAAAACAGTCGAAATGTCCATCAACAGATGAATACCTAAACAAAATATGGTTTATATGTACAATGGAATATTATTCAACCATAAAGAAAAATGAAGCCTTGATGCATGCTACAACATGGGTGAACCTTGAAAACATGCTAAGTGAAATACAAAAACACAAATACTGTGTTATCCCATTATATTGTACATTGGTGTTCTTAGGTGTCATTGAGTTGGTTCTGATTCACAGTGACTCTACATAGAGTTTCTGAGTGGCTGGTGAATTTGAACCGCTGACTTTGTGGCTCAAATCAACCTTGTAGTCAGGTGCTTATCCGATAGCGCCACACCAGGATGCCACTTAAATTATACAGGCAAATGGAAAGGAGTGGGAATAAAGCTGTCTTCTTTCGGACAGACTACGCTTTCCTTGGAAACCCTATACAGGCTCGCTAAGAGTCAGAACTGACATGACAATAATTAACAACCACAACAAAAGTGTCCTGGTATCAGTGGTTAGATACCAGGCTTCTAATTGCAAGGTCAATGGTTCAAACCCACCAGCCACTCTGTAAGAGAAAGAAGAGACTGTCTGTTCCCATAAGGATGTAGAGTCTCAGAAACCCAAAGAAGCAGTTCTGTTCTGTCATATAGATTGGTTGCTATTAGTTGGAATCCACTTGATGGCAGTGGGTTTGGTTTGGGGGTACAGAAACCAGAGCTTATTTGTGGTTACCAGGATGGGAGGGCAGAGGAAAGAAGAGTGAGTTGGTACTTAGGGTCACTGAGTTTCCACCAGAGGTAGTAAAATAATTTGGAAGAAGACAATGGTACTCATTGTACAACATGATGAATGTAACCAATGGCACCAATACATGCAAAAATAGTTGAATTGGCAAGTATCTTCCTACATATACTTTAACCATATACATCCACTTCCCCTTGTTTTTGGAGGGCACAGGAACAGCCCCAGAGGACTCTGACCCTGTGAAACACAAAAGGTTGCTACTTTTTTTTTTTTTTAATCTTTTATTTAAATCATGTGATAGTTTACATGGGAGAACATTGGCTTCACATTCATGCTATTGTATATCATTTCATTGTCATAGTTACAATCTCCTCAATGCATCATCAACCAACCAAAGGGTATACCCTGCAAACCTGCCCCCCAGTCATCAGCACACAGCCCCTCTCCCTCTCTGTGTCTAAAGTCCCCAGCTGCTCCATCTGTCTGTGTCATCGCGTCTGCCTTCATCTCTGGCATCACTGCTTCTCTTGGTAGGGTCCTGCTCTCTGCTCTTCTCCCTTGATGGTCCCAGTGACTGCAAAGCCAATCACTCTCCTCCTTTTGCTACAAAACATCTACCTTTACATTTCCAACCTTCACAATCAGTCCTGATAACAATTATTCACTATTGTATCACAAAAGACCTATC
>NW_006408678.1:2106905-2110053 GCF_000296735.1 Chrysochloris asiatica | reverse complement strand
CTATGGGTCGGAATCGACTCGACGGCACCTAACAACAACAATTTCACTCAACATAATATCCTCAAGTTTCATCCATGTTATGCGGTGGCTTGCAGCTTCCTTGTTATTCTTCAAGGTTAGCATAATATTCCATTGTGTGCATGTACCACAGTTTGTTTATCCATTCTTCAGTTGATGGGCACTTTAGCTGTCTCGTCTTTTTGCTATTGTAAATAGTGCTGCTATGAACATTGGTGTGCATATATCTACTCGTAAAAGGTTACTTCTTGGGCACATTTCTACCATACCTTGTTGCTTCACCAAGCATTGGTTGTTTTTTAAGTCACTTGGTGAAAAGCACATCAGGTTTGACCATGCTTTCTGGAAATACTGGAATCCTTCCTGAGTCATTCCTATTTCAAGATACAGCTCTCCTAGAGCATTCTGTACCAGGAAAAGCATTTCAGTCAGGGACTGAGTCTGTACAAGAGGAAAAGGAAACCCAGTATTAGAACTTGTACATGGCTCTGTACTCAGAAGGAAACACAGTGTTCAAACATGCACATGGCTCTATTCATTAGGAAACCCAGCATTTGAACATGTACATGACTCTGTACTCATGAGGAAACACAGAATTCAAACATGTAAAAGACTCTACTTATGAGGAAACACAGTAATATATACATGACTGTACTCATGAGGGAACACAACATTCAAACATGCACATGATGATTTTCATGGGGAAATATAGAATATCGAATTTGGACATGACTCTGTGCTCCTGAGGAAACACAGCACTACAACACACATATGACTCTGTACTCATGAGGAAAAGCAACATTTGAACACGTACATCCATGTGACATCTACTGAGAAAGGCCCATTTCATAATGAGCTTGTAAGACTTTATATGCTTTATATTATTTGTTGAGAAAATTTAAGTACTTCTAAAATAACGGTTGAGCCCTGGTGTGGCACTGTAGGGTAATCACTAGACTGGTAACCACTAGGTTAACAGTTCAAACCCACCAGCCACTCTCAGAAACCCAATATATGGTCGCTATGAGTCAGAACAGATTCAATAGCACACAACAACAACAAAATAATTCATGGTTATAGTGAAATAACCAGAGTAAAATGTTTATTGGGAAATACTGGAAAATGCTTTCACAGGTTGTTAATAATAATAAAATTTGAAAATCATAGTAACATGATAATATCTTACATATATTAAAGGTCCCAGAGGTGGTGGAACCAAGGATTTAAATGAGCAGCTGCAAAATCTCCCTATGTGATCTTGAATTCAGTGTAACAAAAGATGAGCTCACTTCACACTTCACCCACATTTGCTTAGAGGTTTAAATATAAATTCTCTTTGCTCACCTAGTGTACTATTTAAGGAGTACTGGGACTCTATCACCTTACACCATTCCTCTAGCAGAACTGTGGTAATGGATAAAAATGTACCTGCTGGACGATGCAGAATACACAGGGAAATGTGGGTGGGAAACTGAGTGGAGAGGGCAAGGACATGGAGAATCGCTGAGGTTAGGTCATCTGGAACGTGGTGACCAGGATGAAGCTAGCTCAGTGACTGTAGGGGCTGGTGCTGCTGGGCTCCACCTGGGTGGCCCTGCCCATGGGCTCAACCCTGAGCCTGGAGCTGCCCTAGACCTGCCCTGAGGTCCTGTGGCTACTACCCACCTATTTGTCCATGACCACCGGCTGCTTTGCCCTGGGTATCACAGGCTATGGTCTAGCCACTTTTCAGGACTGTGAAAAGGCCGCCCTGTTGCATCCCCCACCCCTGCCTGGGCAGTGCCTCCTCCTCACCCCCATTACAAAATAAGTTCATTTTCTATACTGTTCAGTTTGCGTGTGGAACGTGTGGTGATTACAGAAGTGCAGGAACACTGGAGAGGTAAGAGGGTCCATCTTCCTGAGATCGTATCAGCCTTTACTGGTACATTTTGCTGGCATCTCCCTGTGCTAAACTGAAGAGGCAAAGCTCAATTCTCAAGATCTCTCAGAATAGAAATACCATTCCACTTTTCTAGTTCTTTTAACACTGTCAAAAAATACTACTTGTATTCTCCTTAATAAATAACAAACTGAAAAAAGAATATACTAGCTGGATATAATATTTTAAAGCCCAAGATAAGACAAATGAGTGGATGAATTGCCTTACTAATGACATAACCTTTCAGAAAAAAACTAGTATTTTTTCATCTATTGTATCAGTGCCCACCACCCATCTGTTAGCTTGTTGTACTATGATGACTTGCGTGTTGCTGTAAAGCTGGAAGCTACACCACCAATGTTTTAAATAGGAGCAGGATCATCTAGGGTGGACAAGTTTTAGCAGGCCTTCCAGACTAACACAGAATAGGAAGAAGAGGCAAACTACTTTTGAACGTTTAGCCACTGAAAACCTTATGAATAGCAGTGGAATGTCAGATATAGTGCCAGAATAGGAAAGCCTTACCTATAACAGCAGAATATGGTCAGATAAAGTACCAAAAGATAAGCCTATCTGGTTGTACAGTACTCAGAATATGACTGGGGAAGAGCTGCCTCCTCAAAGTATTAGTTGTTGTTGTTATTAAGTGCCATCGAGTGAGTTCCAACTCATGGAGAATCTGTATAGGATTTCCAAGAAACAGCTTGTGGGTTTGAACCAAGTGGTTCAAAGTCCCATGCTGATCCTGAAGTGCTACAACAAGAGTCATTCTAAAAGTAGACTTGACCATAATGATTTAAATTGAGTAGAGCTTACAAGACCTTCATTTGATAGTGGGGCATAACTCAAAATCAAGAGAAACAGCTATAAACATCCATTAATTATCATGGAATGTACAAAGTGTGAATAAAGGAAGATTGGATGGTGTCAAAAAAGAAATAGAACACATAGAGATCAATATACTAGGCATTAAAGAGCTGAAGTGGACTGGCATTGGCCATTCTGAATCCCACAATCATATGGCTTACTATGCTAAGAATTACAAATTTAAGAGGAATGGCATTGTATTCATATATCTTGAAATACAACGCTGTCTGTGATACAATAATATCCATATGACTGTAAGCAAGACCAGTTAATATCACTATTACTCAAATTTACACACCAAACACTAAAGTCAGTGATGATGAAACTGAAGAATTTTACCAA
>NW_006408678.1:2106011-2106525 GCF_000296735.1 Chrysochloris asiatica | reverse complement strand
TGCTCCCGTAAAGATTTACAGCCTCGGAAACCCTGTGCAGGGTCGCTATGAGTCGGAACCGACTCCACGGCACTTAACAACAACAACATATGTGTGGAAAGAAATGCTGGAAATTTTACATATCACAAGCCAAAATACGGCCAGGGGAAGACTGTGGAACATACCATCAATTGCTCATATGCAAGTTCAGGCTGAAGCTAAGGAAAATTTAAACAAGTCCATGAGAGCTAAAATATGACCTTGAATGTATCCCAACTAAATTTAGACACTATCATAAGGACAGGTTTGATGCAGTAGACATTAATGACTGAAGGCCAGTAGAGTTGTGGTATAACATCGAGAACACCATACAGGAAGAAAATAAAACGTTATTTAAAAGACAGGAAAGAAAGAAAACACCAAAATGGATGCCAAAAGACACTCTGAAATGTGTCCTTTAAGATATATAAGATAAAATGACTGGGAGACATGATAAACTAAAAGAGCTAAATAGAAACTTTCATAGAGCAGCTTG
>NW_006408678.1:2103765-2105191 GCF_000296735.1 Chrysochloris asiatica | reverse complement strand
AGATGCAGCAATGGAAGCACTCACTCATCTACATCAAGACATATGGAAGACAGCAAGACAGCTCCCTAGTCAACTGATTAGAATACATCCACATTTGTGCACATTTCCAAAGAGAGGTGACCCAATGGAATGAGGAAATTATGGAACAATACCATTTATATCATATGCAAGTAAAATGTTGTTTACAACAATTCAAAAATGGTTTCAACAGTACATTGACAGGGAACTGCCAGAAATTCAAGCTGCATTCAGAAGAGAACATGAATGAGGGATATCACTGCTGCCATCAGATGGATCTTGGCTGAAAGCAGAGGTTATACCAGAAAGATGTTTACTTGTGCTTTACTGACTATGCAAAGGCATTCAAGCTTCATATTCCATGACAAACTATGGATAACATTGTGAAGAATGGGTAATTACAGAACTCTTAATTGTGCTCATAAGGAACCTATACATAGACCAAGCAGCAGTTGTTAGAATAGAACAAGGGGATACTTGTTCTGTTAATGATTCTATAGACAAAATATTGGATGATGCAGAAAACAACAAAAGAAGGTGAAAGGAATATACAGAGTCACTGTACAAAAAGGAATGGTCAATGTTCAACCATTGACCATTAACAGATGGTTAAAATCTAGCTTGTATTCTTTCACCATACTTATCCAATCTGTATGCTGAGCAAATAAGCCAAGAAGATAGATTATAAGAAGAAGAAAGTGGTATCAGGATTAGAGGAAGACTCATTAACAACCCGTAAGATGCAGGGGACACAACCTTGCTTGCTAGAAGCCAAGAGGATGTGAAATACTGATGAAGATGAAGATCTAAAACTACAGCCTTCAGTATGGTTTGCACGTCAATATAAAGAAAGCAAAAATCTTCAGAACTCAGCCAGCAAATAACATCATAAGAAAAGATTGAAGTTGTCAAAGACTTCATTTTACTTGGATCCACTGGGTATACTCAAGGAAGCAGCAGTCAAGAAATCAAATGACATATTGCACTGGGCAAATCCGCTGTAAAATACCTCTTTAAACTGCCAAACATCAAATAGGTCACTTTGAGGGCTAAAGTGCTCCTGACCCAAGCCATGGAATTTCAATAGCCTCATATGCATGTGCACCACTCATCTGTCAGTGTGTCCTACTGTGGTGGCTTGCATGTTGCTGTGATTATGGAAGCTATGCTATTGGTACTTTGAACACCAGAGGGGTCACCCATAGTGGAGAGGTTTCATGTGAGCTTACAGACCAAGACAGACTAGGAAGGATGAGAGATAGAGTATTTAAGAATATTTAGTCACTGAGAAACTTATGAACAGCAGTGGAACACTGTCAGCACCAGAATATTGAATACTTAAACATGATGAAGAGTACCAGAATATTGTCAGATATAGTGCCAGAAAGTGAGCCCCTCAGATTGGAAG
>NW_006408678.1:2097151-2098441 GCF_000296735.1 Chrysochloris asiatica | reverse complement strand
GTCTCTTCTGACATCCATTTTGGTCTTTTCCTTCTTTCTTGTCTTCTTAATGACCTTTTGCTTTCTTATGATGTTCCTCATGTCATCCTACAACTTTTCTGGTCTTCTGTCTTTCATGTCATCAAATCTGTTCTTCAGATGGTCTCTAAATTCAGGAAGGATATGTTCAAGGCCTTATTTTGGCACTCGTGAATTGGTTTTAATTTTCTTTAGTTTCAACCTGAACCTGCATATGAGCTATTGATGGTCTGTTCCACAGTCTGCCCCTGACCTTATTTTGGCTGGTGATATGGAGCTTTTCCATCATCTCTTTCCACAGATGTAGTCACTTTGATTTCCGTGTATTCCTTCTGGTGAGGTCCATGTGTATAGTCATATTTTATGTTCTTTTTAAACGGCATTTGCAATGAAGAAGTCATTGGTCTTGCAAAATTCTATCATGAGTTCTCCAGCATTGTTTCTATCACCAATGCCATATTTTTCAATCACTGATCCTTATTCTCTTTCCAACTTTTGCATTCCAATCACAAGTAATTGTCAAACATCTTGATTGCATGTTTGATCAATTTCAGACTGAAAAAGTTGGTAGAATTCTTCAGTTTCATCAACACTGGCTTTAATGGCTGCCGCATAAATTTGAACAATAGTGGTATTAACTGGTCTTCCTTGTAGGCATATGGATATTATCCTATCACAGACAGTGTTGTACTTTAAGATAGATCCTGATATGTTCTTTTTGATGATGAATGCGATGGCACTCCTCTTCAATTTGTCATTCCCAGCATAGTAAACCATGTGATTGTCCGAGTCAAAATGGCCAGTCCCAGTCCATTTCAGCTCACTAATGCCTAAGATATCAATGTTTATATGTTCCATTTCATTTTTGATATTTCCAATTTTCCTAGATTCATACTTCATACATTCCATGTTCTGATTATTAGTGGATGTTTACAACTGTTTCTCCATTTTGAGTTGTGCCCCATCGGCAAATGAAGGTTCCAAAGGTTTCATTCACGTCATCACAGTGAACTCTACTTTGAAGAGGCAGCTCTTTCTCAGTCATATATTGAGTGCCTTCCAACCTGAGGGGCTCTTCTCCTGGCACTATATCTGACACTATTCTGGTACTCTTCAACATGTTTCTATATTCAATATTCTTGTGCTATCTGACAGTGTTCCACTGCTATTCTTAAGGTGTTCAGTGACTAAATATTCTTAAGTACTCCATCTCTCCTGCGGGGGTTCCTGCCCTCCGCGGGGGTCGTGGGACATGAGCGAATACGCGGAAAC
>NW_006408678.1:2086580-2096186 GCF_000296735.1 Chrysochloris asiatica | reverse complement strand
ATATTGCCAAATTATATATTTTTACAAGTAAATTCAGGGCTAACTTGAAGGGAAGATAAGGGTCAGCTTTTGAGAATCATATGCCGTGCATAATGTCTCTCCTCTTAGTGCGGCCTTGCCAAGCACCTAGAGTTAAGCGCTTCCCGCACTCTCCTTCTTCCAAGTCTGTCTTAATCTGGAAGTTCAGCTGGAACCTATCCACCAAGGGTGACCCCACTGATGTTCAAAGTACCATTGGCATCATTTCCCAAGTTACAGCAACATGCCAGCCACCACAGTGTGACAAATGGACAGAGGAGTGATGGGCCAGCTCATGCCAGCCACCACAGTATGACAAACAGACAGAGGAGTGGCGGGCCATCTCATGAAGGGTGAGTTAGCTAAACGATTTACCAAACACTGCAGGCTACTATTTAAGTTACAGCAACATGCCAGCCACCACAGTATGACAAACGGACAGAGGAGTACGGTGGGTCATCTCATGAAGGGTGAGTTAGCTAAAAGTTTTATCAAATACAGCAGGCTAGTATTTAAGTTGATAATTTTGTATGGCTGGCAAATGATGTCATAAATTTTGGCGGAAAAAAGGTTCCCCACCCCTGCTATATATGAAAGGGAGACTAAATAACTGTCTGCTACACTTTAATTCCTAATTGGCAATGTTTTCACCCATTTGCTTCCCTCCTGCCCACCCCAGGGGAAGAGACTACTGAAAGCATGAGTCGCCATTTTGAGAACTTAACAAAATCATGGAGCACTACCTGTGCCATCCTCCATACACACACCCCTGTCCGGTCCTTGCTTCTTAGCTATAGGTCTTCATAATGGTAATGGTCACCCAGACATGAAGACATGAAGCCTGGGCCCTTTCTGTGTGTTTTCTGAAAGAGTAACCACCCAGACATACCGGTACTTGATATGTTTATCAGAACATTTGCTCACCTGGTAAAGTGGTGTGAATGCTAGAGTGATAAGATGGTAGCCACCTGCATGCTGATTAACATTGTTAAAGAGGTGTATAATTACTGTTTGTAACAAACATCTGTTGGATACCATTCCTCTTTGTTGCAGGTGTCCCAAGGGTAGCTTTTCTCTTGTTTATCTGGGGGTGCTTGTTAATTGGACTCCATCACTCCAGGGCATTTGGTGTAAGCTTTAGGGGATAATATAACCCCTTCCCAAGGACCTGAGCAGAGTCCTCTCCAGCATCTCCAATCTCCCCTTCTCTATGTGCTACACATAAATGACTAACCTTCTGATCAGCAAACAAAACCAAACTACTGCCATCGAGTCAGTTCTGACTCATAGAGACGCTGTAGGTAGGGTTTCTGAGACTGTACATTTTTGCAGGTTCAGACAGCCTCAGCTTTCTCCCGCAGAGCAGCTGGTGTTTTTGAAATACCCACCTTGTTGTTAGCAGTCCAATGTTTCCCCAACAATGCCACCAGGGCCAAGCATAAACTGTGCCATCCAGGGACCTTAAGCAGGGCCTGTCACTCCTACATTACCCACTAATGACTGCTTCATAGTGTTTCTGAGGCTGCAGCTCTTTACAGAAGCAGACAGTCTGATCTTTCACCTTTTACCTGCAGAATGGCCCAAACCATCAACTTTTCGGTTGGCAGCTCAATGCTTAACCCACTGCACCACCAAGGATCCTTACTCCTATATTATTGTTACGTGTCATTGAGTTGGTTCCAATTCATAGTGACCCTGTATAGGGTTTCTGAGGAGCAGCTGGTGGGTTTGAACTACCCACCTTTATTTTACATGTGGAGAAACTGTCATTCAGTGAGGTTAAGCAAATTACCCAAGGCTATATGGCTAGGAGGAGTCCTGGTGTGGTGCTGTAGGTTCAAACTCACCAGTTGCTTCTCAGACATCCTATACAGGGTTGCTATGAGTCAGAACTGACTTGGTGGCACTTAACATGGACAAGATAGTTGGGAAACGGGAATATAAGGGAGTCCAATGCAGACCTGCCTGCCTCAAAGCATTGCTCTGTAATTTTTTAACACGTGACCCTCTATCTGCTGCACAAACAGGCCCCCTTGACTTTCCTGCTGCGTGGTGGACCGTCTAGGAAATAGGGGAGAGTCATGAGACCTATTCCTTTAAACAACTTACCATTTAAGTCAGGGCTTCTCAACCTCTGCACTATTGACTTTTTGGGTCAGATACTTGGGCTGTGCTGTGTAGGATATCCCTCCCTGTCCTCATCCCACTAAATGCCAATAGCATAACAACCCCAGTTGTGACCATCAAAACTGTCTCCAGATGTTGCCAAATGTCCCAATGGGTAAGACTGCTCCCAGTTTAAAAAACACTGCATTAACTTAAAAAGAACAACCTAATCTGAACAAAAGTATAAGTGTATATATCACAGATAATAAGATCTGTTTCTTAAGGAATGCTAGGTGCATATTTCAAATAGTGCATACTACTGCTCCAAAAGAATTTCAGAACTTCTTCTTGGAAATACTGTCAGAAGAGCTTAAAGAGGATTCTTTTAATAGTCTCCATGGTGGCTGGGTCCAAAGAATTGTTGAAACCTATTTTGAGAATCAGATCATAAGAGCAATGCCTCTGAAAGGAATTCTGTGAAAGGGAAAATTCTCTTTGAATGTCTAAGCTTTGGCATGCCTCCTAGGAAGCCAGCCTGGTTCCTTCCCAGCTATGCCATAGGGATTCATTCCTTAGGACACATCTCCTTACTCAGGTGCTGTGGCTGCTGGCTCTTGATGGGAACTTGGTGAGGATAGAAATGCCTGGGAACTTGATGAGGATAGAAATGCCACCTGCCTCACTGGCTGTTCTCACCCCAACTCCCAGCAAGGGCTCAACTAAGCAAGGCTTTCAATGACTATCAGCTGAATGAATGAAGGAGTGAATGACTACCATCAGGACTGAATAATTAGCTAATCACTAATTGGGTATCCCAGATAGATACATGTCAATGATAGAAAATGTGGACCTAATGCAAAAAAATTTGGTGAGAGATTCCAAAATCACAATGTTATTGTTGTTAAGTACCGTGGAGTCGGTTCCAACTCAGTGACCCTGCACAGGGTTTCTGAGGCTGTAAATCTTTATGCGAGCAGAAAGCCTCATCTCTCTCCTGCAGAATGGCTGGTAGTTTTAAACTGCCAACCTTGAGCTTAGCAGCCCTATTCGTAACCACTAACTACCAGAACTCCTTAGGATGCCACAAAACCCCTGAAGTCTACTCATTTCTGCCCACTTCCAGAAAGGTAAACAGCCATCAACCCCAAACCAAATCAAATCCACTGCCATCGAGTTGATTCTGACTCACAGGGGCAATAGAGGATAGACTAGAAATGCTTCATTGTAGTTAAGGCTGTAAATCTTTAAGGAAACAGATTAACACATCTTTCTCCCACTGAATGGCTAGTGTGTTTGAACTGTCCTCCTTTGGGTTAGCAGCTGAGTGCTTAACCACTTGTTCCACCAGGGCTCCTTAAAAAGTAGTCAAATTAGCTTAAATCAAACTCTTGATATTATTTCCAACCTAGGCCTCATTACTTTCTAGCCCAAAGACAGTCATAACAAACTAGTGATTAGTACTTAGGATCTTACTAGAAGAAAGGCTGGGTGATCTGCTTCCAAAAATCAGCCAATGATAACTCTACAGATCTCAACAGAATACTGTCCAATATTGCGCTAAAAGATGAGCCGCCTGCGGTGGAAGGCACTCAGAATACAAAACAAAGACCATCAGCATGCCACCCATCCTGTGGACCGCACAGGACTGGGCAACATTCTGTTCTGTTGAATCTGACTCAATAGCAACGAACAACTGCCAGCACAATTTACGATCTCACTATGGGAAATGCTTTATGTACTTCCTTCCTTGATCCTGGCAACAGCACCAGGGGGCAGCGATTTAACACCACTGCAGTTGAGTCCATTCCTAACCCAGAGAACCATTGGTATTTTTGTTAAGTGCTGTCAAGTCAGTTCCGACTCATAGCGACCCTATAGAGGGTTTTTGAGGACTAGCTGGTATATTTGAACCACCAGCCTTTCAGTTCAACTCCACTTGCATTGCATTGCATTATCCCACAGTGCCACACCAGGATTACCCGTGGGTCATTAGAATCTTTAATAATGAATCCAATGAGTTAGAAGTCAAACTCCTTGTCAAAGTCATGCAAGCAGTTACAAAGCTGGAATTAAAATCCTGGCCAGTCTAAACATATGCTCCTGTCTAAGAGCACAATAGTATGTCAAATGCAAATTGATCTACTGATTCATTTTCCCATTTATAAGTACCTACAAGTTTTGATAAGGAGCCCTTGTAGTGTAGTGGTTACAAACTGGGCTGCTAACCACAAGGTCAACAGTTCAAATCTACCAGTTGCTCCACAGGAGAAAGATGAGGCTTTCTGCTCCTGTAAAGATTTACAGCCTTGGAAACCCTGTACAGGGTCACTATGAGTCCAAAACACAACCATCACCACCACAGGTTTTGATAGGCTGTGTTGTTAAGTGCCATCGAGTCGGTTCCGACTCATAGTCACCCTGATAGGATTTCCAAGGAGTGAATGGTGAGTTTGAACCACTGACTTTGTGGTTCAAATGGAACTTACGGTCCAGTGTTTTATCCCACAGCACCACACCAGGACTAAATAAGAATGATTTCTAATGTAAAGGTCTACGTGATGCTGATTTTTATACATATTTTTAGATAGAATTTCTTCTATAAAGATGCATGTTGATGGGGATTGGAATGGTGTATGAAAATTGGAAGGTCTTTGTTTTAAAACAATAGTGGTTTTGGCTGTGCTTTATGTTAAACCTACCTTTGGTCTACAAACTCTACTGAAATTAGTGAAAATGCATATACATACATAGACACACACACATATATAAACACACATATACATATGGATATTTTAAGGCAGTTTAATGTTATCCTACACATAGTTATACTATTCAGTATGAGTGAAGTTTGCACTGTATTCAACAAAGCCAAAAGTTCATATTTCAGGAAATGTAAATGTTGTTTTTGTTGTTAAGTGAAGTCAAGTCAGTTCCAACTATTAATGACCCTGTATAGGGTTTCCAAAGAGCAGTTGGTGGATTTGAACTGCCAACACTGTGGTTTTTTCCAATGCTGATCTTTCACCAACATCTTTATGAAAGTTAAAACAAAGTGGGTGAACAGTATTTTATTACTTCACTTCAATCCACCATTATATTTTCCTTTATGTTTTTTGAACCTTCCTTTCTACCCCCCAAAATGACATCTATTCATTCATGCTATAATGACTCCCATCAATTTATCCTTGCAGTCAATAAGTTAAAAATAAATGGCTTTCTCATTAATGTGCATAATCAACTGAGTCTTCTAATTAGTCATGGACTTAATTATAAAGGAACAAAGGTAGATGATAACTGAAAATTACCTAACACAAAAGGGATAAAATTTGGGAGATTTAAAATGATTTCCCACTTTACCTGGACTAACATGTCCTCAACACTCAAAAACAACTCTTCTGCTTCCTTAGTCTTGTCCATACGCTTCAAAACTCTTGCGATAAAGAAAATTAACCGGCATTTGTCCATGGTGGTAACCTTTAAAGTCCTGTATTCCAGCACTAGAATGGAAAGAAAAGCAAATAATCCTAAAGCATGTTTGGAATGGAACAAGGAGTATCCATTCATTGCTTAGTTTTGACAGTGGAGTTAAACACATTATCCAAGGCAGTATTTTTCTCTCTCAATGGATTAGTACTTGTTTTCATGAGGTTTACGTATATTACCAAGTATTTTAAGTATGAAACAGAAAATAATAAGATGGCTTAAAATAAACTTGATATGTACATTTTGAAAACTAGAGGGTCAAAAGACCATTTTTAAGGCTCAATCTACATTACTGCTGGAACTTGTATTTTAGGGTGATTTTTCAGGCAAAGAAATGTTTCAATTTCTTACACAATTCTGCCCTCTATTGCAACCATCTTGGACTGCTGGCTTTAACAGAAAAATTGAGAATGCAAGAAAAATAAACTAACCAAACTAACCCAAACCCACAGCAATCAAGTTGATTCTGACTCAGAGCAGATTATATAGGATTTCTGAGGTTGTAAATCTTTACGTAAGAAGAAAGCCTTATTTTTTCTCTCTCAGAGCAACTGGTAGGTTTGAACTATTGACTCTTCAGTTGGCAATCTAATGTTTCTCCTACAGTGCTACCAGAGCTCCTTAAAAGAACAAAATAGGGGAATGATCTTATTCACTTACTGCTTGCGTGACTCTACCAAGGAGTTTAACCTCTGACCTATTGAATTCTCATTTTAAGAGGCTCTTAATGGTAGCGTAGTGGTTACGAATCAGGCTGCTAACCATAAGGTCAGCAGTTTGAAACTACCAGCTGTTCCGCACAAGAAAGATGAGGCTTTCTGCTCCCGTAAAGATATACAGCCTCGGAAACCCTGTACAGAGTCACTATGAGTCGGAACTGACTCCATAGTACTTAACAACAACAATGGTACTGGGGAGTCCTGGTGTGGCAATGTGGGTTAAAGTGCCAGACTGCAAAGCCGATTGAACTACAAGGTCAGCAGTTCAAGCTCACCAGTCGCTCCTCAGAAACCCTATACAGGGTCGCTATGGGTCAGAACTGACTCGACAGCACTTAACAACAACAAAATGGTACTGTAGCACAGGAGAAAGATGAGGCATTCTGTTCCCGTAAAGATTTATAGCCTCAGAAACCCTGTGCAGGGTCACTATGAGTCAGAACCGACTCCACCGTACTTAACAACAACAACAACAATGGTACTGTGGAGACCTGATGTGGCACTGTGGGCTAATGCGTCAGACTACAAGTCATTTAAACTTCAAGATAGGATAGTTCAAGCTCACCAGCTGCTCCTCGGAAACCCTATACAGGGTCACTATGGGTTGGAATCGACTCAATGGCACTTAACAACAACAGTGGTGCTGTATGGAGCTCTGGTAGCGTAGTGGTTACCAGATGCAATGCAACTCGTACAAATACACAAGTCAGGCTGCTAACCTCAAGGTCATAAGTTCAAAACTACTAGCTGTTCCACAGGAGAAAGATGAGGCTTTCTGCTCATGTAAAGATTTACAGCCTCAGAAACCCTATGCAGTGTCGCTATGAGTCAGAACTGACTCCACGGCACATAACCACCACCAACACCAATGGTGCTGTGGGTCAGGCACTGGGCTACTAACTACACAGTCGGCAGTTTAAACACACACATACACACAAGAGGGCTTCAAAAAGTTCATGGAATAATGGAATTAAAAGATAAAGGTTCTCCAAGTCAGAGAGCAACAACTAAAAGAAATCCAAGTGGTAGAGGATACTGAGGTCCAGATTCCAACATTCATCCAAAGTGACCATCTGAGGAAAAGGGCCTGAGGTGAGTATGAGATCTGAAGGATAGAACAAGCATCATGAGAAGCACATGCAGGTAAACCAGGTGGGTCTGAAGGAACACTGGAGGGTGGGCATCTGTCCTGGACAGGACTAGTACCCATACCAGGAAGATGCTTAGGGTTCCAGTTGGAATGGAGAATGACCATCACTTTGTTTAATGCTCAACAGTCTGTGGTGCTCCAAGAAAACTTTGTTCATAGACCCTGCCTCCCACTGACCACGTCATTACCTTCATTCAGTTGCAGCAAACATACAGTTAGAAGTGATGAGAAAATCATTCTTCTCATTATAAGACTAATATGTGTATATCATAGAAAAATTGGAATACATTGAAAAGTAAAAAAAAAAACAAAAAAACAAAGAAAAACCACCCATAATTGTGTCAAAGCCAGTCTCTGATAACAAATGCACTGCTGGTCATTTGTGTACACTCAGACATGCACATACTCAGTTTTTGAAAAATTGTGATCATCTCAGTGGTTCGATCTACCAACCACTCCACTGGCGAAAGATGAGGCAGCCTGCTTCCATGAAGATAAAGTCTTGGAAACCTTGTGGGGAAATTCTACTCTTTCAAACAGTAGAGTTAAGACCTGGAAGCAACTCAAAGGCAGTGGATTTTTTGAGTTTGGCTGATATGTGGTGGTAGTGGTTATGTGCCGTGGAGCCGGTTCCGACACATAATGACACTGTGTAGGGTTTCTGAGGCTGTAAATCTTTACCGAGCAGAATCTTTCTCCTGCAGAACCGCTGGTAGTCTCAAGTAGCTGACCATGAGGTTAGCAGCCTGACTCGTAACCACTATGAGCTTCCAGAGCTCCTTGGCTAATATGTATGTTACAAATCTTTTCCCCAGTTTATCACTTACCATTTAACTATGTTTCTGTTTTACTCAGAGGTTTTTTTCTGTGTTTGTTTGTTCACTTTGTTTTGTGTTACATATATGAATAGAAGCTTCAAGTGTTTATTTAGAGCAATTTGCCAATTACCTTCTCATTTAGGATTTATTCTTTTGTTTCCTTGCTTCAAGTACATTTACTGATAGTTTTAATTTTGTTTTGTTTCAAAACTGCAAATATTGATATTAGGAATTTATTTTGGTGTAAGGTTTCTGGTTAGGTGCTCAATTAATTTTCTAAATATATAGAATTTTTGTTTATGGATTATATATACAAGGGGTTTCCAAAAGTTTGTGGAAGAATGGAATGAAAAGATAATAGAATTTTCCCATAAACTTTCTGAAGTCCCCTCGTATATACATACAGTGCCACAAGGAATCTGTATGCCCTCTTGCATTCTTGCATAGAAGTTGTCCTCCTACCTCAGATGCAACTTACTCCTGTAAGGGGGAGGCCGGCAAGCAACGGCAGAGGAGAACCAAGTTCAAGACTCCAGATCCCACAGGACTTTTCTGTTCCTTGTTGCCACGGAGTGGACGCTACCTCATAGAGACCCCATGTGTGTCTTTTCAACCTAATAAAAAGTTAGGCTTGCTGTTCTCCTTGTCACCACTAGGGGAGCCAAACACAGTCCAGAGGGAGGGGTGAGAGTGAGGCGTAGGTGGAGAATGTGAACTCCCACCCCCAAGAAACTAGAGCTTAGAGAGATATCAGACACTACAACTATGCATCAGACTAGTCAGGCTGAGGCACTCTAGGAGAATTCTGATTTGTTTCAAAGACACTTTCTGAAGGCAGGCAGAGGTAAAAATCATAAGTAGCTTACTTATCAGAACAGAAGAGGGAAGAAGTCATGAAAAATGAGGCTCAAAAGAAAAATTGGAACACTTCCCATGAGAAGAGAGGGTAGACTTCCACAGTCCCCTTTAGTAGAGCTTACAAGTTTGAAGGATGTCTGCCCCCAAACTCACCTCCACCCATGGCAGGATCTGGTCTTCCCTCTCCTTGAGATTCTTGGTAAAACTAACTTGAGGACAAAGAATGCCTGGCCTTCGTCTATTTCCTCGTTAGTCCCGTTTCTCCAGTCATGCCTAGCTCTACCTGTTGCTCTCAGCTGTGAACTCCTGCCTCCACCTGGGCCACACTGCTTGGAATGTATACCACTATGGGTTCTCCTTCATTCCCTGAAAGCATTTGCCTATAACAGACTTTTATTAAAAATGTAGGGCTAAAGAGAAATACTGCATAGGACCACTACTGTAAAAGACTAAG
>NW_006408678.1:2052763-2085279 GCF_000296735.1 Chrysochloris asiatica | reverse complement strand
AATGAGACGATATACCATAGAATGAATGTAAAACTAATGTTCTCCCATGTAAACTATCACATAATTCACAATAAAACATTTAAGAAAAAAAAAAAAAGTAGGGCGATCAGAAGGGAGCTGCAATACAGCGCAGAAAAGGAGACCATTGAAAACAGAACACTAACATAGTCGTTCCCTCAGCCATGGCCACTTTCAGAAATACGTAACTCCTCATTGCCAGCTGCTGCCTCTGAGTTGGCCTGATGGTGATAAACCGTACAGGACTTGGCCATCATACTGATGAGGGGCAAAGAAGAAGGAAGGCGCCAAAAGCGATTGTTACAGAGATCAAGACTCTGTTCTGAAAAGTGCCTGGAGGTCCCAGACTAGCAGTGACTAACCCGCAGGATCTTAGATGATGGTACACATGGCATGACATCAGGATAGCCCTAGGGGTGTCTCTAGTCCAATTCAAAGGGACACATTCTGAATTGGGATCATTTACATCACAGAAAATCCTCCCTCAGACCCAGTCCTCTTCACCCGCATTAACAACTGCCTTCGGTCAAGCAGTTGTGACAGTATCAGGAAGAACTGCTATCCCACCTTGGAGATCTGCTCTTCCTTCGGTCAGTGTCCAACCTCCTATGAAATACAGCAACCCTCCTCTCTGTCTCTCTCACACACAGCCCTAAACACTGACAACACATTTCCAGACAGACTGACCCTGGCTTTAGTTCATATGCTTGTATCATCACAACTATCATTTGGGTCTTTGTACATGGAGAACTAGTGGACCATAAAAATCCTCAAATAATATAAACTGTCATCATTGTTGTTAAGTGCCGCTGATTCCATTCTGACTCATAGTGACTCTGTATAGGGTTTCCAAGGAGCAGCTGGTGGGTTTGAAATGCCAACCTTGTGGTTCAGTGTCCAGTGCTGATTGTACAGCACCACACCAGGAGTCCAAACTGTACCTGGTAACAAACCGTATGTCAGTTGATCTCACTGGGTGGCTTATGTAATGCTGTGATGCTGGAACTTTTGCCACCAGTATTTTAAATATAGCAGCGTCACCTGTAGCAGACAGGTTTCAGTGGTGCTTCCAGACCAAGACACACTAAGAAGAAAGGCTTGACAAAGACAAGCTAAAAACTATCCAATGAAAACCCTATATGTCACAAGTGAATATTATGTGGAAAAAATTATCCAATGAAAACCTTATACGTCACAAGTGAATATTATGTGGGAAAAAATTATCCAATGAAAACCTTATACGTCACAAGTGAATATTATGTGGAATAGTGCTAGAAGAGGAGCCCCAAAGGTTGAAAGGTACTCAAACATACCAAAGGTCATGAAAGAAGCACAGGACTAGACACGATTTCTTTCTGTTTTACATAAAATCATCATGAGTCGGAGTTGACAATTAACAAGAATGAAGCTGTTGTGAAAAACAGTGTGGGTGGCTCCTCATAAAAAGTAAGCATAGAACTAGTACCATGTGACCCAGCAATTCCACCACTAGTATCCCCACAAAACTTGAAAGCAGAGTCTCAGAGACGTGCACGCCATTGTTCACTACCGCATAAGTCACAACAGTCAAAAGACGGAAGCAACATAAATGCCCATCAATAGGTGAATGGATCCAAAAAATATGGTACTTGTACATACATGCAATGGAATCCTACTCAACAGGAGAAACGAAGTCTTGGTATTTGCTACAATACAGATGGAGTTTGAATACCTTACCCACCCAAAACCCAAATCATTGCCATCAAACCTATTCTGACTCACAGTGGCCCTATAGGACAAAGTCCAACTGCCCAATAGGGTTTCCAAGGTTGGACATGTTTACAGAAGCCGATGGTCTGAACTGCTGACCTTTCAGTTCACATTAAAGCACCTTAACCACTGTGCCACCAGGGCTCCTCATCAAGAAGGTGAACATATAGGAGTTTATTAATGGTTACCAGGAGACCAAGGGAGATGAAGAGTGGGGAGGGAGATGTAAACAGTGATGGGAAAAGCCGCACTTAGTAAGGGTAGGATTGCACAGCTGATAATTGTAGCAGTTGTCAACAATTTGTATACCAGCTAAATTGGCAAAAGTTGTGTGATAGACAAACTTATAACAATGACAAAAAAGAGTAGCAGCAGAGGCTGCTTATGTACAACCAAAAACCTCACAGGATTTAGCTCTTTAGTTTAGAGGTTTCGGGCCATGATATCATGGGACATTCCAGTTTACTGAACTAACAATGTGCTAAGTGTTTCGGTTCTTCCTCCTAGCTTACTGGGTAGGCACAATGGGTCTTGACTCAACTGGAGCAGCAGCAGGAGAAAGAGAGTCCGAAGCAGGAGGAGGATAAGGAATGTGTAGCTAACTGGAACACCTGCCTCCTTTGTCATGAGACCAGATAAAGTGATGGTACCCAGCTACCATTGCTGAACATTTTATGGAATCAAGGATTCCATAGAAGAAGTCTGATCAAAAGGGGGGAAATGCATAACAGAATTTCAAGTGCTCATAGAATCCAGACTTTCTGGAACCATGGAGTCTTTTAAAACTATAGTCCTGAGATCATTTTTAAGCCTTAAATCTAAAATAGTTCCTACATAAGACCAAACAATAGTCTAACCTAACTATAAAAATGCTTTGAACATACTTTTAGGTACTAGTTACAAGGAATCAAAGTGACACCATTAACTCAGAAGATTAGGTAGGAACCTCAGGGGGCAGTGAGCTGATGTGCCTGGAGGAAGAACAACTCAGAAAAGGAGGGTGAGAAACGTTGCACAACGTGAAGACTGTAATTAATGTCACTGAATTATACGTGGAGAGATCATTGAATTGGTGTATGTTTTGTTGTGTATATTCTCAACAACAAAATGAAATCTTTAAAAGGAAGAAAAGTAAAGGCTAGATGTTCAAGGACCAAAATAGACCAAGATATGGTGCAGCCAAATCCATTTCTGACTGGTTGGGAGACTTTGTGCAGCTTGCGCCTCCTCTTTGAGACTGTTGTTGTTGTTGTGCCGTCAACCCATCGTGATCCTGTGTAGGGTTTCCTAGGAGTGGCTGGTGAGCTTGAACTGCCTCCCTTGCAGTTCAAACCAACCTGCAATCCAGCGCATTAACCCACAGCACCACACCAGGAAGGTCTCTCCTTAAGTCTGGGTCTCCCTGTTTTAGTACTTTATATGTAATATCTTATTTAAGCCCTCAGAAAACTCATGATACTACTAGGATCTTTGTTTAGAAAATTAGGCAGACTCTTTGAGACTGAGTCTCTCTGATTTTCTAAGCAAAGATATTCATAGTATCATGAGCTTTCTGAGGGCTTAAATAAGATATTTTATATAAAGTACTCAATTGAGAACCTCAATGCATAACAAATGCTCAAAATCTGTTGCTATGGTCACTTGACTATAAACCTCATGAGGGCAGTGATTCCAATTGCCTTGCTGGTCAGTATCTCAGCAGTGTCCAGCAAAGCCAACATATGACCCCAAGGAGGTGTTTAGTGAATATTTGTTGGAAGAATGCAAGCTGTTACTGTTAATAAGTCAGGAAACGCAGGATGAGAGTTGTAAAGGAGTCTCTTCATAGGGACCAAAGGGAAGAAATAGTAACCTAAGCTGCTACATAAAAAGGGTGTCAAAACCTGAAGAACTGAGGTTTGAGATCTTTGTTGCTAAGCACTGTCAACTCGGTTCCAAACCATAGCGGCCCTATATAGCATTTCCAAGGAGCCACTGGTGAGTTTGATCCACCGACCTTGCAGTGCAAACCAACCTTGCAGTCTAGCACATTGATCCAGAGCGCCACACCAGGACTCCTTGGAATCTTTAGAATCTATAACATCAACTGGTCACTCTGGAAGGCTGTTGACCAGCACTAAAGCTATCCGTTTGTTTTTTAATGTTGCTGTGGAGTCGATTCCAACTCATGGTGACTGTCTGTATATCAGAGTAGGACTGTCCTCCATAGAGTTCTCAGTGGTTGCTTTTTCTGGAAGTAGATTGCCAGTCCTTTCTTCTGAGGTGCTCCTGGGTGGACTCAAACCTCCCATCTTTGGTTAGAAGCTGAATGCATTAACCATTTGTACTACCCAGTAGCTCTCAGGTGTGGTGCTGTAGGAGAAGCACTGGACTGGTAACCACAAAGTCAGCAGTTCAAACCCACCAGCTGTTCCTTAGAAACCCTTGACAGCACTTAATAACAACACCACCCTGCTACTTGAAAAGGAGGTCAAGACTGGGAACTCAAGGTTGAAGTCATGAGAAAGTGTAGAGAGAGAAGAAGGCTAAGGACAAATCCTTGGAAAATAATTACAGTAAGAATAGAAAGAGCAGCCATTTCAAAATTAAAATTTCCCCCAATTTTTTATCCTCGGGGATTATTGACTTAAATTGCAGAAAGATTATGAAAAATGGTTAAAAGGGCAATTTTTGTTGTGTATATAATTCACCACAATAAAGAAATTTATAGAACTTTTTTTTTTTTAAGTGGGGAGAAGTAGAGAAGTCTGCTGGCCTGGTCAGAATTCGGTAAGGAAATGGAGCAACAGTTAGATGCTCTGCCTACATCAAGCCAGCAAAATGGACCACAGGAAACATCAAGACTCACTATACCTGAGAGCATGCATCTCTTCCGGGCTTTCTGGAACTGGTTTTCCTTAATCTTGGCCACGGAGCATAAATAGGCCCTCGTCGGATCATATCCAGCGTCTGCTAATACAGCCCAATAGTGAAGGAGGTGCAGTCTTGTCCAGAAGCTCGGGTTTCTGATTTTTGATATAAAGTCTATGATGCTGGTAACAGAGTGTGGTAACAGAAACATGTTAGCATTGGCTGCCTTGAGGGAAGCTGTTCATCAATTCCTTAGCCAACATGACTTTGTCAGCTGACCATATAAACATGAGACTTTCACTCTGCAGCAGTCAAGCCCACTTCTGCATCCCTGTCTAAGACATCCCTCCACTGAGCAGGCTCCTTGGGTCTCTGTCATGGCTCATGTAGAATTTAGCACTATGTTTAGTAATTCTCTGTTCTGCGGAAGCCCAAAGAGGCTTTAGATTTTACAGCCTTGGAAACCCTGTATGAGTCGGAATGAGTCACTATGAGTCAGAACCGACTCCACAGCACATAACAACAACAACATAGTAATTCTCTGGCTCGACATCATCCCTACCAGATGGAAGGGACCTGAGGGTTTGGGCTGTACCCTAGGCACCTCTAGACTCCCAGTGCCAAGACAAAGTGGGTCATCAACAGATGTTTGTAGAATGAATGCCCAAAAGTAAAGGAAAAAAGGAAGAGGGAGTTGAAAAGAGGAAGAGGGTGAGGAAGCTGGTAGAAGGATCTAGTAAGAGAACATGGTTGATCCTTTACCTTTCCCTAGCTAGAAGTTCTCCTCTGTCTGGAAGACTGCTTAACTTTGAGGGAAATCCACATGGAGTGGAAAAGAGGGAAGTATACTCTAAGAAGCCACATAGATCCGGTGGGGATCCATCAGTCGTAGAAGTTGATGTCAGGTGATGCTCCTACTCATTCATTTATTCATTCAACCCCCATGTATGAATGAATCTCTCTGGTTCAAGGGAGTCATGACTGTCTAAACTCAACACCAGCACAAGGAATAGTGAAATCTGCAAAACACTCGCAACATGAATGAACCTGAAGGGCATTATGCTGAGTGAAATTAATCAAAAACAAAAGGACAGATATTGTATGAGACCACTGCTGTAGTAAGTTAAGGAAAAAAGTTTTCTTAATAAAGGAAACATTCTATGAGGGGTACTGGAGAGTAAGAGGGCTTATTCATGGGCGAGAGGGTAGACATATGTTAACATGAGTGACGGGACAGGCGATATTTAACAAGTGGAAGGCTGGCAGAGGAAGGAAGGTAGTGGAAGAACGTGAGTTCTTCCCCAAACAGGAGACTTACCTAGGACTCGAGAGGAAGCTGCACAAACCGTCCCAGCAGCCACTCATCGCCATGTGCCATGGAAGCTCTTGGTACACTCGCCAGAAAGCAGTTTGCCGTTGGAAGTAGCTGACCAAGACTTGGTGAAAATGTGTTTTCCTAGAATTCATTGGATTCTGAAATGCATATGGACTGCTTTCTCTCACAGGTGTGATTACACCTATTTGGAAATGAATTACAGTTCAACACATCTGATTTTTAGGATGTGAAAACATTATAGCAAAAAAAAATACTGAACCACTTTTGACTATATTTGTTAGGTGGTGGTTATATGCCGTGGAGTCATTTCTGACCCATAGCAACCCTGTACAGGATTGCCAAGGTTGTAAATCTTTACAGGAGCAGAAAGCCTCATTTTTCTCCCATGGAACAGCTGGTAGTTTCGAACTGCTGATCTTGTGGTTCGCAGCCCAATTCGTAACCACTATGCTACCAGAGCTCCTTGTTGTTAGGTGGCCAACTCATAATGAGTCCATGTGTGAGAGTTGAATGATGCCCCATTCTACTGAAAGGCGAGCACCTTTCAGAAGCAGACTGCCAGGCCTGTCTCCCAGGTGCCTCTGGGTGGGTTCAAATCAACAACACCAAGGAACCCCGTGGCCATAATTAGTGTCAATACAAGTCAAGGTAGCCTAGAAAAAAAATGGAGTTTTGAAGATAAATCTTGGTTTTCTCTCTTTTTAAAAACATTTCTCTCGCTCTTTTTTTTTTTTTTTTTTAAGCAGTAAATAGCATAAAGTTGTGTCCTTATAATCAGTGGAGTCTTGCTGTTTCTGCAGCTGTATGCTATAGAGTCAGTTCCAACTCATAGCAACCCTGGATTGGGTTTCTGAGGCTGCAAATCTCGATGGGAGCCGAAAGCTGGTGGATTCAAACTGCTGACCTTGCGGTTAGTAGTCCAACACTTGACCTACCATGCTACTTAGAATAATTTATTAGGCTGATAGACTTTTATATGTAAATGAATCTCAACCAAGCCCTCAAAACCCAAGAGCTACCTGAGCAATTTCAAAATGAAAATGTATTTTCTTATAAATCAGTCTGAATTTACCAAAGATTTTGTCTTGTTTTAAATCACTGACTTTGAGGTGAGGTGCTGTGAGAATGTTGATTTTTTTTTTTAATCACAAATGTTGTGTTCCTATTCCCCTCCACCCCCAAAATATTTCTAACCTACTTTTCTATTTTAAATGTATACACCATAGTTTCCATTTCAATCAGCACTTTAAAATATTCGAGAGTATACTTTTAGAGAAATGAATCCACTGCCTGAATGTCATATAGGTTAAAAGGCAGCTGAGCAAACTATGGCAAATTGGAAATTGGAGCCAAGATTACTATAAATGGTTTCAGTACTTCATACAATCCAGAAACAAGCTTCTCAAAAACTGAAATCGAAGTATTTTCAAATTTCTGCTTGATATTTTTCCTTGCAAAATGAATAGAGCCTACATCTAGATGGCCCCCAAGCCCAGTTAGTTGTCAGGACAATCACAAAGTAGGAGCCACTTTGCATTTTAATTGAAATGATTTCCAGGTCACCCACACTATCTAGCCTAACCCTTCTGTCAGTTGTTGGACTGTGGAGGCTTGTGTGTTACTGGGGATCTGGAAGTTATGCCTCTAGTATTTCAAATACCAGCAGGGTCACCCATGATGGACAGGTTTTAGTGGAGCTTCCAAACTAAGCCAGACTAGGAAGAAAGGCTTGGCAATCTATTTTCAAAAGTTTGGCAATGAAAACTCTATAGCTCACAACAGAACACTGTCCCACATAGTGCTAAAAGATGAGTCCCCTAGGTTGGAAGCCACTCAAAACCCACAATGGCTGCAATAATAGAGCAGGAGTCCTGAAGATGGTTCAGGACTGAGCAGCACATTGTTCTTTAGGACATGGGTCACCATGAGTCAGAGACCTCAGGGCCTACCTGCCTCCATGATCTATTATATGTGCAAAGAAACCCTGGGTGGTCCACCACTGAAGTCAGGTCTTTATTACTCACCAACCAAAAGCAAACTAAACCTAACCTTGTAGGACAGAGGAGAATTGCACCAAGGGGTTTCCAAGGCTGCAATCCTTACCAAGCAGACCACCACACCGTTCTCTCACAGAACACTCGATGGGTTCAAATTGTTGTCCTTTTTGTTAGGAGCCAAGCACTTAACCATCAAGGTTTCTAAGTACAATTCCTAATTTATACAATCATTTTCATACACGTCTATAGATTCGTTTTTTATATGAGAAATCCCAGCTACAAGCTAGCCATTGTAAGTGACTCTTACCTTCCCTTTAGTCAGCAGGTTGGATTTGAACCTTACCAAGAAACTTGTGCTCCACAGCTTTCCTTAGGGACTGGTGCCGAAAACACAAGAGGCCATTGGGTTTCTCCTGTATCCACTCTTTGGTGGCGTTACGGAAGGCAGCCCAGTGTAACGGCGTTACTTTGTAATGATTTTTGTAGCCCAGCACATCCAAAAGCTGAAGTATTTCATCCTCCGACAACCCACAATGTGAGATACTCAGTAAGCACAGAACGTCAGCCACCCAGCCATCCAGACCTAGGTAGACAACACAGTGGTGAGGAAAATAACAGCTGAGGTGGACCATGTATCATTCTGCATGTTCTATATGATTACTCAACGTATTCCTTTCAGTAATAAAGACTAGAAGCTTACAGAAGTCAATAAAAACTAAGCCTACAGAAGTTAAATGTAGAACTGAAACTTGAACCCAGACAGCCCAGCTACAAAGACAGTACTCTTAACCATTAAATCAGTGGCAATGTTGCCATAACTAATACAACTTGAAATATGGTTACATACAGCCATAGTCCACTTTGCCTGAATGACCCTTTTCGAGACGCAGAGACCTGATTTCTACCTTCTTGGATGTGAGGAGAGGGGCACGCCAAATTTGAAGTCTTTTTTTTTTTTTTTGCATAGATACAAACTCATTAGATTGTAAAGTGTGTTGTTCATCCCAAGTATTTTTCATTTCTCTCTTTCCACCCTCCCCTACACCGCAGCTCATTGAATTCACTGCCCTTTGAGAGGCTTCTTATAACAGAGAGATAGCAAGAACCCAATTTTCAAAACAGACTTTTGAAGCTCATAACGGAGACAATGGCTTGAGAAAGCAAATTTTGAGAATAAAAGCTTGACTGCTGAGTATCAAAGGACAAATCCTAATCAAGTCGTGGAATACATTTTTGCCACAAAGAATAGGCTCAGATAATTGCAGGCTGATCTAAAGAGGATGTTTTTTCCACCCAGAAAGAAGAAAATTCGCTGAGTGGAAAAAAGAGATGAGACCCATAGACGAGAGCAGTAGATATTCTCATGGGTGTTTCTGAGGGGGACTGTGCACCCCCCCAAACCCAGGCAATCATTGAGCAAGGAGAAACTGACCCACCTAATAATGCACATGGAAGCCAACAGTAGCAAGGGCCTGAGCTTTGCTTAGATTGAAAGCTTGGTAGCCAGCAGGCTTGCCGACTTCCCAATGCTGCTAGGAAAATGGGAGAGAAGAAAACATGCAGAATATGAGTCCTAGAGGGTCAGAGCAGCCAACATTCCCCTTCAGAAGGTCAAACACACACATAAAGACTGCAGACTCAAGAAGGTGCAGAAGCTAGCTAAAGAGTTTTCCTCACAGTCAGGATGAAGAAATGAGACAGCAGATGGCAGCATAGATTGAACAACCCAAGAACAGACTGGAACACAGGAATCCTAGAGGATGTCAGTGTCTGAGAACCATCTGGGACCACATCCACCTAGATGGAAGGCAGCAAGAACAGATGACAACCAACGACACCCAGGCCTAAGGCTGAACTTAGCAAAGACATGACAAGGGCACAAATTCTTGCTTGACTGAGTAAATTCTGAACTGACTGAAAGCAAATTCAGCTAATGGAGTTCATCTGAATGGGCTGGATTAAGTTTCTGCTCTTGGTAGAACTGCAGGCTCAAAAGGGATTAAACTGAGTCATAGAAATAATCAGGATCCATCCCTTCAGCCCCTGTGATTCCAATTTGTGCCTCAGACAGTTCTTATGATCGTCACAAAAGGCACCCTAGGTAGAGTGCCAGCTTTAATCAATAAAAACACAGAACACCCAGTTCAATTTGAATTTCAGATAAACAACATATTCATTTTTAACACAAGTATGCCCATGCAGTATTTGGGTCAGATTCATAATTTAAAAGTATTTGTTCTATATTGGAAATTCAGTTTGAACTGAGTGTCCTGCATATTATCAGACAGCCTTATCCCTAGACGCTCTTTCCCTGGAAAAAGCACCACAGCTTTGCCTATGTAGATTCACTCTGAGCTGTCAACAATGGCCAAGACCTACCGTCTCTAGAAGTCACCGTATCCAAATTTGCCTTTTTCTTTTTAAAAGTCCAACTGTAGTCTTCAATCCAGCGTTTCAGAATCAATTCCCAGAGATCCTGAATAGAGACCATCTCCAAGTACTCCTTCATACACTGAAACTCATTTCTGTAGATCCTACATTCTTTAAACTCATTGGCTAGAATCGTGAGTTTTAAAGGATTCAGGTTTGCTTTTTTCCTCAAAGCTTGCCGTCTCTGTCGAAAGGGGTCGTTGTTGGGGATGGAGAGATGCTGTCTAAAGATGTTTAGTCTTGCTTCTTGGTCTCCTGAGTTAATGAGCTCCACTGTCCTCACATCTGGGCGGGCACACAGCGATTTGTAAGACAAGCTGCAGGAGACGGTGCTCATGATAAATTTGCAATGAGGAGAGAGTGAGCATGGCAGCCAGGAAAAATCTTTTGCCTGGTGGAGAGATTCAGAGACATTTTAAGAACTTAAAATGAGCCTGTTGATTTTCAAACTTGGAATAGGTGGAAAACAGGAAGTAAATACAGGGTTAAGGGTTGAGGTTACAATTATCATTGGTATCTTGTGGTACTGTTGTTGTTGTTAAGTGCCGTCGAGTCGGTTCCGACCCATAGCGACCCTGTACAGGGTTTCCGAGGGTGTAAACCTTTACGGGAGTAGAAAGCTTCATCCTTCTCCCGCGGAACGGCTGGTAGTTTCGAACCACTGACCTTAAAGTTCTCAGCCCAATTCGTAACCACTACGCTACCAGAGTACTAGCAATGTAGTAATTAGAAAATACCAATTCATGTGCAACAGAACCGTATTTGACTGACTTAGGAGTGGGTTACCCAATAAGCAAGTAAGCACAAGCTTAGTTAATAATTTGTAGTGAATAATTTCACAAGGGTCTGATTATATATGAAACTGTTCACTACAGATGATTCAATAAGCACAAGTAAGCCTATGTTTACCTTGCTTACCCGGTACTCAATACCTGTCATGAGTTGTAAATTTTAAAAGAGACCTGGATTTTGTCGGAAGATGCTGTGCAGTTAGGAAAGAGACATATGCTAGCCACACCTAGAAGCAGAATTTTGGATGTGGAAAAAAAAAAAAAGTGAAATTGATTACTGCAGATTATTAAGTAAACACAAGTATAATGTGCTACCTTGTTTATTGGGTAATCTGACACTGGACATCTAACTCACTGGTAATCTAACTCACCTATATGTTAGAAATTTGCTGATGCAAATGTGGACACAAAAAAGAGGGTCCTGTGGGCAACCAATGTGGCAAAAGCCTGTATTTCTGAAGAATAGCCTAGTAGTGTCCGCCAAAGAAAAACAAAAATGAAACCAAATTCATTACTGTTCAGGTGTTCCAACTCTTTATGACTTGACAGGACAGAGTAGAACTGCTCCTTATCGTTTCTGAGGATATAATATTTCTGGAAGCAGACTCCCACATCTTCCTCCTGGCTTGTGAGTTGAACCGCCAACCTATCAGTTAGCAGTTGAGCACTTAACTACTGCATCACCAGGACTGCATCAAAGAAAATCTGTTGTTATTGTTGTTAGGTGCAGTCAAGGTAGCTCCAACTCTTAGCGGCCTTACACAAGAGAGTGAAATACTGCCTGGTACTACACCACCCTCATAATCTTCGTTAAGTTTGAGTCCATTGCTGTTAGTACCGTGCCAATCTAACTCATTGGGGGTCTTCGTCTTTTTCACTGACCCTCCACGTCCAAGCATGATGTCCTTCTCCAGGGATTGGTCCCTCTTGATGATATGTCCGAAGTATGAGAAACATCCTGGCTTCCAAGGAGCACTCTGGTTGTACTTGTACCAGCACAGATTTGTTTGTTTTTCTGGAAGTCCATGGTACTTTGAATATTCTCCTCCAACACCATAACTCAAATCCATCAGTTCTTCTATAGTCTCCCTTATTCATTCACTGTCTAACTTTCACATGTATATGAGGCTATTAAAAATACCATGGCTTGGGTCAGACGCACTTTAGTCCTCAGACTGACATCTTTGCTCTTGAACACTTTAAAGATGTCTTGTGCAGCAGGTTTACCTACGCCGTTTGATTTCTTGACTGCTGCTTCATGAGTGTTGATGGTTGATCTGAGAAAAACAATGAATGTCTTTGACAACTTCAATCTTTTCTCCATTTATCTCGATTTTTTTTTTAGTGGTCCAGTGGTGAGGATTTTCGTTTTCTTCACATTGAGATGCAACCCATACTGAAAAACTAAGAAAGTACAAATCAAACCATTCATTAAAAAATGATGGCATTATTTTATGCTGAAGAATTGTCACTTTGAGCAGCAGTAGTATCATAAGTTAAATGGTTTGATTTTGGAATAAAATAATAAGCATCTAATGAGATCTTTCTTAGGTTCCTTTAAATAACAGTCTTTCCCACCCTGCTTTGTCTATTAATAACAACTACCATTTACTGATTGCTTGCTCTGTGCCAGGTACTGATTAGAGTGTTGCTCAGGTGCTAACTGATTCAATCCTCCTCACAAAAGGCAGAAGAGGAAAGTGAAACACCTAACTCATTCTACTAGGGCACAGCAGAGCTAGGATTCAAACCAAGGGTCTGACGCCAGTGATAGTCTCCAAACTACTGCCCCAAACTGCTTCTGGAAACCGCTTGACCAGATCCTTCTCTTCCAACAGAGCTTGCCTGGGGCCTTCTTCCAGGAAGCCTTCCCACAGGTCAAGGCCCTCCCAAACAATATGCTCTCAGCCCTACGCATCCATCCTTGTCACAGCCCTCATCACAGAGGCAATCCTATGGTTATTGGTGTGATGCTTAGATAAATACCTGTCCTTCCTACTTGACTGAAGCTCCTTGTCTCTGCAGGAACCATGTCTGCTGTGCCTCACTGTGCCTGTCCACAGAACATGGTCAATAATCACTTGTTGACTATATGAGGGTTGCCATGGGTATGTTAAAAAGCAAGTGACAACACAGTGCGGTGTACTCTCGGATATATATTTATAAAATACATTTGTTGGTGGTGTGGATTGCCATCGAGGTGACTTCAACTCATAGCAATATTATGTTCAAAAGGCTAAATACACCAAGCTATTTAATAGTGGAAAGATGAAGAATGATATTTCATTTTGGACTTTCTTCATTTTTATCTTATTTTCTTTAACAGACAGATATTACTTATATAATTAGTTACCTATACTTTTAAATGTTAGAGAAAATGCTTTACAAAATAATGACTAAGTCTAAGAAGTAGTTGTTGTTGTGCCGAGTCAGTTCTGACCCATAGCGAACCTGTATAGATTTTCCTAGGAGTGGCTGGTGAGTTTGAACAGCCAACCTTGAGGTTCAAACCAACTTTGCAGTCCAGCACATTAACCCACAGTATCACACCATGACTCCTAAGTAGTGGTTGTGATGGTGGTTGTGTGCCGTGGAGTTGGTTCCAGCTCATAGCGACCCTGTACAAGGTTTCCAAGGCTGTCCATTTTTATAGGAGCAGAAAGCCTCATCTGGCTATACACAGAGACACGCAATGCAAGGGGACAATGTTATATACATCCTTCATCACGGGTTTTCTTTTTATAAAATAGAAAAAAACTGCATGCTCATTAAAAACAAACTTACCTTCTGTCCTGAAATCCCATAAATGCCAATCAATTCTTCAATTCCATCTAGTACAAGTATACATGGCTTTAAGCTGATGGAAGCAATGAACACTTCTACAAGAAGTGAAAAGACCAAGACATTTGGGTCTTCATTAAGAACATCAGTTTCAAGCTGAGTACCTATAGCATCGAAATTAGTTGAAATTAGGAGACAACATTTCCATCACTGCTGAACTATGTTAATAGACTGGAGTTGGGAACAATGAGTGGTACACATAGCTGTATGGCGGAAAATGTGTATGAGTGTCTTCTGTTGCTAGGCAATATAGAGTTGATTCTGACTCATAGTGACTCTATTTACAAGACAACAGAATGAAACACTTCCAAGTCCTGTGCCTTCCTCACAATTGTGGTGGTGGTGGTTGTGTGCCGTGGAGTCGGTTCCAACTCATAGCGACCCTCACAGGGTTTCCGAGACAGTAAACCTTTACAAGAACACAAAGCCTCATCTTTCTCCTGTGGAATGGCTGGTATTTTCAAACTGCTGACCTTGAGGTTAGCAGCCCAACTCATAACCACTACACTACCAGAGCTTCTATGTTTAAATCCACTGTTGCAGCCACAGTGTTAATCCCGCTCACTGAGAGTCTTCCTCTTTTTTGTCAACACTACTTTACCAAGCATGATGCTCTTCTCCAGGGACTGGTCCCTACTGATAACATGTCTGAAATATTTAAGACAAAATCTTGTTATGTTTCCTTCAAAGGTGTTCCTTAGAAGGGAACATGTGTATGATTGTTGTTAAGTGCCATCAAGTCAGTTCCAACCCTGCAGAGGGTGTCTGAGGTTGTAAATCTTCTCTGCAATCAGCATCCTCAAGATATTCAACCCAGAAAGAGATCAAAATGTTTGCCACCTGGTATCTCCAATACCAGTCCTGGTGTGGCGCTGTGGATTAATGCGCTGGATTTCAAAGTCAGAAACCTTATAGAGGGTCGCTATGAGTTGGAACTGACTCGATGGCACTTAATAACAACAATATCTCTAAAACATTTTCAAGATTTTATATGAGACAGTTTTGTATACCCCAAATTAGTCTCATTTTCCAAAATGCAAAAATAGATCATGTTGCTTGGTTGTCTTTTGAATCTTGGTTTCCCTTGCCTACCATTGTAAAATAGACACTGGAAGGGAAAAGAAAAGAATAGCCAGAAACATCAATATAGAAAGCTTGTAAATCTGTCGTCAGCCTATAACTGATTGGAATACCTTAAAGGGGGCTAGAAGTTGCCCAGTGAAAGAGGTTTCCTGCGGAGACTTTGCATTGCACAAGACCATAGGTGGAATCCTGAACCCCATCCAGAATCTTCTGAGGTGGGAAATTTCCACTTGAAAGGACAAGTAGACCAGCCTGGAGCGTCTAGAATAACAGAAGATACTTCGTGAAAGAAAGACAGGCAGGAAAAATCAAAAACAATAACAGCAGTCTGATTGACTACTACAAGAACAAACAAGCTGTTAACCCAGGAGTCATCAAGGCAAGTGGTCAGTCCTCTCAGAGCAAACCCCCTTCCAAGACTAAGACTCAAGAGGAATACACGAGCAGGCATGTGATCTGGCTGGTGACCACGTTGGTCACCGATAAGGGTAAGGGGGGGGGGGGAACGATGAAGTTATAAGCTAAGTCCGACCATGTTCAATAGACTCCCGTGAACCTGGGTGGAGACCTGGGTGGCCAGCATTATGGCAAGACCTGGGGACTCCTGGGCCCAGAGGCAGTGACATGGCCACAGAGGACAAGAGCGGAGAGTGAAGCATCCAGCTGATAAGTAGTAAGGGGAGATGAACAAGAACACCCACACTTGCAGATAATACCCATTTGACCTGGCTTCAATGGCTGGATGATCAGAACTTGACTAGAAGAAGAAAGAAGAGGAAAAAAAGAGTAATCTGATACAATATGATGAACTTGACCTATACCTATGGATGCAGTAGCTCAAAAGAGGGAATAAATCTTTACAGTGAGGATTATTCCCACCCCTTCGGTACACAGGGTAGACAGGAATGGGCAACTTAGACATTGGCTACCGAAAATGGGGGGTTGGGGGGGTACAAAGGCAAGTAGTGACTGGCTTACAAGCTTTCAAAAAGGAGCCTAGATCCAGAGGGCATGTGGGGGAAGGTAGAATCTCCACAGAGTGGTATCCAATCTGTCTGGACGGGGCTGATGAAAGAAGATAGGGATAAGACTCTGTTACAATAGTGAATAATTGCTATCAGGACTGGCTTGTGAGGGTTGGAAATGTAAAGGTAGATGTTTTGTAGCAAAAGGAGGGGAGTGGTTGACTTTGCAGTCCAGGAGCAGAGGTCCCTAGGACCATCAAGGGAGAAGAGCGGAGTGAGGGACCCTACCCAGAGAAGCGGTGATGTCAGAGATGGAGGCAGAAATGGTGACATGAAGAGATGGAGCAGCTGGGGACTCTGAACCCAGAGAGGTAGAGGGGCTGTGTGTTGACTATTTGGGGGCAGGCTTGCAGGGTATACCCTTTGGTTATTTGATGATGCATGGAGGGGATTGTAATCATGGCAGTGAAGCGATATACGATAGGATGAATGTAAAGCTAATGTTCTCCCATGTAAACTATCATATAATTTACAATAAAAACTTAAAAAAAAAAAAAAAGGTATCAGAAAAGATAGGGCTTAAGCTTGTGTCATACACTATAAGAAAATGTTCAGGAATGGAAAGGAAAAGAATTAACCTTGATGCTTCAGACTTTGAGTTTTTAAATACTCTTTAAAATTACAGCCAATGTTGAGATCTCAAGTCTTACATGGCAAAATTTGAGAGAAGAAAGATACTTGGAGACCTTCTAGTCTAGTCCAAGCCCCTCATTTTGCATATGAGGAAACTGAGGTCACTAGAGGTGAGGGGACTTAACAATCAGAACACTTTAAAACACTTATTTCGAAACACTTATGTTTCTAATAGCCTTCAAAACACTTATTTTTCAAATACCTTTTCTTCAGACAGAAGCAACAAGTAATAATTTAGAGTATTCCCTTAGAATTTTCTATCTGTGTATAGTTACTTCTTGGTGTGTGTGATTCACTACCAGGCACATATAGGAACGTGCAGAAATGAAGACTCTCTTTCATGAAGCTGGTATACAGATTAAGTGGCAAAACGGATATGAACGAACCTCAAGAAATACACACCAACTATGTTTAAACTGCGTGGTTGGTGGTTCAAGATCACCAGCAGCTCCTCGGAAACCCTATACAAGGTCGCTATGGGTCGGAACCGACTCGACAGCACTTAATAACAACAACAGCATCATAATGTATGAAGTCCTGGTGTGGCGCTGTGGGCTAATGTACTGGACTGCAAAGTCATTAGAACTGCAAGGTCAGTGGGTCAAACTCCCCAGTCATTCCTCAGAAACCCTATACAGGGTAGCTATGGGTCAGAACCAGCTCGATGGTACTAAACAACAACAACAACATCATAAAGTATAAAGAGCCCTGGTAGAGTCATGGATTACAAACTGGGCTGCTAACCACAGATTTAGTAGTTCGAATCTACCAGTAGTTCCAAGAGAGAAAGATGAGGCTTTCTGATCCTGTAAAGATTTACAACCTTGGAAACCCTATGCAGCATTGCTATAAGTTGGAACTGACTCGGTGACACACAACCACCACCACTACCAACAACAACATAAGGCATAACATCACTAATAGTAATAAGTAAAACTCTATCACCATTTCCAGACATAAAGAAAAAATAAAATTCAAGGACTGTTGTTGTTAGGTGCCATCGAGTCTGTACTGACTCATAGCGACCTTATGCACAACAGAATGAAACACTGCCCGATCCTGGGCCAACCTCACTATTGTTGCCACACTTGAGCCCATTGATGCTGCCACTTGGCCAGTCCATCTCACTGGGGGTCTTCCCCTTTTTCTCTCACCCTCCTCCTTACCAAACATGATATCCTTCTCCAGAGACTGGTCCCTCCTGACAATACATCCAAAGTATGAGACATGAAGTTTGGCCATCTTGGCCTCCAAGGAGCACTCTGGCTGCACTTCTTCCAACACAGATCTGTTGGTTCTTTTGGCAGCCCATGGATTAACACACAATATACAGTCATGATGACAATCCACAATTACAGCATACAATGTACAATTAATACACAAAATACAATGTACAAAGAAAGCACATGTTCACTTTTTAAAGTCACATTTTGAGTGATTATAATTATTTTTCCTCAAAATGATTGTGAAGATGCAGTCAGCTTGCAGAATGTGCCCTTTGGTTGTTTAAATGATTATATATTCCTGAGTGTTTTTGTGTACATCCAAAAAAAACAGAGGAAATAGAAGCAAATACTGTTGAATGATGCACGGAGGAGACTATAATCATTGCAATGAAACAATTAGTGTAAAACTGATGTTCCCCCATCACTCAATTCAGAATAAACTATCACTCAATTCAGAATAAAAACTTTAAAAAGAAGCAAAAAACTCATTGATGTGGCATTGTAGGATAAGCATTGGACTGCGAAACACAAGGTCAGTAGTTCAAAGCTTCTTGGAAACCCTATACAGGCTTGCTATGAGTCAGAACCAACTCAACGGCACTTAACACAACAACAAATAACTCTCTGGTATTCTCTGCTTTTAGCCAAGACCCATCTGACATCAACAATGATAGTCAGTTTCACATTCTCCTCTGAATCTGGCATGAATTTCTAGCAATTTCCTGTCAATGTATTGCTGCAATCATTTTTTAATTATCTTCAGTAAAATTTTACTTGCATGTAAAAAAGGAAAAAAAGAGCCTCCTATGTCCCAGACTCTGTGGCAGGAAGTGGGTCTAATAGTGACCAGTAAGAAAAATACAGTTCTGGATTTCTGCTAATATTTCTGTCCATTCCACACCTCGGAACTGCGTGCAACTCTGCTGGTTGGAATCTGATACTGGAGAAAACCCTGATGGGAATAACAGCATTTTCCCTGTGTTGCCTTGAGAAGGCGAGACAGTGCCATGATGAGGATGGGAGCCACTGTGTAGCTGTGACTCGGCCATTCTGAGCCTCGTTCCCCATCTCTGGATGAGGATGCTTTAAAGAACCAGCATGAGCAGTAAGTGAGCTGCTGATAAAACCCTCAGCATGGTGCCTGACACTGAGAGAACCTTCAGTATGAAGAATTCCTTGCTATGCTGGGCGGCTACAAGCTACCAGGGTCACACCATGGGGACATGTGTAACACAGACATCAGCTCTATTCTGCCCTCTGAGCAGCGAATAGAAGGAGCATCAGCCAGGCAAGCAAGGCACATGTGAGCTGGGAAAGCCAGCTACAGGCAGTTCTCGTCCACAAGATCCCTTTATCCTGGAAAGCAGGGCTGGGGGCAGAGAAACATGAATGAGAGCTTCACACAGGGGGTGTGCTGGTACCCTGCTAGGGAGGGTCCCCAGTACCCAGCCCATACAGGATTGCAGCTGCAGACAGCTGAGGCAGACAGCTGGAAAGCCCTTTCTACAAAGAAGCAGAATCTGTTCCAAGTGCCGATCTTCTCAGCAACAGCCTCACCCCAAGTGAAACCCCAGCTTCCCGGCAAAGGCAGTCATGGGTAGTGAGCTTGTGCTGGTCTTCTATGCCAGTTTCCTCCTCCTTCTTGGACTGCCTGGACAGCAAAGTCTGAGTTGCAGACCCTTCCCTCCTTAATCTAGCTAATGAATGCAGTTGCTGAGTGCTGCAAACGGCTAATAGCACAGCTTCTAACCAAAAGGTTAGAGGTTCGAGTCACCTAAAGGCACCTCAGAAGAACAAAGTCGTGGTGATCTACTTCCAAAAAAAAAAAAAAAAAAAAAGCCATTGAAAACCCTAGGAGGCACAGTTCTACTCGGAGATGCATGAGGTCGCCGTGAGCAACCCGTGTTTCCCTTAGCAGTCCCCTACTTTCTGTAGTTCCATGAGGAATCATAATAAAAAGGCTGATTGTGTGCCAGGCAGCATTTTCAATCTTTACATGTATTATCTCTGAATCCTTAGGAGCCCTTTTAACAGAGTTCAAATATTCCTCATCCCATCCCCTTTTTATAGATGATGAGTAAACTGCACATGACCACACAGCTAGTTAGTAGCAGAGCCAGCCTAGAAATACAGGCAGACCCACACCCACAAAGGACAGACTTTGTTCTTTCTGGGACAGAAGCTGTCACCAGGCTGTAGCTTCATAGACTCTTCCTGACTTTATTTCCTTGTTTTCAGTCTAAAGATCTGTTTGTTTGAGTGAAAGTAGCTGTTTTTATTAGGAAAGCTCAGCAAATAAAAGCACACTCATTCAAATAATGATCCACTTTGGGAATAAGATTACAATTGGACAAGTACAACTGAGTTCACATCATCAGCCTGGCTAGACCGAATACCTCTGGGATGTGTCTGAGTATGGTTATTGCCTTTCTGTAGAGACACTTGTACCTTCTACTATTGATCTTGATTTTAACCAGATAATGCAACAATAAAGAACTCAACCTGCACGTGTTCACCCATATTTACTCACAGACACCCACATCACTCACAGAGAGAAATCTAATATCCTTCAAATAAATAACCATCAAAACTTCTTCTGGGGCACCCACGTGTACTCATACAGTACCCAAAGGCACACACACACACACACACACGTGTATCCTCCCAATATGAATTCCAAAAAGCAGTCTCTAAAGTCAGAAACATACAAACTTCGGAGATGTAATAATAATAATGTTGTTGTTGTTGTTGCCAAGTGACGTCAAATTGGTTCCAACTCATAGTGATCCTGTTTAAGGTTTCTGAGGAGCTGCTGATGGATTCGAACCGCTGACCTTATAGTTAGCAGTCCAGTGGTTATCCTACAGCACCACACCAGGACTTCAAAATAATAATAGACAACATTTATCAATGCAACTATATGGAGTCCTGGTGTGGCACTGCGGGTTAATGAGCTGGACTGCAGAGTCAATTTGAACCACAAGGTCAGTGGTTCAAACTCACCATTCGCTCCTTGGAAACTCTATATAGGGTCTCTATGAGTAGGAAACGACTCTACGGCACTTAATAACAACTTATGCCAAAAATCAATGCACCCATTCCACACTGTATGTTTCGCTTCCTCTCCCTCCTGGAGTCCCAGTGTAGCCATGTGACTCATTCTTGCCAACAGGAAGGGAGTGAAATTGATATGTATCACTGCTGGGCTGAGATTGAAGGAACAGGTGTCTTTTCCATTGTTCTTCCCCTTCCTCTAGACAAAATCAGAGGACTATGAGGCTCTAAAGGACAACACAGTCTCAAGATGGAAAGAGTCTGTGGCCCCAAATGATCACATGGCAGAAAGCTACTTATCACCTAACTGGAACCCCACACTAGACTGTGACATGAGTGAGGGATGGATTCAAAGACGAAAATGACCACATGAGCAAAAGTGAGAACCGCTCATTTGTAACTCACCCAAAGGTTTCTGAATGAATTTGAAAGTTGGATGCTATTACCGTAGATTCTGTACTGTAATTCTGTGATGAAGTAATGGATCACAGACATGATGTCACTGCTTTCACACGTGCTCCCCACGAAATGAGGGATCATCAGCACGCTTGGGTGTTTCCTTTTGAAATAATTCACCCAGTTGGCAATCAGAGTGGACTTCCCACAGCCACGTTCTCCAGACAAGAGCAAAATAGACTTGTAAGTGGGAAGAGGCTTTATTCTGAAAAAGAAAGGGGTAAAAGACAGTGACAATAAAATAAAATAAAGAGGCAAAACACGTAGAAAGGAAAGGAGGGAGGGAGAGGAAACAGACAAGGGAATGTTTTTCCTGCTTTTATTTGATATCTAAGAGATAGGAAGTTGTAGTCCCAACGTTGACTTCAAACGCAGCTAAATAAATCATTCATTTTGTGCTTTAGCTTAGTCCTAATGTAAAATTAGAAGAGTAGAGAGAAAGTACCATCTAAGGACCTTGCCAACTACACAGATCCCAGGGTTGTTCATTACAAACTTGGGGTCAGGTCAGAGGCTCAATCTGCTAAGGGCCAGGAAGAGAGACTCTCCCTATCAGTCCACTGTCCTTATATCTACCCAACTCATTCTTTCACCTGTGTTACCATCACCACCACCAGACTGGTCCATGATGTAACATCACACCGAGAGAGACTAGAAAACTCAACTGCCAATGTGCTAAGAATGCCCATCAATTTTGAAGATCTCAAAATTGGGAATTCAATGAAATTACCATAATTCTTAGTGACTCAAAAGAAGTAGCCTTGCTCTATATCAGAATATTCCAGCTTATTGTTGTTGTTAGCTACTGTGGAGTCAGTTCCAACCCACAATGACTCCATGCACAACAGAACAAAACACTACCCAGTCCAGAGTCATCTGCACAATCGCTGCTATGCTTGAGTGCATTGCTGCTGCCACTGTACCAATCCATCTCATTGGGGGTCTGTCTCCTTTTCGCTGATCCTCCAATTTAACAACCATAGTGGCGTTCTCCAGGGACTGGGCCCTCCTGATAATATGTCCAAAGTATGAGAGACAAAGTCTGGCCATCCTGACTTCCAAGGAGCATTTGGCTGTATTTCTTTGAACACAGATTGGTTTGTTGTTCTGGCAGTCAGTCTATGGTACTTTGTCTCCATCACCATAACTCAAATGAATGAATTTATGGTCTTTTTTATTCACTGTCCAACCTTCACATGCATATGAGACTACTGAAAATACCATGACTTGGGTCAGGTGCACTTTAGTCCTCAAACGGACATATTTTCTATTGAACAATTTAAAGAGGTCCCGTGAAGCAGATTTCTCTAATGCAATACATCATTTGATTTTTTGACTGCTTCTTCCATGAGTGTTGATGGTTGATCCCAGCAAAATGAAGTCTTTGACAACTTCAATCTTTTCTCCATTTATATAGATGTTATTTATTGGTCCCGTGGTGAGGATATTTGTTTACTTTACATTGAGTTGCAATCCATACCAAAGGCTGTAGTCTTTGATCTTCATCAGAAAGTATGTTAAGCCCTCTTCACTTTCAGCAAGCAAGGTTGTATCATCTGCATATTGCAGGTTGTTAATCAGTCTTCCTCCAGTGCTGATGCCAAGCTATTTGGATTATTTGCTCAGCATACAGACTAAGTATGGTGAAAGAACACAACCCTGGTGCACACTTTTCCTAATTTTAAACCACTCAGTGTCCCCTCATTCTGTTCGAATGACTGCTTCATGAACTATGTACAAGTTCCTCATGAGCACAATTAAGTGTTCCAGAATACTCATTTTCTGCTGTGTTGGCCATAGCTTATCATGACCCACAGTCAAAAACCTTTACACAGTCAATAAAACAAAGGTAAACACCTTTCTGGTTGTCTCTGCTTTCAATCAAGATTCATCTGACATCAGCAATAATATCCCTCATTCCACATAATCATCTGAATCTAGCTTGAACCTCTGGTAGTTTCCTGTCAATGTACTGTTGCAGTCATTTAAAAATTCTCTTTAGCAAAATTTTAGTTGCATGTGAGGTTGATAATATTGTCCGATGATTTCTGCATTCCATTGGATCACCTCTTTTGAATAGACACAAATATAGATCTCTTCTAATCAGTTGGCCAGGTAGCTGTCTTCCAAATTTCTTGGCATACATCAGTGAGTGTCTCCAGTGTTGCATCAGTTTGTTGAAATTTTTCAGTTTGGTTTTTAGTGGCTAAACATTCAAAAGTCGTCTGCCTTTCTTTCTTTTGAGTTGTCTTAGTCTGCAAGCTCAGCTGAAACCTGTCCACCACGGGAGACCCTGTCAGCATTCAAAATGCTTCCAGCATCACAGTAACATGCAAGCCACCACAGTGTGACAATTTGGCAGATGAGTGGTGGTAGCTTATGTTGTTGTTGTTGTTAGGTACCATCGAGTCAGTACTGACTCATAGCAACCCTATGCACAACAGAATGAAACACTGCCCAATCCTAGGCCAGGCTTCCTATTGTTGCCACACTTGAGCCCATTGATGCTGCCACTTTGTCAATCCATCTCACTGGGGGTCTTCCTCTTTTTCTCTGACCCTCCACCTTACCAAACATGATATCCATCTCCAGTGACTGGTCCCTCCTGACAATATGTCCAAAGTATGAGAGATGAAGTTTGGCCATCATGGCCTCCAAGGAGCACTCTGGCTGAACTTCTTCCAACACAGATCTGTTGGTTCTTTTGGCAGCCCATGGCACTTTCAATATTCTCCTCCAACACCATAACTCAAATGCATCAATTCCTCTACAGTCTTCCTTATTCACTGTCCAGGTTTTGCATGCATATGAGGTTATTGAAAATACCAAGGCTTAGGTCAGGTGCACATTAGTCCTCAAGCTGATATCTTTGCTCTTCAACACTTTAAAAAGGTCTTGTGCAACAGATTTGCCTAATGCAATACATTGTTTGATTTCTTGACTGCTGCTTCTGTGAGTGTTGATAGTCGATCCAAGAAGAATGAAGTCCTTGACAACTTCAATCTTTTCTCCGTTGATAAGAATGTTGTTTATTGGTCCAGTGGTGAGGATTTTTGTTTTCTTTACATTGAGATGCAATCCATACCGAAGGCTGTGCTCTGTGATCTTCATCAGTAAATATTTGTAATCCTCTTCACTTTCAGCAAGCAAGGTTGTATCATCTGCACATCGCAGGCGGCTTATAGTACCACAGAAAAATGATTTAAAAACAAACAAACAACACTGGTGTGAGTATAACACAGCTTGTCCCATTGCTTTAGTTTTTGGGAAAAAGCTTCTGTATGTTCCAAGGCTTTCCAGGTCCATGCATATGTCTTCATCCAAACTCTAGCCCTATGCCTTACACAGCTGCCATGTCTATTGGTAGTTCATTAATGAAAGTTCCATGAGGGACGCTCTGGGCTTTCCTTGTTGACTACTGAACACATTCAGTGACTAGCACTGTACCTCACCATAGGGTGTTAAGTGAGTGAACAAAATAAATAAACCTGATATTCAGTATAGCAAAGTAAGAGGTACAATCCAAACACCCAGTGAAATTGAAAACCTAAAGCAGGGTCATTAAGTATGTTTGCTTCTTAAGATTTCTATCTATATTTGCATAAATTAGGAAGCAATGCTTTATGGCTTTAATGAGTTCATCATCAAATGTGGATAGTAGTTCCTTAGCGATGCGAGTTTTATTTGAGGAGAACATGTAGTAGTGATGGGAGCGGATAGCAGTGATGGTTGCATAACCTTGTGGATGTACTAATGCCATTTATAGTATACACTTAAACATAGTGCTTTGCAATTTTTTATTTGTTATTCTTTCTTGGGAAGAAAACATTAAGACCCTAGCATTTTGTTTTAAAAAAGCATATAAAGAAAAAGTAAAAAGACTCTCGTCAAGATAACTGACATAGTGACTGCACCGATGGCCTCAAACGTAACAACAGTTGTGAGGATGGAGCAGGAAAGGGGGCGCTGCTGAACATGGGGTTACTATGAGTTGGAACTCAACAACAACATATGTATGTTTATGTGTTATTCTTGTTAGGCATCATCAAGTTGGTTCTGATGCATAGCAACCCTCGACACAACAGAAGGAGACACAGCCCAGTGCTCTGCCATCTGCACAATTGTTATGTTTGATCCCATTGTAGCAGTGGTGACATCAAGCCAGCTCTTTCACTGACTTTTATAAATGTTTTTGGTTGTTGTTTGTTGCTAAGTGCCATTGAGTCGGTTCCTACCCACAGCAACCCTGCATAGGGTTTCTGAGGAATGGTCAATGGGTTTGAACCACTGATCTTACAATTCAAACTGATCTTGCAGTCCAGCATGCATTACCCTGTGTCACACCAGGACTGTGGTATAGATATATATAAATTGAATGATGAGATCTGATTTGTATGTCCCACTTCCTTCTACCTTTGACTTCTTTTACTCTCTTCTCAAGCAAGCAGCCAGAATGAGCATGTTAAAATATAAATCAGATTAGGGTCCGTCTCTGCTCCAGAGTCGTCAAAGCCCAAGACCTGCAGTGAGTGACCTGCAAGACCAGACAGGATCCCAGCCCTCCCCTGCAGGTGTTTTATTTCCAATCTCATCCCCTACCAGCAGACTTCCTTTCAGGGGCACTCCTCCAGCCTTGGGGCCTCTGTCTATAACGTACCTGAGACTTATATTGCATAGCTTGCTACCTCACCTACCATTGATTGTTGTTGTTGTTAAGTGCCATTGAGTCAATTCCAACCCATACTACCCTGTATAGGGTTTCCAAGGAGCAGTTGGTGAGCTTGAACCACCAACCTTGCAGTTCAAATGGCTTTGCAGTCTGGTGCATTAACCCCCAGTGCCACACCAGGATTCCTATCATTGATAATTGCCCCGAAACCACCTTCTCCTAGTTTCCTTCTCCCACATTACCATTCCATAGCACGTAACTGCCATCTAACATACTACATTTTACTTCATTTCCTGCCTGTCTCCACAGTGTAGCATAAACTTCACGGAAGCAGAGATTTTTATCTTTGTTCACTTCTCTGTCACCTGCACGAAGAACAGCTCTTAGCACTTAGCAAGTGAAACTGATGGAGGAGGAAGACATCTATCAATGCATCCACATAGCACATAGTCAGGCTACGGTCTTAATGATTTCTTCCCAAGAATAAAGGAAAAATGAAAAAATTACAAAACAATGTGGTTCCTTTAGAAATAATGAAAAAGGAATGCTGTTGCTCTGTACAAAGGACCTCTGGTGGTGTCTTAGTATAAGCACTGAACTGCTAACTTTGATGTCAGAAGTTCAGATCCATCAGTCACTCTACAGGTAGAAAAAAAAAAAAATGAGGCTTTTTGCTTCTGTAAAGATTTACCATTTCAGAAACCCTGTACAGGGTCACTATGAGTCAGAGTCAACTCAATGGCAGTGGGTTTGGTTGGCTCCTTTGGTTATTGTTTTGTATGGTTGGTTATGAAAACAATGCTTTGAGACTTCAAAAGAACGCTCCTTTTCTAGTGACCTATATCCTCCATTCGGGAACTTACAGTACAAAGCCTTTGTTTCCAAATGACAAAGTCAACAAATCCCTGGATGTTTGCATACAGCTCACCTAAGAAGACCTATTTAATGGTTGAGCTTTTACTGGGATAATAATTTAAGTTGTTTAATTATCACTTCTTGGAAATCCTATACAGGGTTGCTATGAGTCTGAACCAACTTGACAGTACTTACCAACAAAACAACAAGAATTATAATAAAATGTATTGAAATTCTCACCACTCTGAAATCCTTAAAATAACTATTATAAATTACCTGTTTGCTTGTTTGATTATTGAGATATCAGTCACAGACCAGAAAATCTGTCATCATAAAGGACAAGTCAGTGGTTTTCAGTATATTCACAGAGGAGTTGCAGCACCCCAAAAAGAAACCTCATACCGATTACAAGTCACTTCCTTTCCTTCTAGCCCATCCCCTGACAACCTCTATCTGTGGTTTTGCCTGTTCAGAGCTCACATTTTCTCACAGTGTTGTAAACACTGACTGAGAGTCATGTTGTATTGATCAAATAGTCTTCTTGGCCTGGGTTTCCAGATACCAAATGTTGGCTAAAATGGTTGGTGCAGACTGTGCTCCAATGTGAAGGACCATGTGGTTTATATCAAACAATGAAACTCATATGAAATAAATGAGACCCATGGTAAGACCCATGGTAAGGCTGAAGATAAGAGAAATAAAACTGTCCTGAGACCCTCCCTATTTCTAGGAATGAGATTGGACAGAACAATACAGACAGGATCAGTTCTCTTATTGGGGGTCTCAGTCTCTTACTTCTCAGAGAGGGTGAATAGAGTATGTTACCACCAACGCTGGAAAAACATACACAGCTTTATTGAAGAGGGCAATGGATAAAACAGCTATGGCAAGATAACTCCATTTCCCTACATACCAATAATGATATGGCCCATAATAGACATTCAATAAATGCTGGCTGGATCATTGAATATAGTTAATAATGAACTAAAGATGTATGTGGAAACCCTCTGTAAACTTCACACTATACAAATACTACAAATACATGACCATATCTAAACATACAGCATCTGTGTTTATCTGTACCTCCCCCAGGGCATTTTCTAAACAAGCTATGCTAGTTTAAAACTTGGCATAGTATGATTATGAAAATAATTTCCAGAGGTGAGGGGCCGGAGAGAGGGAAGCTGTTGGCAAGCAAATGTAAAAGGTGCATGTTATTTGCATAAAAATGTGGTACTTACATTTCCTAATTTGATTTCTTCTCCTTATATTCAGCCACTCTCAAAATTACTTGTCAACTTTGCTCTATGGGGGAAAAAAATGCAAGCCCCCTGCCCTGTAGGAGTTTATCATCTTCAGGAGATTGGAAAAGAGGGTATTAAGTAGCCATAAAGCATTTGAAAATGTAGAATCATATCTGATAAGGAAATTCTACCTGAGAAGGGATGATGCTTAGGGAGCCTGTCTTACAGGAAGGGACTGGTATAGAATGGGGGAACTGAGGGGAGGCATTCCTAATTAGGTAGATCGTATTTACCAAAATCGGGCTGTTTTGCTTTAGTGTGATGAAAAGGCTTGGGATTTCTTTACGTCTTACCTCAGAACAGAGTCTAAACTGGAACCAGATGCTGCACTTTTAGGATCAAATTCAACATCCTTTAAGGCAAATCTTTCCAAGACTTCAAACGTCCTGTTTGATTCTTTGGAAATAACAAACACTTGCTTGCACTTCTCAGTAAACTCTTCATGATAGGAACGTTCGAAGCTGTGCTTGTAGTCTTCATCGTCAAAAAGATAAGTTTTCACATCTTAGATTTGTACTTTTCACATTTGCAATTACACATGGTCATTATCAAGCCCAGGAAGGTAGCTTTCTCTCTGTACCTATATTACCATATTGGCACCATATTTCACAGCCCATCCTATGTTGCTCATTGCATATGCTAATGAAGCACACTACAGATAAACAATTGAATTTGCTTCATGCTCTTTTCCAGACTGTGTTGGAAGAAGTACAGCCAGTATGCTCCTTAGAAACCAGGATGGGTGAGACTTGGTCTCTCATACTTCAGACATATTATCAAGAGGGACCAGTCCCTGGAGAAGATCATCTTGGTAGGTGAAGTGGAAGGTCAGCAAAAAAGAGGAAGGCCCCAGAAAGACGGACCGGCACAGTGGTAGCAGCAATGGGCTCAAATGCGGTAACAATTGTGAGGTTGTCGCAAGACCGGGCAGTGTTTTGTTCTGTTGTGCATAAGGTCACTATAAGTCAGAACCAACTTGACACTTGACGGCGCCTAACAACAACACTCTTTGTGCGTGCCTACTTAGGAGTCCAAGTTACTTCAAGATCTCAGAATGATAAAGGGACAAAAATTCTCTTGGCTATATAGTCTCATCTTGTCAAAGCTATATTTGAAGTCACCTAATTCAGTTTAAGGGCTATGTGTATGTATAATGTGCCTATCTATGGCAGGGGACATTTTTAGGATAACGTGCCCTAATTGAGATGACAATCATAGGTACAGTTGCAGTTTGCCACTAGGCAAGTCCTCAACTCTGTCACAATAAGGGCAGGGCCAATCAGTGATCTGTGATTCCTTCCAGTTGCAGTTTGCTGCACTTCTAAAGTCATTGCCTAATTAAAGTCAGGGTGTTCTGGAGGGCCTGTCTATGGAGACAGCCATATTCCCCCCCGTTAGTTTCTCCTATTTTCCTCTGGGGAATGGGTCTAGGGAGGCTATTATCAACAAATGTCAGAAAAGAAGAATCAAGTCGTTAGCTTGGTAGTTTCCTGAGATACTCACGTGTACCTCCATAGTTAACTAGACTGCTCTGTGGTTTAAGCTAAAGCCAGAACAGACCTGGAGGATCTACAGTCACATCAAAGGTAGTTTCATGTTTCAAGATCTCAGAGTCTGGGATGAGCTCACATTCCAGTAGGTTTCTTGAGCTAATCTAGAACCTTACTCACTAACCTCAGGTGCCCCTAAAGACCTCAGAAGTGATTCTAAGAGTCAGAAGTATTAACGGATAGTTTTACATTGCCTTACAAAAACTACCAGCTACCCAAATGGCTTTTTACTACCTCTACTTTGGAGTATCAGATTTTAGAGCTAAAAAGGAGCTCTGGTAGCATAGTGGTTACGAATCGGGCTGTGAACCACAAGGTCAGCAGTTCGAAATTACCAGCTGTTCCACAGGAGAAAGATGAAGCTTTCTGCTCCTGTAAAGATTTACAGCCTTGGGAACCTAGTACAGGGTCACTATGAGTCGGAACCCACTCCACAGCACATAACAACAGGTGATTAAAAAGGAGCTCTGGTAGCATAGTGGTTACGAATCAGGCTGCAAACCAGAAGGTCAGCAGTTCAAAACTACCAGCTGTTCCACAAGAGAAAAATGAGGCGTTCTGCTCCTGTAAAGATTTACAGCCTCAGAAACCCTGTACAGGGTCACTATGAGTCGGAACTGGCTCCCCAGCACATAACCACCACCGCCACCAGGTGATTAAAGGGTATTGAAGATTCAAAAAGAGAAAGAGGCTCAAACTTCTTTCTAAAGCCATCTTTGATAATCCTTTCATTCTGCATTTTTAAATTCGGACAGCTACTCCACATGTTTTTGTTGTTAGATGCCCTCGAGTAGGTTCAGACTCAGTGACCTTATGTAGAGTTTCCAAGGAGCAACTAGTGGGTTTGAGGTTAGCAGTCCAGTGTTTATCCTACAGCACCACACCAGGGCTCCTTTACTCCATATATTCTAGAATAAAGTCTAAAACAAGCTAATCTTTCAATATTAAACAAAATCAATGATGAATTAGAATACTAAGGAGAAAAATTAGCTGTCCCTAACTCAAATACACAGTAAGTCTTCATTCTTGAATATAATAAATAGTAATCAATGGATATAGTTCCTATTAAAATTATCCAGAGAGTATCAATTAACCATATTACAGACTTTAACCGAATGCATATATTCTTCCAGAAGCCATCTGTTATTATTTATTCTTATTAACTGTGAATTATTCAGTGCCTACTATATGTCAGGCCTTTGTTTTTAGGTGCTTACAACTTGACAGCCCTTAACAACAACATGTACATTGCTAACCCATTTTATAGAAGAATAAAATAAGGCTTACTAATATTAAATAACTTGTCCAAGGAAAAATCTAGGATCTGAGCCTTTGTCTGTTAGATCCCCAAACTCCAAAATGAGGTATTTTTTGGCTGCCCAGCATCCATTCACTTTGCCCTAGTTCAATAACAGCCTTGGATTACCATTTGGTATCCACTCAGCCCCAACTCCCAATTCATGTTGTTCCAGTAAAATCACCTCCAGCTCCAGTAATGTAGAGTCGACTTTAATGATGTGGATGTAGCAAAACTTTTGGGTTCTTCATTTGGGGTGTAACTCAAAATGAAAAGAAACAGATGCAAACTGGCTATGGAGTGGGGGAAAGGAACACAAGAGCAAAAACAAGTGAGAACCTTGCTTCATATTCCATACCAAGACAAATTTCCAATCGATCACAAAGTTAAATGTAAAAAAAATTATGAAAGAGAAACTATAGTTGACGATTTGCTCTCTTGATGGTAAAGACTTCATGATTTCTGATACAATGAAAGAAATCATATGATTTCTTCCTGAAAATGCAAAAGTATAGTTTTTTTTTGATAGATACTAATCAACCAGTTGCCAACCAACCTCCCAGTGATCCTATGTGGGTCAAAGTAGAATTGTGCTATATAGGTTTTTGTTTTTGCTTTCCCACTCAGGCATATATAATCATTTACATCTCCAAAGGGCACATTCTGCAAGTCTGCTCCTGGTCACCAGTTCTTAGTCCTTCTCTTCTTAGTTGATGAATCTGGAGTCCTCAGCCGCATCCTCTCTCCATGCCTCCATCTCTGGTACTGCTGCTTCTCTGGATAAGGTCCCACATTCTGTTTGTGCAGTCCTATCTTTATGGTCCTAGGGTCCTCTGTTTCTAGACTGTAAGATTAACCACTCCCCTTTTTTTGTTACAAAACTTCTACCTTTACAAGTGTGACAGTCACAATTAGTCATAATAACAGTTATTCACTATTGAATCTTACGAGTCTTATCCCTATCTCCTCTCACCAGACTCATCTAGACAAGCTATTCAGTGGGGACTCTTTCTTTCCCCCAACCCCCTTAAACTAAGCTCCCTCTTGAAACCTTGTAAGTCAGTCACTTCGTGCCTTTATTGTCCCCTCATTTTAGGTAGCCAATGTCTAAGTTGCCCATTCCTATGTACCCTGTGCACAGAGCGGATAGCACTGATACTTGATTTGAAGACCCTTTCACTCTCTGTTGGTATTTAGAGTAACTACTGCTCTGAGTATAGGTCAAGTTCATCATGAAGATGTATCTTCTGTCACTATAGCTGTTCCAGTCTGCTTGTCCTTTCTAGTGGGAATGTCTCACCTCACAAGGTTGTGAATGGGACTCAGGATTCCACCTAAGGTCCTATACTCTG